>NC_071473.1:51816586-52116586 GCF_028500815.1 Rissa tridactyla | reverse complement strand
CCATAATGGGATGTGCTAGCCAAAAATGGAAAGGAGGCACAGCATCTGCTTATGTTTAATTTATTTTTGCATTTTGGCGTGTTGTCCCGGGAGAATCAATGTTTTTAAGTGGCTGCATCTTTTGGAGCCAACTTGCTGTCCTTTGCTAACACATCAAGGACATGTTTCTGGAAATGGAACATACTCCCATTGAAACCAGAGAGGTACAGGTATGGCAACCTTACATTTTCAAAATTTAATATGCATTTTCAGAGTGAAATTCCCTCAGTTTCACTCAAACTGAACTCCAGATTCCCCCCTTTGACAAAGCCATGATTCTCATTAGCAGGAGTTAACACGCATGGATCACAGAGAGACGAATAAATCCACTTAAGGCACTTCAGCTAAACCGAAGCATACCGGGCCCCCATGTCCAGTCACTCTGGATTTATGCAGAATCATTGACGGCTGAAATCAACACACTGGTTTTAATAATTGCTGCTTCGAGCACGTACCTGCCGGGGAAGTAGCGAGCCCTGCAAAGCCAGGCAGGGCTAGGACCAAGCACAAGCCCTGCACCCTTGGAAGACCCTTGCAAGACGTTGGCCAACGCACGTAACGCGTTATTCCCTTCTGTGTGTTGTTGACTTGATGGCATGGGTGCCACCAACTCAACAACGCACGGAAGGGAATAACGCATTCATTTCTAAGGCTGGCTAAAATAAAGAGCAGAGGGGCTTGGTGCGCACTTTTGATTTTCGAATGCTAATTTCGTTTTAATAGTAAGCTGCTTGTTTAAGAAGTAAGAGTGGTTCTGAAACACAAAGGTGCATGGATGTTGTTATAACTAAAACGGGGCTGATCGCTAGTTTTTTAACAATTTGGTAACAAGAAAAACTGGTCACACGCTGGGACGTTTTATGCCAAGTCTCAGCCGGAGCAAAATTTTATGGCCGAGTTATAAACCCTTGAAACTAAGGGTTTATAATAGAAATGCTGACAGACCCTTAATTATAGCAGCACTAGCGGGCACTGTTGTAATAAGGCCCACATATTTTCCTCTTTGATCATTATTTATAGGATGCATTGGAAATCATCCCATTTACAACTGTATGCCTGCTCAGCTAGGTGGAGTTTTATCCATTAAGAAAGGGAAATACAAAGTCGGCTGCTGAAGAAAGCCGGGGGCTTTACCTCCCGGCGTTCCCGCGGCATACCAACCCCGAGCTTCAGGCAGTGACTAATGCCTTTACTCTGCCGGTTTGTATAAGAGGTTGAAGTTCAGGCTGGTGCAGTGCAGCATTCCCCGGGACCTGCTGCCTCTTTAGGCAGGCGATTAATCACTTGATCGATAGACCATATGATTAGGCACTAATAGCCGATAGGAGGAGAGAATAAACAACCATAAATTTGCTTTGTACCGAGTAATCCAAGTGTAAGAGAGGTCAGATAATGGCCACATAAGGTCATGTTGCCTAAGGAGCCCATATGGGAAAGATGGAAGATACATACATTTTTAAATATCTTCAATTATTATTGTATTGCTGGGCAGGAATCGGGCTGCCGATGCGCCCCTCTCTCTGAGCACGGGCAGGTTGTGTCGTGCTCCAAAGTAGACTGATATCAAACAGCCACAGCCGTTTCCACATCAAGAAAAAAAAAAAGAAACAACCTCAAAACCCCCAGGTCGTGTGACCATTTCAAACTAAACATCTGCGTCAGCTGAGGTGGGTGTAATTTCATTGACACCGGGAGGTCCAGGTCGCCGGCTCCCAAACTGCCCCGTTGCGAGGGATCGGGCAGACCTGGCCGGACCCGTGCCTCCCGCTTTGTTCCCCGTGGATCGGGGTTCTCCGCGAGGTGTCGGTGCCATCCCCGGTCCAGCCGCCGCCTCAGCCCGCAGCGCCCGGGCAGGATGCTCAGCAGAAAAACTCGCCTTCAAAGGGCCATAAATCTCCGGCTCCCCACCCCCTCGCCCTCCGTCCCTGCCTCCTGCCTTTTCTAAGGCTCTCCTCTTCCCCTGCATAAAAAACAGTCTTTTCAGGACTCAAGATGCAAACCAGGTTTACAGCCCTTTTTTTTTTTTCTTTTTTTCCTTCTTGTTTTTCTTTTTTTTTTTACTGTAAACGTACTCTTTGTCTATGGCAACGAATTCGAGAAGAAACAAAAATGGCTGGTTAAAAGGAAGAAAAAAATACTTCAGTCACCCCAACAAAGGCAAGGAGTTTACAAACCTTCCCCGTCAGCGCCTGGACGCAGGCAAAGTACTTACTTCATTAAGTTGAAACAAAACTCGACCAGTAAAACCGTCAGCTCCGTCCGAGACAACCAGCAGGCCCCTTGCAGCATGTTCCTGATTGACCATCAGCAGACTATGTAAATCGCTTTTTCTGCCAAACAATCGTGGGGATAAATGCCCTCTTTTATCTTTGGGGCTATTTCTAAACTCCCCTTTCTCAATGACGGGACATTCATGGGCTGCAATCTTATTTTGTTGCTTCTCGGCGTTAGTGGGAAAGCGCATTCAGGGCTGCCGGGCTCTCCTGCCTGCACCGATCCCTCCCGCTCCCCCCGCCCCGAGCATTAACTGTGTGCACGGGTGTGTGGAACAACACATCCTCGCCTTTGAAACCGGGAGGCGAGGATGCGGCTTGCCTCGGTTTTAAAACGAAGCTGCGCTTCAGATACCGCCGAGGCTCTTGAGTTTCAAAGAGACCGAGATTGGAGTGGCTCCCACAATGTCAAGCAATTCAAAATCACTGGAGTGCTGCAAGGACTGTACGTACACTTGACTTTGTGAGTGAGCACACGCCGCGTAGACCTGCGCAAAATCACCGCAGCACTCCCAGTTTTGCCTTTTTTCCATTTTATTTTACACGGGCGTCGCGCCACAGACCATCCCAGCCAGCCGCTGCACCCACCTGAAGAGCAGCTCCTGATCCTCACGCCGGCGCAGGCACGAGTCCTTCGGGCCCTGCCCTCCCCTGCTTTGCTTTGGAAGAAAGGCTTCTGCCATTTACCACAAACACACTTTACTTTGAAGGCCCTGCACAGATGTATTAAAATAAAGACGGCTCCTCAATAATTTGGAGGATAACGTCAACGCCAAGCACCAAAAAAGTCAAGTGCTTGGACCATAAGCTCAGTGATCTTCATCACAGGGATGGACACCTTCCTTCTGCAAAGACTTTTGAAAACCACTAGAGCAATCATAATAAAGCGTTATTTTGACCTAACAAGCAGTTTTTTATTTCTTTGCAGACTTTTTAACTACAAAGCATTTTCCCTTGCAATACCCACACTTTTTTCTTTCCAGCTCAGGTGACACCGTAGGCCAAGCGTCCCTGCCCAGTCCTGCCGTCAATCCCAGCCTGGGAAGGGGCAACCTCCATCTCCAGAACGAAAGGCAAGTCCTCCGCCCCAGAAATACCTACAAGTTTCACTTAAAAAATTTATTTCCTTTTTGCATTCAGCCCTCCTGGTGTTATTTGTCCCGTCGTACTGTGGCTTCGCTGTGTGCTTCAGAAGAAACACAACTTTTACAACTACCGGTTACTCTTGCAAATAATATTCGTGGGTGTAATTACATTTCAATCCGCCGGTGCAGTTGTCTGGTTTATCCAGCCAGTGCATCCTTAGCCATCTGCTCTACGGTTTAATTTTAAACGTTAACCTGAGAGTAAAAGGGTGTTTCCCGTGATGAATTCATTCAGACACATCCAGTACATATTTATTTGCGCCATAAATAAAGAGCAGGAGAACAAAAATGCAATTATTAATAAAAAATATGAAATATTACTGATCTGTGTGGCTGGACTCATTTTTCCCTAACTAATCTTTTTAGTTTTCACATCAGGAATTCAGTTAAGGGCGAGCGAGAGGATATACACCCAAGTGCAGACCTTTCTCTTCCCACCCTTTACTCCCCTTGGTGGTTAAAGCAGCCGGAGCTGTTATCCTGCAATGTGAAATCTCACGTGCTCTTCAAGGATGCTGACATTTATTTAATTAATTTTCCTCCCGAACTTACACAGTGGGCCTGTATTCAAAAAGCGCGCATGAATAATGCAGATTTTAGAACCGCATTATTACAAAGGATGTCAAGTTCACACACTGTCAACACTAATAAACTCCCCAAAGTGCTAAAATCCAGGACACCCGTCCCCCTCCCCTCTCCCCATCCCCCCTCCAAGAGGGGCTGGGGGATGCCGGCAGCCCCTGCGAGGCAGATCGCGGAGAGCCGGAGGATGGGGACCGTCCGCACTGCCCCGGGGAAAAACACAACGCTCAGGGCTTTCCTACCCTCCCGAACTCGCCGGATCCCCAGCCCATGTTTTATCGCGATTTGTTATTGCTGCGGTAGGACCCCGCAGGGCCGCGCAGGGGCAGAGGCGGCCCCGGCCCCTTCCCCGACCACTTGCAATCTAATTTAAGATACGGAAAAACAAGTGAGTGAGGCAAACACTCAGAGGAATGGGGTAAGAGTAACAAGGTCACATTGCTACACTGGCAGCTATTGCCAAACTTGCAAACTATCTGAAAGTTATTTATATATAAAATAATTAAAATCAGCTGTTCCATCCTGCCACCCTATCTCGCCATCGCAGGTTTGCCCGTGCCTCGCACGCCATGCAGCGGAGTAATTTTGGAGCCGTAGTGGAGGTGGCTGCAGGGACGGCGGCAGGGACCCGAGCGAGAAGCGGTGCCCGCCGCAGCACCGCGGCCGAACGCCCTGGGCACACGAAGCCACCTTCTCCCCGGGCACGGGCTTGGCTGGCGCGCAGAGGATCCTTGCAACGAGGATTTCCAGAGACACGTAACGGGCACGGGGCACTGGTAGAGTATCCCCCAGTTCTGGTGACGACTCAACACCAACTATCAACAGGTTGCCTAGAGAGGTGGTGGCTGCTGGCCTCCAAAGGTCCCTTCCAACCCAAACTATTCTATGATTCTATCGGTATTTTCAGAAAGTGAAACCCATCAAAACAACCCAGCGAGCAGGATCCAGGAGCTGAACTCGATCCACACCAGTGAAAGAATAAAATATTCTCGGTGCCTGGCTGAACTGAGCCCTTTTGATGCCCCTTTCCTAACTCCGTGAAATACTTCCACCCCCAGGCATCGTCGTGCATTAAAGCAAAACGCAGAGAGGAGTATGAATGCTTCCTAAGGCGTCTGCTAAAGCATTAATAATGTTTAAGGCTTTATATTCTACCAGCACGTCTGAGATGTATAAACTACACAAAGGCCAGTCTTTCTTGGCCCAGCATTAGAGACTTAACACCACCTGAAAATATTTGACTCCCCCTACACTTAGTACAGATGAAAAATACCACAAAATCCCTGGGTAAAATTCTGCCTTGGCGTAGAGATGTGGAAGTGCACTCAGCCCCGCGAGGGCTGTGCATGGTGCTGTCAGACACAGCCCGGCCACCCCTCCTTCTCCAAACATTTCTAAAGCATCCGTGACATTTATATCACACGTCTGGAGGGGGGTGAGACCCCAATCCTGGTAGAGACTGGAAGCTGGAAGGATTATTTAAGGTTCCCCAAAGCCTTTGAGATGCTCACATGAAGAGCGCTATCGATACGCAGCACTGTCTGACACCATCGTTAGCACATTTAGGGAGGAGCGTACAAATACTCTACGTGCACTCGAGCAGACACCTCCCTGCACAAAAGCGAGACAGGCACTTCAACGTACCAACAATGACCATCAGAAAGAGTTCTCCTTTCTTCAGCTTGCCTGGGCAGAAGAGCGCACCCAGAGGGACATGGGGGAAAGCCCCCGAAGCAGTGCAGGTCGGCACTGTGCCACCTGGGTGTCACCTGCTTCCCTTTCCTTGCTAACAGATAGAGAGCCAAGTCCACAGGAAGGAGCGAGACAGCCGAGCAGCTGCATTTCAACCTGGGCAGATAAGAAAAGATCAGGATGGCAAGAGGTCATCCTCGGAGACATCCCTGATCTCTGTCCCGGGCACGAGGTCATCCTGATCCTACTGCTTCTCTCTCTCACATCACCTCCTGCCCTTACTTGACATGCGGCAGGAACGGGAGACACTATGGACAAACGTGCCACAAGTGTCCAAACAGCTTTTCACCCGTGAAAGGTCCCGGGCAGCGGCCCGTGACCCACCTGCCTTCCACATCCCACCCAGCCCCAGCCCGACCCCAGTGCTCTGTGCTACTTAAAGGGGATTATTTTCCAGAAGTGTCGAGAGTGAAGGGCTTTGCTGAGCCGACGGATGAAAATAATCAATGCACCGGACATGCTCAATGTTTCTACGGCACGTGAGAGCGCCGTGTGATGGAAGAAAGTTTGCGGGCGACAGCCCGGTCCTTCGTGCCCCGGGAACGGCAGGCTGGCCCCGTGCGCAACGCACGATGCAGACGCATAGTGAGACAGGATGTCTTCCCGCAGAAAGACCAAGTAAATAGTGTATAATGACAGGATTTCTATTATTGATGCTTCAGCAAATCATCTTGGATCCTCGGAGGATCAATTAATCATTGGGATTGTCAACACCCAACTCCATGTTGTAAGTTTTTGCCATCCAAGTCTCCCATCCTCCCCTACACACAAATGATGCCGGGGGCACGGTGCCAAACGAAGCGGAAAAAGAAAGAAGGGGAAAGAAAGCACCGAACAGAGAGGCTGTTGTCAGGGCCGGACCCTCGCGTTGGCGAGGAAGATCAAATGCAGCTGCCCCCATGGCTGCATGTGGTTAAGCCCGCCGTGCCTGAGGGCAGGCGGGATGGGGAGCAGCCAGGCAGCCTACGACGGGCACAGATAATTAAATCATCCGATTGCCGGGCAGGCCACATTAAGAAGCTCATCGGTTTGCATGTGGCCCCTTGCTGTGGCCACCCGTGAGCTAAGTCTTGCCTAGATGCTAGTAGACAATTAAGACAAATTGTATGGCTGAAGATCAGACTAGAGCACTGCCAATGCCCTTGCCTGGAAGCTCCGCTGAAGAATGAGGGCACATGTGTGTGGGAACCAAGGCTCGGAAGAGAGCTTTTAATGAACAACGTGCCAGCACTTGTTGCCAGAACACACTCTTCATTTCAGCTCTTGGAGAAAACAAAACCCTTAAAACCAGAGTTTACTACATTTCACTGATCTTCAATATGGCTGGAACTTCAGGATGCTTCTCCTCAAGCTAAGTTTGTATCAGTGAAAATATGCTTCTTGTTAAAGAAACTATTTAAAATGTGGAATCTAAAATCAAGCAAAAATAGCAGACAGTATGTTCAGCTTCAAAATTGGCTTGCACTCAACCAAGTATACCATAAACAGAAGGCAGAACTGACTATTTTTATCTTAACAGCCCTTGGGTGATTAAAATTTGGGGCCAGAATAAACAATTTTTTTCCCCATTCCTTGCAAGAGAATATGTGACATGGGTTTGGAGTCCTTTCTAATTCTTTAACTCCCTTCCTAGCTATTAGTTGTTTGCATTAGAAATGTTCCCATGTACCCGACAGCATGAAGGCTGCATTGCACCAGGCACGGTATGAATTAAAGGAACACACAGGCCACTGCGCCCTGAAGAGATTACCGCGCACGATAAGCCAAAGACAACAACAAGGTGCTAAGAGGGAGCAGGTGAAAAGTTAACAAGGGGAGGAATGCACAGATAGGCAACGTATGTGCTTTTTCTTTACGAGGTGTAGTGCCACGGGCAACCCCTGTGGCCCAGAGACCGGGGGAGATGAGAGTCATAAGGATGCACCTAGGACGGAAAGGACCAGATGAGGTCAGGGAAGGTGATGGGTGAGGAAGACACAGAGGTGCTTCTGAACGAAGGGGCAAGGAAGGCTGGAGGAGAGAGAGAGAAGGGAGGAGGCAGAGCAAAGGAGAACGGCAAATAGATGTGCAAGTGCTAAGGGAGAGCATGGCTGGGAGTCAGACGTGCTTCAAGGGATGGCACAGCCAGGGGTCAAAGGCCAGGGATAAAATCGAGCATCAACATGAGATGGCGTAGATGGAAGAGAATGAGAAAATCCAGGCCACGGAATTTACAGCTTTGTAGCAGCCGGGACTAGCAAAAAAAAGCAATCATATGTTGAGGGATGGGCAAGGCAAGAGAGAGACGGGGAGGTACAAATTGTTTGCACGTTTGCGGAACAAGCAGGGGAAGATGGAGCCCAGGTTTTGGCCATCAGTTGGCAGTGGTTCCAGAGACTGGAGGAAGGAGAAGAAGCGGCGATGGGAAGAGGAGGAAGCAAGAAACTAATTTTTGATGGTGTTAAATAATGCTTATGGTTTAACTGCTTCCGCAGCAGTAGCTATGGAAAGGGGTTGAGCTGTGGGACTGAGTGGAGGGAGGCAGCCGGGGACAGGAGCAATGGCCTGGGCATTATGGGGGCTGAAGCCATGGGAGCAGAAGCAACTGATTTGAAAGAAGGCGTAGAGGAGGGGTCCCAAGGGGGGATTTTGGGATACCTCCAACACAAGGGGACGAGAGATTTTGACATTTACTGAGCTGTCTATGGCATATATTTGGGTTTGTTGGGACACAAACCACTGTTAACCCTCAAAACTTCTTCAGACCTTCACAAATGTGATTCCCCATCTTTTAATTTCAAACCACGTATTTTAACACTTAACACGTGGACACTACGGTTCACATTTCACAGTGTAGGAACTGCTGAGTCCTGCTGTGAGGACCACCCCAGCAATATTTGTTTATAAATAAGTAAAAAGAAAGATTTCCTAAAAGAATCTCTTAAAAGCTACACAGATGTCCAAAATGATGGCAAAAAGATATGATATGCGGCAGGCCCAAAGAGTTCACAGTCAAGGCACCTGATACAGAAGACACTTGTGTTTCTGAATAACATCATATTCTCATATAATAATAATTGGTGGGGGGAATTATCTGACGAACTCTTTTTTCCTTCATCCCTGTCTTTCTTTCTTCACACATTGATCAGTTTCACTCAAACCCATTCAGATCTGTGTTATTATTTTTGCTTCTTTTAAGTACAATCATTGTTCATAAATTCCACCTCCCGCTCAGGGCTATTCCTCCAGTTTAGCGTGTTCCCATTCGCACGGTGTCAGCAGAAAGGGCTCCTTACTCCAGAAAAGCCGTTGCATGTGCAATAAACAAATAGCCTTTGACATACTGGTTAATTATATCGGTTAGCGACAATCTCACATGCATGACTGCTGTGCTAATGAAAACACTTTGGCATGCAAAGCAGGACCGATCAAGACATTGAAGTGTCCAAACCTGCAAACTACAAGCAGCACAACCCATGAAACACAACAGGACTTTGTAGTCACTTAGGAGCAGCACGGATGGATGGCAACACAATAAGGCCGGACTCTAAACAAGGCACAACACTAGCCTTAGGTGCTGAAAAGTTTGATTTCATGCAAAGGAAGCCGTAAATTAAGAATATAATCCTGCACCACTGGTGACAATGTCAACATAGATTTCTATTTGGGTATAGCCAGCGATGAAGGCATCTACTCAATACAGCACCTCTGTAGCTTCTGTAAAGCACTGGCTTGAGCGCCCTGATGAAGAGCATGGACCCATGCGTGCCTCCCAAACTCCCTGAACCAAGTGCTCTCCTAAATCACATTACCCATTCTCCTGCACTCCAACCAAGCTAGACACAAAGAAGGTCCTCCATCCTGGGGACTTCTTCTGCAACCCACTTATCTCCTCGTCGTTGGTAATCCACCTTCCCCAAGGCTTCCGGCAGCCAAGCAAAGGAGCCTCAAGCCTTCCCCACCACTAATCCAGGATCCCTCCAGAAAAGGATCTTCACGTGACAATCGCTCGTCACGTTTCAACCTGCTCCAGAGGGTGGCCAGGCTCCATCTCCCACCCCAGAAGCCGGCTCGGTGCCTCAGCCCCGGCGCACATGTGCTGCGCAGATGGACGCAGAGCGCGGGCTGCTGCGGCAAGCCCCGTGCGTGCTCCCTGCACGCTCGCTGTGCAACCAATTTGTATGTTTACCGCAGCCATTTGTCCAGGACTTCTGAATGTCTGCAGCCAAAAACATGGACAAACGATAAAAATGGAGGTGTAAAAACCCAGGAGGCATGTGCAAGGAAGGCTACACAAATGCTGGGATTGCCATCGCCTTCTGCATTCACGTGGCCAAGAGCCCTCTTGCAGCTGGACGAGGACTCGTCCTCTGCATGGACATGGGGACAAGCTGCGCTCGGCCCCTGCATCAACGCTGACTTCCCTCAGTGTCTCCATCGCTTTGGCCAAACCAACCCCTTTTTCCTTTTTAACTACTCCTCTTCCAGCTACCTGGGCTCGTTGCTCTCGCCAACGCCCAGCGCGGTCCATGCCTATCTGAACAGAAAAACAATAGTCCTCGGCGAGCCGGTCTCCTTCCATCCAGTAACACTATGCAGAGCTAACCACAGCCTTAATGTACTGACAGTTAAACTGCTTTTATCTCTTTTATTTTCCACAAAGTTCTCACGCAATAATCCCCCGTCATATTTTTTACCAATAAAATATATGAATAGCTAATCTAGTGGCTAACTTCACAGTGATATGAGATCTTCCCTTATAATGACTTCCACAGTGAAATAACAAAATCCCTATCAAAGGCAATCTTTTTACGGCTGTTAGAGGGACCGTCTCTATCCAGATGCTTGCCATCAATTTGGTTTTAACTCCCTTGTCCCCTCACATGACAAAGAAAATGGACTAGCCCTAAATTTAGGATAACCACATGATTACTGGGCATTTAGCAACAGAAAACTTCCCCTACATTCTTTAGCCTAAGGATGTCCAAGCGCAAAAGCCAAGGAACGCTCTTCCCCACCTCCTTTTAGCCACGGATAAACCCCACGCACTGCAAAAGAGAAGTTTTTAATTAAAATTGGCACTTCCGAGCTTGCAGTTGGTGGCAATACTTCTTCAATACATGACGTCACTTTGGACCGTGGCAGCTCGGGAGCACGACGGAGGCTGCGAGCAAGCCTGTGTCGTGTTTTGGCACTGGCCTAACAATCATTAAAAGCACTTTGGTGTTTACAAATCCAGGCTGAGCTGTGCCGGGCAGGGAGGAGGGAGGTGCGGATGTTCCGGGCCACGTGCTGGGGTGCGAGCAGCAGGCAGCGATCCCCGCCGCAGCCAGCACTGCCTGCACCCCGGGGTTTAAAGAATGCCCAAACCATTTATTGGTGTCTGCTGAGCTCCTTCACTTCTCACGCTGGATACTTCAGCCCCACTCATCTGCCCCTCCCATCTCCTTCACCTTTCCCATTTCTTAACATCTTGCGGAAAAAGCTCCCTGAGAGATTTATGCAGCCCCCAAAACCCTGGTGACAATATTGCGCTGCGCTCACTCAGCTCAGGACCCGTCGCTCTCCTCCAGCCGACGCAGCATGCAAGCTCCCGGGGGCAGAGACCACCCGTGCCTACCCAGACCCGGCAAAACTGCGTCTTCCTCTCTGCCAGCCAGTGGGAATGACGGCGACGTGCCATTACAGGAGCAAATGGGGATGTCAGTAATCTCCCACATTGCCTTGTTATCCTCGTAAAGGAAAATTGCAGCTGATTGCCCCTTACTTCTACCTACCGCCCTCCCCTCCAAGCAAGACCTTAGGAACTGAGCACAGCCCCGCACAGCCCTGTGTTTAACTACAATTTACTGATTAGCTACCAGGCAGCAGCACATGGGGATCACATTTCACCCTTTTGCTATTTTTTAAGCCCTGAGTAAGCCGTAAGATGCTCCCAGCACTCACACACCACGTATTCCCTACAACCTGCTGCAAGCAGGGGGCTAGAATCTCAGTGAAACTCTCCTCTACTCAATAACGGAGGGATGTAGAAGATCATAACCCAAAACACCACAGCTGTGGGTAGACCTTATGCTGCTGGAGGATTTCCCAAGGATGGAGATGGCTGTAGGGCTTGGGCCGGAGGACGTGGGGTGGATGCTGAGGCCAGCACGCCAAGGGGTCCCACGGCAAGCAAACCCCAAAGGAGCAGCGGGGCTGGGAGGAGACTGAAGGGGTCTCAGGGAGCTGAGCTCCAGTTAGTGGAACGGAAGTTTTGTGCAAACCCCTTCATAAAAAGCATTGCACAAGCCCTACCCTTGCCAATGGGCTTGGGAAGCTGAAGGCTGATGATGCGAACCTACAGCAAGGCTTACGTCTCCAGGAGAGGTCATCTGCACGACGAGCACAGAGGGAACTTCTCCTGGTGATAAATAACTACAAACAAGGGGAGCTCTGCAGCCCTGGCCAGCCCCACCCCAGGCGCAGGCGGGTTCGCAGGACTCCTACACAGAAAGTTTTTTTGTGGGTTTGCCAATATTGCGAAACCACCGCGTAAGCCGGGTGAGAAACTGAAACCCTTTCAGTGGTCAGCACAGCGCGGCGTGATGCTTGCAGAGCTGAAGGAGGCTGTTGTGCCCTTCAATGTGTTGGGTCACATCTTTCCAAACCCCTTTCAAAGGAGACAGATGCTTCTGCTTATGGTTTCGTGGGCAATGCAAGAACCTAAAGCACTTGGGAGGATGGTGGCTCATTACAGCAGGAACTTGGGTTCTCCAGAGGTAATTTACTGCAGGGAAGGACTTCCTGGCCGTTGCCAGACCAGGAGGACTTCTAAACGACTTTCTTTATGTACCCAGCTCTGGGGACGGGACCGGTCATGCTTCATTGCAACGGCTCTTCCGAGTCACGAATCGTCAGGTCATCGTGCCAGGTGGCTGGAAACGCTGCACTGCTATCTCGACAGGGGAACACTTAAGGGAAGTTCATCCTAATTAATTAAAATTGTGAATTTAAAGCGGATTAATTAAACCGCATTAAACCCCTGTGTAAACTCCTCACTCAGACTTGAAAGTGTCTTTATTAAATTGCGAAAGCAAAATTCGACTAAACCAAATTAAGGCCGTTTCATTTCTAAATGACAGTGTCTACACGAGGAGGTAATGCAGTTTAGCTAATCCACTTTAAAGTTATTTCACATCCGTTTCAATTGTCCCCGTGTAGACAAGCCCAAGGAATCCCATCGCTCACGAGCCTGTGTACAAATATGGGTAACGACGGGGCCATTTTTAGATTGCCTTTTTAGGAAATTATTTGCAAATATCCTCTTGGACAAGAGAGCAAAGAATTGATTTTTGGTGGGACCGGGGGCAGGGAAGGACCGTGTTCTCCTGTCGGCTCACGGGAGGACAAACAGCCCTGGCTCATCCCCACGTTCGGGGAGGTGTGGAGGAAGGGGAGGACACGCACTGCCAGGAAAGCACTTTGCAAACACAGCTACGCACCCAAGGTGCCTCTGACCGTATCGCAGCAAGATGGTTCTGTTCCCAGGAGGGAAACGTGGAGTTTAAGGCCGAGAGAGCGGAGATGAGGAAAACGGAGGGTGCTGGGCGCGATGTCTGCAGGAGGCGCACGGGGACGGCAGGTTCACACGTGGCGGTGACGGTGCACCGGGGGCTGCAGAGACCTGCCCCAACCCCACCGAAGCTGCCGGGTGGGACGAGGGTGCAGCCTGCAGAGCCCGTCACCACGCGAGGCCGTACCCACGGGCCTCCCCGGCTGTGAGGAGATGACTCCGGCTGGATTTAGCCAAGTCGGTGGATTTGGGGCATGCTCAGAACCCACTGGGAGGGGTGCGAGGGAGTCGGCGGGACGGCAGCACGGGGGGTCTCCTCTCGACTGCCAGTTCCCCAACCCCCCCAGCTGTGCTGGGAAGAGCCGTCAAAAGCGCAAAGACACATTCTGGCAGAGCTGGGAGATAAGCCCCAGGGGGCTCGGGTTTGGGAAGGGTCCCTGTGTCCCACCAGGCTGATGGAGCCC
Source organism: Rissa tridactyla (assembly GCF_028500815.1). Taxonomy (NCBI): domain Eukaryota; kingdom Metazoa; phylum Chordata; class Aves; order Charadriiformes; family Laridae; genus Rissa; species Rissa tridactyla. The sequence goes on along the minus strand of NC_071473.1, from coordinate 52,102,797 downwards.
AGCCTTTGTGCAGCCTTTCCAAGCAAACCGCTCGGCACTGAGACCCCGCTGCCCTCGGCCAGCGATTCCCCCCGCAAAAAAAAAAAAAAACAATTTGGGGATCGGCGCAGAAGGCAAAGGGTTAAGGCAGCCCTGCGGTTTACAATTTAGTAGCAGTCGAGCCCACAGCAGCAAGCGCAGACCTTCGCAGGGAGGCTGGAGAGCCTGGAATAACTGCTGGCTGGAGCTGCAGCACGTCCAGAGGCAACGGCAATAAAACCAGAGTGGATTACATCCCTCCAGAAACCCTCAGGAAAAAAAAAAAAAAATAAAAGAAGAAAAAAAAAAAAAAAGGAAAACAAGAGAGTGGAAAAAAAAAAAAGGGAACGAAAGAAAGCGTAAACCACAGATTATGTCTGTTGGCTGTTTTTTGATAAGCTCTGCTACAAACACAATGCTAATGAGTGTAAGGGACATCCTCTGTGTGGGGCGGCTGCTTGACCGCATTTTGTCTGCATGTGGCTGATTTCCTCACCCACTGCCAAGCCCCGTGGCATCGCTCCCTGCCGGGGCTTTTCCTTCGCCTCCTCGCCTGGCCGCTCGGCCCTCCGCGGCCGTCAATATTTCACCCAACCTGCGTGAGTCAGCAGTAACCGAAGGAAAGGACTGGAGGGAGAATAAACACGCCGTCGCCTGGAAACTTTCCCTCCGAAGCATTTCAGGGTCGCTGTACGCCACCCAAGTGAGCTCCGGAGCGGGGCCGGGTGCCTTCGGAACTCTTTTCATATAAACACCATATGATTTTTTTATTTTTTTTTTCCCCGTTGGTTGATCCCAAAGTCCACCCGGCTCCTGGTGTTAATTTACCCTTTGCTAAAGCTTTAGCTGCCCCCTTTTATAGCGCCGGGGTCTTTACGAACCCAATGGTGATTGCCTTCCCAAGGCATCTACTGGGTTGCGTATAATTCCTCTAATTAAATGTAAAGGAGAGATGGTTTGGTGGAGCACCATTTCATCATTTCCCCTCTCGCTTCATGCTGTGGACTTTAATGAGGACCTAAAACACCATCTTGACTTGGCTTTAGTTTCAGGCCAGATGAGCTTTGCTTGTTAAGACGGTCTCTGCTTGTCAGGAAAAATAGCTTTATTAAGGTCATGTAACGCGGAGGGTTTGATTAAAGCTAATCAAGGAAGAAAACCAGACCGAAGCGGCGCGAATCAAACTTACTGCAACATGTTTAACATAACTTCACCTCGCCTATCTGTTAAAAGCAGACAGAAGTAAGATCAAGTTACCCAGAAGAATGCCTGAGCCGGGGCAGCGCGTATAGCACTGTACGACATTGTATAGCACCGTACGGCACTGTATAGCACTGTACAACATTGCATAGCGCCGTATAGCACTGTATAGCACCGTACGGCACCGTATAGCACCGTACAGCACTTCATAGCACCGTACAACATTGTAGAGCACCGTACATCTTATAGCGCTGCACAGCACCGTATAGCACTCTACAGCATCATACAGCACTGTGCGGCGCCACATAGCACTGCTCAGCATACAGCACCGTATAGCACCGAATAGCACCGTACAGCACCGCACAGCACCGTGCAGCATCGTACAGCACCCCACAGCACCGTGCAGCACTGTACAGACCCGCACAGCATCACACACTGTTGATGGTTGGAATCGATCTGGAAGGTCCCTTCCAACCTAGAGAATTTTATGATTCTGTGATTCCATCCAGCACCGTACAGCACCGCACAGCACCACGCAGCATCATACAGCACCGCATAGCACTGCACGGCATCATACAGCACCATGCAGCACAGCACAGCACCATGCAGCACCACACAGCCCTGTACGGGACCGTACAGAACCGCACGGCATCACACAACGTTGACGGTTGGACTCGATGATCCAGAAGGTCCCTTCCAACCTAGACAATTTTAGGATCCTATGATTCTGTATGGCCCCACACAGCACCACAACAGCACTGCACAGCACCATTCAGCATCATACAACACTACACAGTACCGTACAGCATCACACAGCACTGCACGGCACCGTACAACCTCACACAGCACCGCGGAGCGTCACGCAGCATCAGAAAGCACCACACAGCACCACGCAGCACCATACACCATTGATGGGTGGGCTCGATGACCTAGAAGATCCCTTCCAACCTAGACAATTTTATGATTTTATGATTCCATACAGCCTGGCACAGCACCGCACAGCGCTCTACAGCATCACACAGCACCGCACAGCATCATACAGCGCCATACAGCACTGCACAGCACCATGCAGGGTGACACAGCACCACACAGCATCCTACAGCACTGTACAGCGCGGCACAGCACTGCACGGCACCGTGCAGCATCACACAGCACCATACAACTTCATACAGCACCGCGCAGCACCGTACAGCACTGTATAGCATCATATAGCACCCCACAGCACTGCACAGCACCGTACAACATCGTAGAGCACGGCACAGCACTGCGCAGCACCGCACAGCACTGCGCAGCACCATACAGCATCGTGTAGCACCGCACAGCGTCGTACAGCACGGCACAGCACCGTATAGCACCGCACAGCAGCGTATAGTACCGCACAGCACTGTACCACATCCTACAGCACCATATAGCACTGCACAGCACCATATAGCACCGCACAGCGCCGTATAGTACCGCACAGCATCGTACAACATCATACAGCATGGCACAGCACTGCACAGCATCACAGAGCATCGTGTAGCACCGCACAGCGTCGTACAGCACGGCACAGCACCATGCAGCACCGCACAGCACCCTATAGCATCGTACAACATCATACAGCACCATATAGCACCGCACAGCACCCTATAGCATCGTACAACATCATACAGCACCATATAGCACCGCACAGCACCGTATAGCATCGTACAACATCATACAGCACCATATAGCACCACACAGCACCGTATACCATCATACAACATCATACAGCACCATATAGCACCGCACAGCACCGTATACCATCGTACAACATCATACAGCACCATATAGCACCGCACAGCATCACACAGCAGCACGTAGCGCCGCACAGCACCGCGCACGCTGCAGCTGATCCCGTGCCGCGACCCCTGGGATGGAGACGGCAAACTCCAGCACCGCCGCTCCACTTTGAATCCTCGGGAGCCGGGCTTCCCGGCATGGGCTCGGCGCAGGCGAATTGCCGCCGGGCCGGCGGTGCGGAGGCGGCCCTGGAATCCACACCTCGCCGGCGTGCTAATCTGGAGGGGTTTCCAAACCCAAATCACGGCGGGTGGCTGCGAGTGCCACGCTCCCGACGGAGCGGGTGCCACGCCGGGTCAGAGACCCCGTCCCGCTCCCCTCTGGGCTGTTTTATCAAAGGTGATGGGAGTTTTACAGAAAACGCAGTGGCGTTTTTCAAATCCAAAGGGCTGTCCCGTCACTGAGGCTCCTTACTGCAGTGCCTAATTTTTTGGATTTTACTGGATATATTTTTCTATATTTTACTCTCAAGGGTCTGCAGCTCGCTCTGCTTCCTCCGTGCGAGCTAACCGCCGTGCTCCTTGCTTTTAGTTTTACTTTGTTTTCACTGTGCGATGCCAACAAATGCAGACGGGGCCATCTGAGATCATTTGGAAAAGCCGGGGGGAAAAAATAAATTATGAAAAGTAGGTGCTGGTCCACAAGTTTGGAGAGTCTCTGAGAAAACTACAACCCCGCTCAGCAGCCAAACGCCATCGGCTGGGCCCTGGAGCTCCGTCGGCTGCGAAACACCCGCGTAAAGTGCTTTGGAAAACAGGGCTGAACTCAAGCCCTCAGGACGGCGTCCCGCTTCGCGGGGTCCGGATCCCACCGAACCGTCCCCCAGCTCCAGAAGTAGAACTGCCAACCGAATCACCTCCGCTTTTTGGTTTTCCCCCGGGTGGAAGGAAAACGCCGACGGATGTTTGAGACGTGGGCGGATTAAGCCGCAAGGTACAAGCTCTCACAAGCAAAAGCAATTGAACGAGGGCTTTTTGTTGTGTTGGTGTTTTGTTGGTTTGGGTTTGTTTTTTTTTTTAAGAGAGAAGTTAGGAACCCGGCGCTATGGAAGGGGCTTTTTAAGGATAATTTTCTCCAGAGAAGTTCAGGAACTCCAAACATACACAGGGATATCCTGCTTAGGACGAGGCTCAGCGTTAAAAAAACACAGTCTAAACAAAAACGCGGGACTACTCCCCTGCTCCAGCTCCGCCGCTCGGCGAAGGATGGGCAGGAAATTACCAGCAGTGGCATGGGGGCTGCTGCCAAGAGGGAGCGCGGAAACAAAAGACCCTCTATTGTGTAGGAAAAACCTGACATCCATCCCCTCGGCTGTACTCTGAACTCCCGTAAACCTCTCCTGTGAGATATGATTTGTGAGAGCTTTCCACATTCCCAACGCCTTTGCCGCCCCTCCCCGGCGCAGGCAAGCGGGATCTGCCTCTACACCCAGTTCCCCACCGACGCCAGCCTTCCGAAGCCCTTCCTTCTCCTTCCTCCTCCTCCCGCAGCCACCCCGCAAATTGCCATTAAGAAAGCAAATGAGAGATTTGCCCCTCGCGAGAGGCAGCCGCAGCCCCTGTATTGCACAAAGGGCTGAAGGGGCTCAATTTTCTTCATTATTCGGTCGCTCCGCCCTTCGGAGCAAAATAGGGAGCTTTTTTGGTAAAACAGTAATATTTGATATTTCTGCGTTTCTTTCCGAAGACGTACACTGTAATTGACTAACGGGTCACTCTCAATTAATTACATTTAACAAGCAGAAGACGCAGAGCAACGCTCCCTCCCCCAAATTATGTCCTTTGGTTATTTAAATAGGTGCAAGTAGAGGGATGGGAGAAGGAACAAGTCGGTAAAGTATCAGCTGTGGAAGTTTGTTGGGTACTTTCCAAAACCCTACATCTGCTTGGCAACAGCTCAGAAAGGGATATGGTTACTCTTTTAACAGTAACACAGCTTTCCCAGGCTACAATATATGAAAAACAGCTTACCCCCAAGCAGGGAAGGGCCAAGCGAGAGCTGCAAACCGTCCCCCCCCCCAGCCCCGCCGTGAGACCCCGTCACCTCCTCAGAGCCGGGAACCGGGGAAAACGCCGTCCTTCGATGCAGGGGGGTGGGCAGGTCGGCCGTGGGAGCCCCCCTCGAGCTCCCAGCACCCTGGCGGAGGGGGGGGCTGCGCTACCACCGACACCCCGCGGTCCCTCCTGCCGCAGCGGGAGAGGGGGCTCCCGCTCCAACTTTTTTTTGGGGAGCAACGTGGCACAGCTCTTGTCAGCGTAAGCATTCGCTCACCACAAACAACACATCTAAAGGCACTGTTTTTAATTATAGCATTAATTGATCTCTCTCTCATTTATTTTTTTTTTTTTTTTTTCCAGCTGCTAATTAGAGAGATAATATCTCGGCTGCTTTACGAGCGTTAGAAGACTTTTGCTTGCGCGGAGATACTTCTGCAGTGGAAAGCGGAGGTGGATAGAGCGGAGAGCAATCGTTTTGCAAAGAGGAGAAATGACTTATCACAGTTGGGTGCATTTTTTATATTTTAATTAATCTCGCTTTAGTCAAAAAAAAAAAAAAAAAAAGAAAAAAAGAAAAACTTCCCGCGGCCCATTTTGCGATTAGAGGGCAGGGAGGCATTAGGAAGATTTAGTGCCTCTGGCAGGTCAGGAAAACACGTGAAAAAGTCAAGAAGTAAAAACAATAGTGCAAGAGCAAGGGGGAGCGCGTTTGGCACGTGATAAGACGCCTCTCCATCGCAAAGGGAGCGGGACACGGCTGCCCTGGCCCTCCCACCCCCGGAGGGGTCCGCAGGGAACATCCCGGAGGCCGGTGGGCTCGGCAGGCTGCCCTCGCTCCTCCGAAGCCCAGGATCTTTGCCGGAGTGGAGGAAAACCACGTCTAAACATAGTTTTTTTACAACTAGGCGAAAGTTCCCGCAGCGGCAGGACGCGCGGCTGGCGCTGCCTAGTGTGACCCATTTCTAAAATAATTACAGCCCGAGTCACAAACCTGTTAAGACCCAATTAACAAAAATGTTATGCATCAGTGATGCGTGTTTTGTCCAGAACTTTTAATTCCACAGTTTTTCCAAGTAAATTCTCTCTCTTTATTTTCTAGTCATTAAATCCCCTCCCCTGGGTGCGAGCGGTTGCCTTCCCATTGTGTTGCGAAAGGGTTAGCGGGCCAAGAAGTCAGAAGGAAAAGGGTGTCATTACTTGTTGCCACTTTGTGGCGGGGGAAAAAAAACTAATAATAATAATAAAAAAAAAAAAAAATTAAAAAATAAACACTTTGCTGCTCCCAAAGCCAGGGCGAAGCCCTGGGGACGTGCGGGGGAGGGCGAGGGGCTCGGCCGTGGGTGACGGCAGGGAAGGGGCTGGCTCTGCCCTGGCCTTTGCAGACAAGAGGAGGCAGCGAAGAGGATTTTATTTGGCAGATGCGTGCAGCTATTGAGCTTATGCAGTAGTGGGTTTTTGGCTGCCCGAGTGGGTAGCCTGTTGTTTACTGTTTATGGATTTGTCAGTTTTAATTATTGTGAAGTGCCCAGATGCTCTGGCGACCAGTGCCATAAGCATTTAGGGAGCAAATATATAACGAAACACACTTGAAAACACCTCCGCTTCCTTCCCCGTCCCTCTCCTCCCGGGACACCTCACGGCAGAGAAGGCCAGCTCTCCTCGGCGCTGGGCAGGCGACGCTCCGGACCGACGGAGCGCAGTCTGGGGCTCTCCCGCATCCTCCCACCTCGGAGCTCCGGCTCCATCCCAGCCATCCCCACAGCCAGCACAGGCCGACGACAACTTGGGCCCCCTCTTCGCCCCCCAGCGCCGCGTTTTGCTGCTCCTACACCCCCACCGCAGCCCCCGGGCGTGCAAATCTGGAAGCAGATCTGCTTCCTTGCACCTTTCTTTTCTTTTTTTTTTTACCGTCCATCTTTTTAAGGTTATTGGACTCTGTTTTATATAACAAGGTTACGTGCATGGCAAATAGTATAAATGTATCCCAGACGCGGCCGTTTAGGAATGCTCCCCCCCGGTTACATATGTACTTTTCATCTGCGGTAGTAGGGCTGCAAGTGGCCGTCTCCAAGCGCTCAATAGCCCGCTCTTTCCTGACTCCATTGTAATCCATATTCCTCCTCCCTATGTGAAACGCTTCGCTAGATAAATTCCACTGTATTTCAGAAAGTTTTCCACAGCTCCTTAAGTGTTTCCATATGACACTGTACTCTACAGGTAACTTGAGTTAAAGCCATTCCTTAAGCAAAACTCCCTGTAAAATTTTCCACTATCTCAGCAGTACTCTATGTGCTGTCATTAAAGCAGAGCACATATATTTCTGAGCAGGATTTGCCGCGATGTCAGATTGCTCGGTGAGCCTCAATTAGTTTTGTTTTTTTTAAAAATATATTTAAAAAAAAAAAAAACACCAAAAAAAAAACCCAACCTTCCTCGCTCAGGTCTTTTGCCTGTTCATTTCCCGAGTTCCTTTTTAACGGGAGAAGATGCAGCTTTCTGAGCGGCGCAGGGCGCAGGCTCGGAGCGGCGTGGATAATGCCAGCCTTGTTCCTGCTGCCTTTTCACTCTGTTCCCAACCCTTCTTCTTTTTTTTTTTTTCCACCCATTTCCCCAGGAATGGCAGCGAACCCTAAATTGCAAACACCTGCTCCATACATCATCCTCAGGCCTGGCAAGACCGAACCGGCGGCGATGCTCTGCGTTCCTGCGGGGAACGTCTCCCCAAAACCCTCAGCCCCCCGTCCCCAAGGACGGCAGCAAAAACTGCTGCACGCGTAAAGAAGTTTAATTTGCAAACGCGCTTTTGTGCCGAAAGAGTCGCTCCTGTTCTCCAGGAAGCCCTTGGCAGCGATGGAAGAATCCCCCAAAGCAAAAAAATGTGTCATTTCGGACGCAAAGAGCCCGAAGGACAGAGGGAAAAACCCGAGTTGTGTAAAACAGGATCGCGGCGCCCTGCGCACGCAGCGACTGCAAAACATCTGGCTGGATTCTGGGGGGAGAGAGAGAGAGAGAGAGAATCCAAGATGGCAGGGAAGATTAATTATTTTGTAACTTACTCTGGTTTCAATGAACTTTCCTCTGGTTATAATCAAGGTTTTAAATGGCATATTGGCTGCACGCTGGGCAGTGGTAAGCTGAGGTGGGGTGCTCTGTCGTTGGGAATGACAGAAGCAATCAGCCAGAAACCCGACTTGTAACCGTCCCGCAGAGCCCGTTACGCTGAAATAGCTATTTTGCCACTGGTTTAATTAATAAGCTGTATTATTGGTTAATTTTATACCGTTCTGAACTTTTGTCAAGGAAAAATGGTTAATTTTAGAGTGAATGGATTTGATGCAGCAGCAATAATGAATAAACAACTTTTTTAAAGGTATGGGCTCCCAGATTTGCTTTGCTTTGATTAAACCCCACTTTTTTATTACACAAATAATGTCCATTATTGATAGACTCCTTTACAGACAAAGCATCTCCCCTGTCTTCAAACTGCTTTTTAAAAAGCTATTAAACACTCCGCTCCCATCCCAGGGTTTTACACATGCAAATACACCCCTAAACAGTTTTAATTCTCTTTTTTTCCCCTCATCTATCTCCCTGCTTTCCAGATGGACCACCAGCTTCCCACCACTGCCAGCAACAGCTTGTGTATTGTTTGTTTAAAACAAAGATGACGCATTAAATATCATATACGGCGCGAGGAGAGGGGTTAAGGATAATACTCGCGAGCCGAAACGCCGTGCTAAGCCGGTCTCAGCCCATCGCTCGGCAGGTTGGTACACGCAAAGGGAGACGGGATTTGGCCACCCTCTGCCTTTAGGGAAGGCGCTTCCCTCCCCGCATCCAGGATCCCCTGCCTCCGGAGAGAGTTAAACTTGTGCGAACACTCTCCAAATTATACGGGCTAACCAACAATTATGTCATTTCATTCAAACATTCATTCACCCGTCATGTGCCCAGATTAAACAGTAACACTTTGTTTGAAGCATTCTGCTGAAATTAGCAGACCAGAATTGCCTTCACCTATATTTAAAGCCCTCAGCCCCGCGCCAAACGTAGCCTCGCCTGAACCCAGGCGGGTTTAGGCAAGAGTTTAGCACTTTTATACGAATCGAACCCACACTTCTGTGGGCTGCACGTGCATACGAGACTGTTAGATTTCTGCTGGTGGCGATGGCTCTATACAGACATGTTCACAGGGGTACGGGGCTGCTAAGATTTAAAGGGAAAATTACGAATCTGAGAAGAATTTATGAATCTGAAAAAATTACGACTCTGAGAAGCGGTTTAGCCTTACTTACAGCCTCCCAAAAAAAAGTATTTTCAAGCTGTGATAAAAGAAAAACCATGCACAAGGGCTGTAGCTTGGTCAGTGTGCTGCGGTGACTCGGAAAAAAAGCAAAATCTGAGTTTAGGGCTGGCAAGCTTTTTACCGGTTCCTTCTTTAAGGACGGGGATCCGGGACGCGAGCTGGATTTTAATCCTCATACTTTGCTCGAAAGCAGAATACGAACCAAACCAAGACCAGCCCTCTCCCGCATGCTCGTCCAGAATCTCCCATCCGTGGGACATGGGCAGCCCGGCACCCCTCGCCCCGAGCACAAACCAGCGGCGCCGGAGAAGGGAACGGAGCTCCAGGATGCCCAAGGCTGGCATTAATGCTAAAATCTGTAGTGCTACCAACATCTCCGAGATGCCAGTTTGCTGCCATCAGCTTTGTGTGACAGGAGAGAATAGCAGGCAGATTGCGTATCTAATGAGCCACACATATTGAAAATCCACAGCAATCTCTGGAATACATGTGGATTTGTCTAAAACTCTAAAATATGGCCTGGATGGTGTCCTGACTGCCAAAACCACAATGAATTCACTGTTACTGTCACTAATCTCCATGTATGTTACATATGGTTGACATTTTTCTTTAACTCTCATATTTTTTGCATGTGTGCCTATATAAATAGGGTAAGAGGGAGGCTAGGAGCAGGCAGACAAACAAACAACCGGCTGCGATGCACAACATTCCCATTAGGCACTGGAAAATTAGTCCGAAGTGTGTCAGACAAATCCGTGGAGCCCCAAACAGCCCGTTTTCAAGGGTAGGTGAAGCCGAGGTCCGTCCTGGGAACCCAGATGTGCCTCCCTGGCGTTAGGCTGCAGCATTCGGCCTGAAGTCGGGAGGGCTGCTCCGAGTCCTGCTGAATCCAGCGGGAATCTCGAGGCATTTCAATATGATACGGGGCACTTCGTGTGCTCCTTCGGGTCATTTGTTTAGAATATTTAATTCATGCTTCATCTTAAAGAATTTGATATTCATATGATATATGTTGCCTTGACCGCCCGATTGGAATATGAACCCTTCCAGAAGCAGGAATAAACCCCCTTTTATTAGCAATGCAATATTACATGGCGTGCTGGCAGAAAAGTTGTATGTGAACTAAGAAATAATATTTCATGCATTCCTTCTACTTTCTAGGCAAATTTATGCCAGATTTTATTCCACTACAGCGTTACGAGCGGCACTGCTTATCTCTGTTTCAGTGCACTTCTACTAAACAGTAGGTCAGCTGAAAACTTTGTTTACCGCCTGAGGAGAAGCAAATAGTAGTCATGCATGGTTGGCAGGGGCTTGTGATATGATATATTCACTGCTGTTATATGGCTCATCATATAATTTAAGTCTACTGTAAACAGTCTATTTATGATACACATCCCTTTTGGACATGTAAATTCCTTGGCTTGCGAGAACAGCATTACGGTTATGGGTATGTTCCTCCTACCAAGCGGCACTCACCGTTGGTTAAATGTTAATATAATGAAGTGAATATGGTTTCCAAAGAGGAGAAGACCTCTCTTAATCATCACTTGGAATAAACTCAACAAAATCTCAAGCTACGTCTTTCTTTGATGGTTACCTCCCAGGAGATCCACTTGCTCCCCTCGCCTTTTTTCCAAGTCTAGCTGTTCCTAACGGGCTGTTCTCTTTGGACTTCCTATAGCAATATGCTTTTCTTCTCTGTTAAAGCTATAGCCTCTCCGATGGTGCTGTGGGGACGGTACCCACAACAAAACGAGGATGTCAGCAGCTCTACTGAAACACAGAAAACAGCATGGCCAAGGGCTCTAGGGATGGGTGAGAAATTTTACAGTCAAGAAAAAGCAGCCGGTCCCACCCCACTGAGGTCCCCAGGATTGTCCTGCCAGGGACCCTCCTTCTGGAGTTTCTCTCTTGCATCATATCATGGCTGTGACAGCTCACACCCCTATTTTGGGAAGAACGAACCCTGAGCACCATTGCCCTGATGATGCCCGACGCTGCGTATGAGCCCTCTCTTCCTAGTCCGTATGATAAACCATTCATGGTTTTTATTTGCCTCCTTTATATTTGCCACTCAGATTTTATAGAAGACACTCAAGCAGTCATGCTTGAGTAGTCCATGGTATGGACCCAGGAGCAACCCCCAGGTTATGTGCTGCACCTGATTTTGAACAAAGAGACTGCAAGTACACGCGCCGAAGCCAGAGATACTGGCCTTTATCATTGACACTTTTTAACTTTTCAAAGCTCAGGAAGAGCTCTTCGTGGTCTAAAGCCAACATTTCTCACAAAAACTCAAGTGGTGACTTTCTACGCGTGTGCCAGGGGAGAGCAAATCTCAAAGTGTTTCTGAAACCCTATAACAGGGTTAGGTCCTACCACTCACTCCTCAAAAATTATCCTTCTTCCACAACTTTTAATTTACTTCCTTTCTAAGGGGATGTGTCAGTAGCAAAAAGCATTGGAAATCTCTGGGGGTTTTGCAGGTGCATGTGGACGCACGGGCAGGAACGGCCCCAGCCCCGTCCGTCAGAGAAAGCACTGCCGTGTTCATGAGAACAAGGACAGCATTATCCCAGGCACAACATCAGACCGAGCGGATGGGCAGCGGGGGAGTGGGTGTCATCGACTTTCATTTTTGAATATACAGGACAGTTTTATAGTTTGCTACATTTAAATAAGTTCCTACATCACTGGTACGTGGTCTGACCTAGACTGGTAAATGTCTTCTGCACGCCAAGAACGACAGTAATGGTGACACCCTCAATATCCGTGCTGTGGCTGGACGGGGCACTGCACAAATACACGCCGTCTATGCTCTGGAAACTTTAAAATCTTAAGCAGAAAATAGAAAAAAAAGAAACAGCGGCGCTCCCACTTTTATTCCTGACGAACCGTACTATTACAGAACCAGTTAAATAGTTTGCCGAAGGCCACAAAGAAAGGCTGTGGTGGAGCTGGAAAGGGACCCAACCTCTGCACATTTACAGCCACGTGCTCTAACCAGTCCAGTGCTTTCTCCTAGCGAAGATTACCATATTCAATACTTTTCTAAGTACTTTTGAATAATTGTAACCACCACTTACTTTCATCTGAGTGGCTGCGAAAAGCTACATCATCCCTCGGTTTAATGTCTTTCCCCAAGAAGAATTGCATTTGAAAAGAGCACGAGCAAGCCTGAACCTGCTAATTACACTACAGTACCAGGATGGAAAAAGTCATATAAAGGTATTCCTGACGTTATATATGCTCATGTCAGTCAGGGCTTCTAAAAAGCCAGAAAAAAAATGACTGCAACTTGTTTAAAGTAGACCTTACAAAAACACAGCTGGTCTTTGACTAGTGGTAGGCATTTTGTGGCCATTTCATGACTACAATAGTGGTTAAAATCTATCGCAGCGGAGGTGCAGTAAGAGCTGTCTTGTTCTTCACAGAATTGGGCTTATCTTCAAAAAAGCGAGCTACAAGAAAAGCATGAGGAAGGGATGGGTGTGAGAGCCAGGTACCTCCAACGGCTCCTTAGCGATCACACCATTGATGATCAGTGATGGATTAAACAAACGCACGTCCTACGCAAGGCTACATGCAAAATAAACAAACAAACAAAAAAAAAAAAAACAAAAAAAAAAAGACAGAAAGAAAAAAAAGACCCGTAATGCATTCTTATTTTGCAGAGCCCTGATTGCAACAAACTCACTCAAAACTTGCCCCCTTCTCCCCACCCGTGCTGGGAGCCCGCATGAGAACAGATTTCATCAGCCAGAAAAAGGGGTTGCATTCAACAACTTTCACCGGCCCGTATGTTCGAATGCTCAAAGACCAACGCTCAAAGACAACCCGCAGTACTCATTAAATATCAGCAAAAAAATTATGGCAGGTATACGCGTAATTTAAATCATTTAATGCCATGCAATTTATGCCAAATAACAAAGAAGAATATCGTGTGATGCCAGTTCTTCTGATTAATGTGATCACGCTTTACATTTCTTTGGAGCTTCTCCTAATGAAGGGCAAGCAGAAATTTCCCCCCGCTAAACACTTTCCAGCTCCGCTTTACTTTCTAGTGCTTTCCCTTGTAGCACACATCATTCATTTTGCTGAGCAACTACATTCACTTCTATTAGGCAGCTATTAATTACCTAGCCCTAATGGCAAGGTGACAGTGCATTGCATCGCCATCAAGAAGAGCAGATCGGAAAGTTCATGAAGAACCTGGTTTTGAATAAAAATGAGGTTTGTATCTGCATCTTCTCCTCCTTGAGTGAATTGCGTACAGCGTGAAGGACCGCCGTGCCGAAACAGCCTGGTTAGGGCTGGGATGGGAGGGCTGGTCCCCGGCCATTCGGGATGGCTGAAGGAATTGCTCTCTGCGCCGCCTGACCTGCACAGCTGGATGGGGATTGCTGTTGACAGGCGTCCCAGGGAGAAAGGGAATAAGAAACGAAGAGGCAGTGAAACCCGAAGGTCCTCTGGAAAGGAGGAGAGGAAGCGGACTATCCCCTTCTCATCGCATTTGGAGACAGATGTTCTCAATATCCCCAGCTCCGAAGGGTAGGAAGTGGTGAGCACAACTTGAGGAGCTCGGGTACTCTTGGCAAACGGTGCCGGGTTTGTTTTTTTTAACTTTCTGAAGAACTAAAATGAATAGTGGTTTTAGTGGCATTCGAATCTGTCCATGGCATCTTCCTATCTGCTTTAGGGATCTGCTCCCTCCCAGTGCCCTGGAGGAAGAGCCCAGCCGAAGGAGCAGCGGGCTGGTCTCACAACACAGCTCTGGACGAAGCTCAAGAAGACTCTCCGAAAACCCGCACCTCAAACTGAGCCCTTCCACATTTCTAGAGCAGATGTTACAGGGACCGACAGAGTCACGCGCCTCTATTCATCCCCTACAAGCACTTTCCTCTTTAAAGGCATCTGGGGTCTGCTCTGCCATCGCCGTGCGGGGATTTATGTACGTTGTTCCCATTAGCGTTAATGGTAGTTAGACACATACAGCAATTTCTCTCACACTTCAGGAAGAGAACAGAGCCTTATGGATGAAAAGTTTGCTATTAAGGATTCTTAATACAATGGAAACATTCTGTCTCTTTTAATTGTAATTTACTTCTAAGTGTAACCGCTCTGGGTTGGGAAAACCAGGATTCAGTCCAATTCAATTATGCAATTCTTGCCACCTGGTAAGCCTTGTTATTTTATAAAGAGTACTGTAGTAGAACTGGCAGATTCATTCATGTTCAGAGCATAAGCGCCGTATACTGTGTAATCACCGGCTCATAAAAAAGAGCGCAGCGCGAAAGTCAACCGCTCAATTATAATGCAATCTTTAAAAAAGAACATGCAAAACCGGAAGGCAAGATTCATCTTTGGTTCAGCTGGTTTACCTTTATAAGTTCGCTGTGATCTTTGCTTTGCAAAGCTTTTCAGCACGGGCTCAGCCTCAGGTTAAAGCCGAGCCCGACCCGACTCACCCCGGCGCGATCCATCGATCGGCACCTCCTTGCAGACGCCGGCGGATAATCCCCGTCCAACTGGGCACCGATGGGGAGGGATGCTATAATCACGGGGATGGGGGAAGAGTTTTATTGGGCTAATGCACATCCACTCTGACTTAGCTAATGAAGCTGCAACGAGATAATACAGGAAAGGAAAATATGGCCCTGGCGACTGGGAATGCCTTCATTACCCCGGGACATGGGCGCCTGAAAGACGATCAAGACCCCATGCCACCCCCTGTCCCCACGGGCTAACGAGCTTCACCACGTCCTGTCATTGCTAAAAACCCCGAGCATCACTACATTTACTGCCCGTATCAATGACTCGTGTACTCCCTCGCATAGGCGCAGTGGCAGAGGCACATAAGAGGTATTTTTTTGCAGCAAACAGTTAATAGGTATAAGAAAGCAGCAGGACTGGCCGACGGAACAGTTTTTACTCTACCCAGTAAGTATCTGAGCGAAAAACTCCCCTTGTCTTCAGCAGCTTTGGCCTAACCCCTGCCAATCCTCCTTGCCCGCAGCAGGCAGTGCCCAGCAGCCAGACGTTCAAAGGAGGACCAGGACTTACCCACAAGCACTGGAGGCTAAACCAACTAAACCAACGCCCCAAACCCATAACTGGAAGATTAGTTGTGGTTTTTACTAAATGAATAGTATCGAAACTTTATTTTGCAGTTCTCTTTCTCTGCATTTCTGTATTCCAAGATAAGGACCAAAATTTGCAGTCGCCTTGGAAAGTTTGAAATAACTTGGAGAACCCAGGTGGACCGGCCAACTCTGCCACAGGAGGACAGAGGGTGTCTCTGCCCATCATCACTATTGTCACCACTGTCACTCGACCTCTTCACACCATTTTACAAGCCCTCCGTCCCAGGAGGAGAGGTTTCAGCCTGTACTGGATGGGATCTCCTCCCTGGTTCCCGTCCCAGACGGAGCAGACTAAGCCGGGGTTTGCCCATGTGTGCCAAGGAGGGGGATGAGGGACACCAGAGCTGGGCTTTACCAACTCCGGAGATACTCCACGGACTCCCCACCTGACAGCTCTGCACCTCCGACAAGCAAGAGCGGGATGTTTTGAAATCTTGCGCCTTGTAAATAGGAGACGCACAGCCCGATCATAAAAATGTAAAGTATTAATTAATAGTATAACTTCGGTTTGTATTCGAGCTCCGACATAATGAACCTGCCAATTTTGATTGCAAAGTGAAAACTCATCTCTTTATTTTGGACAAATAGGGTTAAGCTTCTTAAGCAATTCTTTGTTGTTTTGACTTCAACAATTTATGCAAATGAGATGTTAATTAGGGTAATTGTAACTTAAATTATGCTTGTGTAAACCTCTCCATTGGTAGGAAAGTGTGGGAATCCAGACAACTGGTATTTAAAGCAGCTGTACTAACTCACTTCTGAAAGCAAAGCATACCAAGATCACTTTCATGTCTTTACAATTTGTTTTTATGAGGTGATAACATTTTTACAAATACCATCATTTTTGCTTTTTTATATTGTAAGTGACAGTCTGACATTTTACAACTGGCTTATTGAAAACAAGAATTGAGCACTCTCGCTGTAACGGACATTAACTGCTCAATAGAGATTCACATGCTAATGAGGTGAGAGGGGCTCCAGAAAGTTTTGATAAATGCGACACACACTCTAACTAGCAGTGAATGTGAGTTGACAAAGAACATCTACACCAGGGTTCAATAAAATGTAACCCTTTAAATTAATCATACTGGCAGTATTTAATAGAATGCACAACAATCTCTTTTCTGATGGCTATAAAGCAGAAGAAATGCAAAGTCTCGACAAATGAAAGTTCCCACATTTCCCTCTTCACACTGCTACTTTCATTCGAACTTCTACAATTGGTAAGAAAAGGTAGTTACTGTAAATAACAAAGTAGGAGGTTTAATTGTTTCCTTCTTTTAAAGCAGGATGCTTTTCTTCACATTTATTTGTCCGGATTCCATTGAGCAAATACCCCGACCCAAAAGATTGATCATAAAAAGCATCACCGGTTGCGCTCGGAAGGAAATTTAAGGATATCATATAGCAAAGACAGGCTTAAACAACCAGTTTTCTGCCGGGCCTTTTTTCAGCCCAACTTGGTGATTTTTTTTCCTTTCACTAAATATAGCTTGAAGGAAAACACGCTGCAGCGGTTAATCAGAAGCAGAAAGTGGAGTTCAGGGCCTTCCCTCACACCAGACTCCCCAGAGTTTGCCGAGATTCGCTCCAACGAGAGGTAAAACTGCAACTTGAGCTGCCGCATCAAAGCGCAGAAGGTGCAAAATTTTTCATCCCCGTTGCCTTATAAGTTTATTTTTTATTTTCCCTGTCCCACCAGTCCCGACCGGACAACACCGACCCTCACGCGTGAGCTCGTGAGATCCCAGGAAATAAAAAGTACTGGAAGGCCGGCCGCAGCCCTTGCCTCCGTGCGCTACGCTAAGGCGTTATTTCTTCCTAAAGTGACAATCCCCGATACCCTTTTTGGGTTTAGCCCGTTTTAATCTTGGCAGGAAGTGTAAATCTGTGCGCTCAGCAGCATCGCAGGCTTGCTGGCTGTCAACATTTTGCCTCCGCCAATGCTTGAGAGGTATTCCTGTCATTTCGCTGGGGTAGGAGACTTCTCCGTCTGACATACAAAAACTCCCCAAGTGGTGCCTTATGCCAAAACGCCGGCAAAACGTACCCTGCTCGCTGCATTTTAAGCCGTTTTGGTAACTCAGACTTGCTCACACTGTACGCAACATGAGGAGCCCGTCGGAGGCAACCTCACGGGCAGAGAAAGGAAAATATCCACGAATGAACCCAGAAAAACAATCCCCCACCCATCTCCCCATCGCTTTCGGACTTTATGAGCTTACTCCGGTAATGTTTTACACGGGTGGGCAGCCCGGTGAGCCTGCCTATACGAACACGTGCCCCTGCTCCCCGAGCGGTGTCGGGGGCTGCTCGACTTCTCCCCATGCAGAAATCGTGAGTCTGGAAAAAAAAAAAAAAACCAACAAACGAGCGAGCGGAGAAAGGCGTGCTGCAGTTCAGAAATGGCCATTTAGCCAAATTGCATACCTGTGCTGTGTCAGCTATATGGTAGATTCATCTCATTCCATTGGTCTAATGGATAGCAATTGAATTTAATTAGCAAAACTACTTTGACTTAGTCTCATACTGTGCTGAATGTAATGAAATCTTTCTCCTCTCTCTCCCTCTCCTCTTTTTTTTTTCCCCCCCCTCAAATAAAGAATGTCCTTAACTGCGTTCCACCGTTAGAATATTAAAAGCTATATATGTTACTCCTAAGGACGGCGTACAGCCATCCCCTTTCTCAGGCTTTAGATTTAGTTATTGTATTACATAACATAAAATAATTAAAAAGATACTTTGATAGTTACACACAGTATAAATTCAATTACCGCGATGTCTCCATTAAAAGCACTTTTATAGTATGAATAAAATGCAAATCCTCTTTATGGATCAATACCAGAAACATAATTCTACGCTTCATCCTGAGAAGGAAGTTAGCCTTAATAAATCACCCTCTTAGATTTAAAAAAAAAAAAACCCAGAAAACCAACTTTAAAAGATATGTATTTGAAGGTAGTTCTCTAAAGCGGACATGATGCTCCTATTTTTTCTGGGCTCATTTTTTAGTGGCAAGGTTTGCAGGCTGCGCCTCCTGCTTTCGTACAGACCCTGCCAGAGAGAAGGATGCCGAGGAGAAGAAAAGCCCCGGCCGCGCTAACCGGCGCCGCGGCCGCTTGCGGCTCTGCCTGGATTTATTGAAACGCCCCGGATCCGCCAGCGAGAAGTTTGCAGCAACCCGTCATCCCCCCCGAAATAAAGTGTAAAGAAATTCCTCCGGATGGGTTTGGAGGGAATATTTCTACCAAGCCTAACTTTTGCCTGGCCGGGCACAGCGAGACAAGTTCCTATGATTGATTATCGTGGCATCTCTGTATCTCTGACTTTGAACCATAACCTTTTTTGCGCACAATGACAGTTGGGACCTACCATTTGCCATCTGTAGAGATGGTGGGGGAGAAAAGGACTTCGCTTACATTAATCAACCAATTAAGAACGGAGTTAAACAAAACACTAAAGCATAATAAAAACCTGACTGCTTAATAGCTTTCTACTTTTAATAGTTGCCTTCCTGTAGCCTGCTGATGGGAGTAGCACTGCTCTGCCCAACCCCTGCCGGCGACCGGGCTCCGGCTCCGGGGCTGGACACTACCCGATCTCAAATGAAGCTGAAGGTCCTCTGTTCTGGGCAGGACCGAGTCCCCTACAGCGAAAAAAAAAAAAGAATAATATAAAAGTTTGGAACACAAGTTGTAAATCACAGCCCGACACTGCAGCCAGGCTCTCCCGTCAACTGCGATCATTAGAGAATTATTTTCGTGAGTGTAAAATTAGTAACTAATCAAAGACACAAATCACTGCTTCAGTAAGAATTAACCTTTTCTTTCAAAGCTCGGGGCAGTATCGAGACACCCCATATATTCTGTCGCCCTCCCTCATGGTCGGCAGCACATCCCGAAGGTGAGACTGAAATAGCGGCTGAATAACCACGTCTGGACCCTGCGCCTGGCCACCCCGGTGAGGCTCTGGAGGGGATCCACGCACCCGGCCCATGAGACTCCGAGACTAATTCTGTTCTCAGGGACGGCAGGCAAAACCACTTTTGTGCAAGCTGATGGAGAAATCTGGCTTCCCATCGCTGGGTTTGGTAAGCTTTGTGCAAGGCACTGCAGAGAAGGAGGAGGAAGACCTCTGTATTTCTGAAACGCGTCTTCGTTTGCGTCTCCAGTTGATGAGGTTGTGTTGTAGGTGGCTGCTGGTGAGGCCAGGACTGAAGTGGGACTGGTACCATCAAGAGGTACCACAGCAGCATCTCAGACAGCTGCTTGTTTCTGCTGCCTTGGGTGTACCCACCAGTGCAGCCCTTAACAGACCTCTTGGACTTCCCAACTTAGTGAAGCTACAGGAGAGCACGCGATCATACTGATAAAAAAACACCAAACATTTATTAGAAGGAATCCTCTTCAAGGCGAGGCATTTCAGACATGCCCAGATATTGCTAAAGCGTCCCTTCGCCATGACCCGCAAATGAAATGGACTGTTTTCCTTATAAGAGGTGAAGCGTATTTACCAACAAGGTGTACAGAAAACCCCATAAACTACTCAAGATGCGATCAGCCAAGAAAACGTGCAGTGTTACAACAATAAATACGTTTTTGTGATATTTAATAATAGAAATTCGGAACAAATTTGTAAAGATTGGCCAAAGCGGTCCCTCCATCCTCGTGCTGTACGTCTCTTTGTCTATTGTTCTTTTAATACATTGCATCTGTAAAAAAAAAAAATTGCAGTCTACTTTGTACAATTACTGCACTGAAGTCCCAAGCAATCTATCAAGTTGTCATGCATTTTCTTCACATTAAACCTTTTTAAAATCTTTCTCTTTTTCTACATTTCAAGAAAATGCAGAAGAAAATTTACTTCTGCCCCCAAAAAAGGCACAGTGAAACATGTCGTTCATCAAGTCTGGTAACAAGAGGAGTTTGCGACACCGTGTCAGGAGAGCAAATAATCCCCAAAAAGTGGTGTGTTGAAGTTTCAGAAGGTTTGTAAATCAACAAAAATTCAGAGCATCAATAAACCTGCAAACAAAAGGGCTTCGGAAAACATCCCCTCTGGGCAGGTTCTTCTTAGGAAGGTTTGATGAACCCCCTTTTCGCAGCACTTGAAGCCACCCCTGAAATGGGGTGCTGAGGTTACTGGTGGTCCGTGTCCCCTGAGGGAGGGACAATGACACGGCTGGGGCTCGCAGGGCGGCCGGACACCGGGCTGGGTTGCGGAAAAGTGCGGCATTACCAAAGGCTACTTACTACTAAGGAAAGTGCTTTTATCTATTGATGGCGCCCAGAAACAGGAACACGAAGCAACGGGTGGGTGAGAGGGAAGGTGAAGGGAAACCGGGAATTATTTCAGCTGGAAACTGGATGAAACATCGGAGGGAGATTATTTTCCCTACTAGTTTAAAAACTCTCCGCGTTGAGGCTTGCAGCATCTGAGGGACTATCGCTTACTTTAGAGCAGTGTGTAGAAATGCGCAGATTTTGCCTTCATTTCCATTAGCCCCCGATAAATGAGCTCCCTGATAAGGGAACTGACAAAGCTCTGCTAAGGATGGGAAGATGGGGATCCCTCTCCTATGAACTACAGGGAAAAAAATTTATCTCCGACTCTCTCTCCCTCTTTTGTCCATTGCCTCCTCTGAAAGATGCCCCTGTGGGGCCAGAGGAGCCCCCGCATCCCCCAGGAGCCTCAGCATCCCCCAGATACTGCGGCCAGGTACCAGTCACTGGGTGCCACCACCTTCAGGACTGTAGGCTAATTTAAAATAAAGGCAAAATGCCGAGTGATTTGCCTTCCACAGTTTCGAAACGCCGAAGCCTCGCTTCCCGAACCCGGCTCGCGCCGCCGGTCCCACTTCTTGCAAAACAAAGAAATCTGTTTAGGCTCCAGGAAATCCCACGTGTTACCGTAACTAATTCGAGCCCAACTGCATTTGTGGTAGTGTCAGGTCTTTAGGACGATCCTGTGCCATTCCCAATGTAGGGAAAAACCATGCGCTTAATTATCTTCTTTAATAATTCCATGGTATGTGATTTATTAAACAGACTCCTTATTTGTAAACAAAATCAGAGCTACAAATGTGCGAAGATAGTGGCACTTCCTGGCTAAATAAGAGGCAGACAAAGAGCCCTAATGATGCACCAAAAACGCTAACCAAAAATGTACTCTTTAAAAAGATCACCAATTTAATGCTTTTTGTATTTCATTTATCAGCCATGTAGTCATCATTCCCCTCCCTACCACCATCTGTACACACTTTCCCAATAGACCATCACAGCTGTCCCGTTTCTCACACAAACAGTACCTTTTATATGCTTCCCAACTGTTTTTAATAACTGTTCTGTGCGCAGCACTGTACTTCCTTTGTTTTCTTTTTTTTTCCCCCTCTTTTTTAAAAAAAAAAGAAAATAATGAAAAAGAGATATAATCCAAACAAACAGGTCATCGCAGCAATGGGTAAAGGAAGGCAATTAAAATGTTAAATGCCTCCATGGCCACTGACCCGTCCTCGAGGCGCACCAGCGGCCCCCGGCGCGGAGCTGGAAAGTTCCCTGGAGAAGTTGCTAAGGTAGACGAAGCTTGTTCAAAAAAACCGATGTACACGAGTAAGACCGTCTGAGAAATCCTTCATCCCTTTTAATGAGGGAATATTATTAATATTAGATACTGCTCGTGCAACCAGAGGAAGTTTTCTGAGCCCGTTTACCAACTCAAAGATACCACTGCCTCATATTTCAGAACCGCGTGGACAGAAACATCCCGATTTTGTGTCAAACTCCGACTCATTTCTCTCTTTCCAAACATCCTGCGCATCCTGACTTTGCATCGATGCTGCTCGTGCCTTCCCTACACCCACCCCTGCTGACGGGACCCCGAGCCGGGCTGGACCGCACAAGCTCGGTGGTCCGATGGTGGCTCGGTGGCCTGCAGCAGGGATATTTAATAATTATTAAATTGGAGGATATTTAATATTTAATAATTATTAAATGTCCTCGGCACCGAGCAGATGAGGGTAACTCAGCCCCGAGCCCCGGGCAAATGAAGCCGCTTGCAAAGGGCAACGGCAGGGAGGGATCCAGCCAGGAACGGGGAGAAAAACAGGACTTTCTGAGCGACCCATCTCATGGAAAACCTGCCCTACCAACAAGTCGTTCGGGAATGAAAACTCCATATATTTATTTTTCCCAGGGCAATGCCCACAGCATCCTTCGGCACGCCAGGACGGGACGGGGACTCTGCTCGTACCTTCCTTGTCCCGCGGGCAGACGGCTTCATGCCTTGGGACTGCTCACTGCCGAGACACAGCTCACTGTCTTACAGAAGAGTTTATTACTAAAGATTGTACACGTGGAAACAACCATGTCAAATCATGATTTTGACCTCCAGCTTTTGGCCAGAAAAAGAAACAATGTCCATATTTAAAGCCAGTGTTGAGCATGTTGTTTTGCTTATGTATCACGCTCCTGTAGCCAAATTACAAAGACCAGACACCTTGAAGACGCACTTCTGCGACGCATCCCTGAACAGCGCTGAGCTCCCTGGCTGGGCGTTTTTAACTGCATCTGCCTAGGAAGAACCTAAACCAGAGCGGCTGAAGCTGATGTCCTTCTCTACAGGGGGGAAAAAACAAAAAAAGAAAAAAAAAAAAAAAAAAAAAAAAGGTTTTGACCACAAAAATCCCACTTCTTAGCTGACTGCCCCGTGTTTCCCCGAACTTTTCCATCAATACCCAACCTACGCTCGCAGGGGTTCGGCCGCTATCGAGGCTGATCCTCCCACGGCCAGGCAAGCCGTTTGCGAAGCTTTCAAATCAAACGATGCCGGATTTACTTTCTAGCTGGGCGACAACTACTTTTTACTTTTTAAACGCAGGAACAAATGTAAATAGGTTTGTTGGCTATTTTTAATGAAGTCCTCATCGCGTCAGGAAAAGTCCTCGTCGTCACACAATGAAAGCATTGCAGTGGCTATCCTCCCTAAAAGGGATCCCAACAATAGCTGGGCTTTAGAAAAGCATCCTGATACAAAGAATTCATTCTTCTGATTTACTTGAAACTACATTGCCTTAAAAGAAAAACAAGGAAAAAAAAAAAAAGAAAAAGAAAAAGAACTGAATTAAATTTAAATTTTACCCTAAGTTTCTCGCATCATTCAGGGATTTGGCCGTTTTCTTCCATATGAAATATAAACTGGATTGGGTAAAAAGATCAGACAAAATTTCTAGTGAATCTCTTTAGGATGAAATCTGATTGACAATGTATTTCTGCATTAAAATCTCCAGGAAGTGTTCGTCTTGACAATAAACGCAGCAACTCTCTGACTTGTCTTTTGATACCTTTACAGGGGTTCATCCCTGTTCTTTCAGTGCATTACAAGCTATTTTGTAACACACGTATTGCCTTTAAACACAGAAACAGTAATTTAACCAGACACCATGCTTATTACAAAGCTCACGCAGCTCATTACCGGTACCTCACACACAAGACTAAATCCGTAGACGCAGAAAAATACAACGTGAATGAGGCCGTCTCAACACTTTGCACTTAGTTCTTCGTCCCGTCTTTCTCCTGAAGCCTTCGGCAGACGGTGCACAGCCCTTGCGCTCGCCCGGAAAACTTTGCCTTCGCCGAGCGCTCGGGGTTAGGATGAACCTAAGAGGGCTGTACGGAGACACCCCCCTATGAAATATTTCTCTCAAGTTTGCATTTTGGACCTAGCGATGATCCCCGCGGTGGGTTTCCCGGGCTGAGGAGCGCTCCTGCTCTCCCATCGCCTGTTATTTAATGTGGGGCGGCAGCGGCCGGGACGAGAAGGGAGATGAGCGGGTTTCGATAGTGATGCTATGAGCGTGTTATTAATATGACAAATGGATGAAGCCAAGGAGCAGGAAAAACACCAGCTACACTTCTGTGGCCAGGGCAAAGCACCACGGTGGCAGGTCTGGAGGATTTGCTGTCACCTGCAGCTCTCACAGGTGATGCCACATTAGTTTTACATCCCATGGAAGGTGTGCTCCATCCCCACACACGCCACAAGCCCTGCCCAGACCCCACGTACCACTGGTTGGGATCTCAGCAGCACAAACTCTCCGGTGCCACCGTCCAGCTCCCCACGGCACCAGTGAGAGCTGGGGACGGACACCACCTCCCATGGGGTGCGCGCACCAGGAGAGTGAGGTGGGCAGGAGAAACCCATCGACGGCTCTTCCCCAGGAGCGCCAGGGGCTTCCTGCTGCGCCCCATGGGTGTCCGGCTGGAGGAGACCTCAGTGGTACACCCTCCTGTGATGTTTTTAAACAACCTTTTTCCATCATTGAGAAACCCAGAGTACTCATCAACCAAACCACCACCAGGTACCATGCTCACACGGTCCTCTCCAGCACAACCAGCTCACCTGGGCCAATAACCCGGCCTGGGACACCCACCAACCCCATGATAATTTCGTGCTTCTCCACAGATACATCTCACCCCAAAACATGAACATGCTGAAACATCCAATCATGTTCTGGCACGCATGCCAAAAAAAAAAAAAAAAAAAAAAAAAAAAAAGCCCATGGCAACAAAGACGACAGCTTGCCAATGGCAGCTGCTGCACGCGCACACAAAATTAAACTATATTCTTCTGAAAAGGGATATTATTATGGCATTTGTTTCCCCTCACCCATCACCCTCACCCATTCCCTCACAAAATAAGGGGGAAACACCAACACGTATCAAACATTAGGAGAGACGGATAAAGAAAGAGCGAGAGGCGCTGCCCTGAGGAGGGCCGGGATGGAGAACGCAGGGTTTAACAGGAGATCCAACTGGGTGGATCAGGAATGGATGCACGGAGTCGCCCTGAAACACCGGCTCACCTACGGCACTGGTGTGGCACATGCAAGTTAAATATTCAGCCTTTCGATTGCGGGAGGCCCGCGGATGCTGAATTGCATCAAGTTTGGTCAAGCCGGCCCCTGGCTACAACACAAATGTGCAAACGCACGCTTCTGTACGTTAAATAGCATCTGATGGAACCTGTTTTCGCTTCCTTTCCTTGGCGCGGACCTGCCTGATGCCTCCCGTGCCGCTATGCAGTGCACGAGATGATAGCCGTCTCCTCACTTGTGAAGATAAATGTCATATCGGACCTCTGACATCATGTATTCTCCGAGTAATTATTTTTGATATCGTAAGAGTTGTACAGGGCGCACAATAAAATTAAAAAGTAGAAAGCAAGGTTAATAAGATTATCGTGTTGGTATAATAGGTAATGCATTTTGCAGTATATCCTTAAATCTGCCCTCTCAAAACATAATTAAATAACTGTGATTTATATTTTAAAGGAACGCAGACATGCAGTGTATCCTCCTACCCACATATGCTAATTGCTTTCAGCCCCTAAAAATCACACAGTTGTTTGCAGCTTTTTAATCCTCATGTGTAAATAACCCGACTCAGGTCCAAGTTATGAACAATGAAGTCCAGGAAACTTTCAGAATAGCCTGTCATTAAACCCGTCTTGATTTTATCTTGCTAATCTAATGGCACTGATGTGTACCGAAGCCTGCGGGGAAGGAGGAACGACTCCCCAGGGCCCTTCGTACCGGCCCGAGAGCCAATGTGCCGGCTTGCCGAGACACCGGGATAGCACTCGGACTGGGAGGGTGGATATTAAGGACACAGAGAAGGGACCGAGACTCCCTTAGGAGGAACCTATGGATGGATAAGCTCAGGATACCCCCTCCCGGGTCTCGCTGGGTGTCTGCGTGCACCGCGGCCGCGCGGGGACCCTGGGCAACGTATGCCTACACGTACGCCTTCGCTGTAGGCAACGCTCAACCGCGCCGCTCTCCATTTTGCACTCGCATGTGAGAGGCTGGCACACAAAATGGAGGCCCCCGTGTATTTTACAGACAGCGGCTGCAAATCCAGCACAAATCCATCCGCTCCACGGCGGCCATGTCCTCCTCCT
This sequence comes from Rissa tridactyla, assembly GCF_028500815.1. Classification (NCBI taxonomy): domain Eukaryota; kingdom Metazoa; phylum Chordata; class Aves; order Charadriiformes; family Laridae; genus Rissa; species Rissa tridactyla. Next base: position 52,076,353 of record NC_071473.1, on the reverse strand, counting down.
GCATGCCGAGCCGCGACGATGCCACACGGAGCCATGCTAGCTGGAAACACTTCCAGAAAATACATATAAATACGCCGTTATCTCTTCAAACTGAATTACGCTGTGACGAGGGGATCGGCCGGGGCGCTGCCCTTGCAATTGGGCACAAAATGCTGCAACCCCCCCAGAGAACTTGCTGGGATAACACTGCCCCACACGTCACGGGCACCGCGACCCATCCGCTGATCCCAGCTGGGCTTTTTGGTGGCTACCATAACACAGGTGATAATTAACAATAACCGAAGACGAAATGAATGGAGAGCATCACGTGAACGGAAAAACCAAAAGCGAGTAAAAGGAATTTTAGTTCACCCACAACTCTTATCTACCGAGAGCCCTCACTGTCGTAAGGAAACCTTCAGGGTCGGCTGCTGTTGGGAGGCTAAAATAATTTGCCTGGAATTTACAGCCTCTAATTTAATCAGCAGCTCCAACCCTTGCCTGCACAGAAGGAAGCGGGGCCAGAGCCGGACCTGCAGCTCCCAGCGAGGATGCCCCAAAAGCCACCCCACTGGGGACAGTCCCCAAGCCCCGCAGGGTCCAACTTCGGGACGTATATGACAAAGCGCGGGCTTTTGGGGGGGATTGAGGGTTTACGGAGCAGCGCCTGGCATTCGTTTGCTGGTTGCGAAAGTCTCAGCCGGTGCCTGAACCCGAAGCACGGAGGGGAGGAGGAGGAGGAGGAGCTGCGAAGAAGCTCAAGGCATGGAAAACGAGGGATGCCCTTTCCTTTACATCTGAATGGGGAGAAAATACATAATTGTAATAATAAATAACGGGTTTTATGAACAATTAGGATTCCACTGTCTCTTTGAAGGGTTTGAAAAGCTGACACGATGTTTTGGGTTCTCCAGATTCAGCTTTGAGGCCTCAACCAAGAGAAACATTCAGCCCCGCTGTGTACAGCAGTGACCACAACAAAGATTGTGGTTTCTCCCACACTCGCCTTAAATAGATCTAAATTAATGCTATTCATCATTGGGTGGAAAAGAAGGGAAATATAAAAGTGCAGTCGCTTGTAGACAAGCCAGCAGCGTTGGGCAACTTTCTTACCATTCAAAGGCTTCTCCCGCTTCTGCACCTCAAAGCCCGCCGGGGCAAGGAGGTATGGAAATAACGCGCCCTTATACCGGCCGAACCCATCACCTGGAAAACATCCTGGGCATATGAAATACGTCTTTATCCCGTGTTTATTTGTTGTTGCTGTTGTTGTTGTTGTTGGAGAAAGGGGAAAGCTAAACCACATGACTGAACTCCTGCCAGGGGTTCGTGATAGAGCAGACCGTCCCAAGTGCCGCACCAGTTAGTATCTGAATTATCACGGATACTCACCGGCTCAGTTACAACTGCATGGGGAGAACAGTTGTCCCACCTAAATCCTGCTTCTGTCAGCTACCGCCCTGCCCGCGGCTGCAGAAAGCGGCCGGTCCCGCTCCCCGAAGCGGAGAGCATCGGTAGATGGAGATATCTTTCCGCGCCACGCGGTCCGTGCATGCCCATGATAGGTGGGTGCGGGTAAATTTGGGGTGTTGGGGAGCTGTAGCTGCCATCTCCCCACCTCTCCCGACTGAGATACAGACCCAGGCTCCCGCCACCGACTTTTTCTGGGCACCTTTTATAAGGCTAAAGCAATGCAAAATAAATCTGCCTTCTCCTGGTATTCCTTGAGGGCAGAAATACTGTGAGATGCCTTCGTTTCACTTTTTTCTTTAAAACTATAGATGCCTCACACCGACAAAAATTAATAGAGAAAAAAAACCACCCCAAAACTATGAGCCCCCAAACATTAAAATCTCATCTGAACACCGAACCGTTCGGGTTCCCCTGGGCGTGCGCAGGGAGCCCTGTACAGGCAAAGCGCGTGAGATACCCGGTGCGAAGCTGGCTGCGTGTTTCTCGGTAAGCGCCCTTTGCCTGTCGAACCGTGTAGGGACTATTAACGCCGCAAACAAAACTTTTGAGGACCATTTTGGGTGAACGCTGGAACAGCCACAGGCTGGAAGGAGGTTTTGAAAAGCCTGATATAGGGAGGGAATGTCACGGATGCTTTAAAAGCCTTCGGATGCGTGTGAAAACGACATATATATTACACATTATCTCCACAGAACAAACACCATTTGAAATGTGCCCCTTTTTAACTGCCATTATGAGCTGTCTAAAGAGCATTTTCGTTGGAACTTGGGAGGAAAGGAGAAGGAAAAAAAAAAAAAAAAAAAAAAGCCCACTGATCTTACACCTGCTCTTTAGCAGTGGGAAGTGGGTTCTCAATCTGTTAACATGACCATCTGGCCAATCTGCATATCACGGCTATCTGGATTACGGTACGATGGAATGACAATAACGTAGCCAAAACAAAAGTAAAATGCATCAAAAACTAACAGTAGCGCAGCCCTTTTGATTTCAAATTAAATAATAAATGTGGTATCACAGCAAAGCGAGACAGCCAGCTAAATAATTAAAAATAAGCCTTCGCTACGGCATAATTAAGTAAACAATATGGTGTGTGTTCCTATATGAGCCGGCAAGAGTTTCCGCCGTCGAACGCCCCACTTTTTGCGAAGCAGCTACCAGGAGTTCGAGGCGCTGCGACAGCACTTTGGGTGATGTGGAGTATTGTCAGGACACCCCTCGCATCCCTGCGACGCGCCGAACCGCCCGCGCCTATCGCCAGGATTAATGCGGCAACAATCAATACCAATCGTCCTAAAAGATTAGGGCGCAAAAGCCTTATGTATCTTTCCGACCCCCCTCCAGTACCTCCACGGGTATTTTGGCCACCTGCAGCCGTTCTCTGCACTAGCCAATCTTTGGGTTATTCCCATCGACGCCTCTTTGCGGTGGGTCCAAGTAGAAATATTTAAAAATCCGCCCATGGGAACGTGAAATGGGTCTGCTTAAAGTTCAAGGTCAGGTGCTATACGCTACGGCCCAGGCAGTTACCCACAGAGGATATTTAGACGCTAAGTTAATTTTCCCAGTCGCAGAAATAAGGCTGGCTTCTCGCACCTCCGCTGGCTTCTTTTCTGAACACGAAGAGAAAAACGAGCTCGTGTAAATAAAACCCTGTCCCCAGGTTCCTCTTAAATTTGGGATTTTTTTTCAATGTCCTCCCGAAAGATTAAAAGATTTTCTCTGCCGCAAATACCTCGCTAGCTTAATTCTCGCCCAAAGCGCATAATGATGGCCATCCAAAAAAATAAATCGGGCATCGCAGCATCGCCTCCTGGCCTGCCACCCAGCTTCGTCCACTGGAGAAGCCTCTAAAAACTGTGACCTCTCACAAAATTTAACTACTTCCATTGCGAATCTATTCTCCAATCTGATCACATTAGCAGAAGGAACTCCAAAGCAGTAAAAAACTCCAGAAAGTTCTCGGTTGAGTGCCTACTAATGAACAAAGGTTAACTTTATCTAAAAGGTCAAATGCCTGGTGGCTAAGGTTGTGACCTTAACAACTTAAATTGTGACCTTGCCACGTGCCTAGTATATTGTAGATTCTGATACAGATCATCTGGTAAAGGACCGGTCATAAATTAGCTTTACTGTTCGACTCCCACAAAGAAAACGGTTTGCCACAATGGTTTCCAACTTGTCATTTGATACAAGAGCAGAATAAGTGAAAACTAAAAAGCGAACCCAAGTTCAGAGTATGAAAATGCCGCCTGCTTTTAGTTAAGCAGATTAGAAACTGCAAACTGAGAGCAATACTCTAGATTTCAATACATTTTTTGGTCAACCTCTAATTCACAAAACACCGATCTTACTTTCCTTTTTTTTTTTTTTTTTTTTTTTTTAAACGAAAATGACATGTAGTTTGCCTATTTGCATATTTTTGTTTTCTCTTTCCAGCCATTTCTTAAAGAGAATAATTGATTTCAGTAGCTTTGTAAGGAGCACTATTTAAATCTGTGCACATGTGTTCCCTTACAGATGATAGTGCCTACTGAAGAAAAAGCGTGGATTCAAAGCAATAATTATTGTACATGTTTAGAAGGAAAGGGACATCTCGCTGCTGAAGTCATCTTGAATAAGGGCATCTTGGAAGAGAATAATCCCCCCCCCCAAAAAAAAAAAAAAAAAAAAAGACGACAAAGAGTAGGGGGGGGGAGGAAAACCCAAGAAAAGGAGAAGCGAGCACTATGGGTGAAAAGGTCACAATGGTTTTGGCACGTATCTTCAAGCACGTTTCGGAGTCTGTGCCTCCTGCCAATACTGGCAACTTCTCAAAACTTTTAAGGAGGTAAAAACATTGTTTAGTGTTTACAAATCTTCTGTACTATAGCAGATGCTCGTCAAATCCGCTATATGTAAGTTGACCAGCCTACCTAATATTTGCGCTGGTGACTTCCTCCTGATAAATAAACGGTCCATACATTTGGGGAGCGAGGTCGGATGGAGTTTGAGACAAAGGACCCTTAATTTTTTTTATTTTTTTTCCCCCTTTTGTAATTTTCCTGTTGCGCACCCGGCACAAGCTGCCATTACTGCGGGTCTGCGGGAACCAATGGCTGTCAACTTGGCCAATGTTCAGGTGTAACAAAGACTGCTGGGATACATCGGAGGGGGGAAAAAAAAGGGAAAAAAGGGGGAAAAAAAAAAGGTAGCCTATATGCGAGGCTTGCGGTACACCTCTGTGAAGCGATATAGATGGCGACCACGCTGTGCTACCTCCGAAAAATCATTTTGTCCCCCTCCCCGGTGAGGTTTAGCAGGGAATACGCCGGCACACGCTACTGCATTAAGAGCACAATGCGATGCGTGCAATCAGCAAACAACGGCCGAAAACACGAAGCGGTGCGGTCTGCACTGGCGCGTTACCGCTTACACAAAACCGCAAACCTAACCCAAAAAAAAACAAGCCTAAGCCTCGCGCTAACTCTCCGCGGCGAAGATCTAGTCCGAAGAACAATTAGTGCAATTGCTGCCTGTTGATGATGACGGCAGAAATAAATAAGAGTTCGCTATCAAGGCTACTGTTTGCCAACAGCGTGCTGATAAGATGGTGTATCCCTAATCACAATATTGAACTTTTATAATGTCTATTGCCCGACTGTTATAGCAGGGAGAGGATGCCTTTGAGCTCCCCGGAGAACTTGCAGCCCTGGGTTTGGTCCTTTTCTCCCCATCCTACGTTTTTGCGACCCTACACGCCGGATAAACCAAGACCGTTGGCTTCTATTAACAACTTTTGCACTCTGCAAAGGCTGCTTTTCATTTGGGAAACACAATACAGACCAGTATTTACCGGCACGGCACTATATATAAATCTAAATAATGAAAACCTGCGTGCCGTATAGCACTACATAGCAGTTTTTCAGCTGCGGATATCAAAACTCTTAAAGCACGTCACCCGCTCCAACACGGAGGAGGAAACTGAGGCAGACAAAAGGGACGCGAGTCGCCAGTCTCCTTGGGGATGGGGACGGAACGGGAGGGGACTCGCAATGCCCCAGCCCCAATCTCCCTTCGGCTAGCCATAAATCGGTAATCCTTCCTTCACCGTGCCCCATAGTAAATTGCAGAGTAAATAAGTGATTTTCCACAATATTTGCCTACCTCACCTTCACCACAAAAATGCAATACGATTTACCAGATCGCACCGAAGCACAAAGTAAATTTCACAGCTTATCTGTAGGAAATACTGTGAGGATACTCAAAAGTTATTTCCGGACGGGGATCGTACCCGTAAAAATCACGGCGGTGACACCGCCTGCGGTAACAACCGCTGCCGGGACTCAGCGCAGGAAAACTTTGGGGAAGCCAAAACTTTCTGCGAGATCCTCTGAAGGAAGGCGGATTGGAAATGCAGGCTCCCGGTGCTGTAATTTGCTCAGTTTTCTTACTGATACGTACTGATATAGAAGTGGTTTCTAACAATATGATTCCTCTCCCCCCCCGCTCCTCATTTTTTCCAGCCTCTCCAGCCCCTCAACGTGCAAGCCAGGCTGAAAACCAGGGGGACCCATGCACGCTCTACACGAAAACCAGGGCCTAGCACTTCACAGGCGCACATTTTTCTGCAATATAATCACTCGGGAGAACTACAATAGCGTATTATTTTATCCAGTCAACCTACTACACATCCTCTGGGCACACCGAGCCGCTCCGCGGGCAGGGTGTACTTTGCGCTGGAGTCAGAGATCCCAAGATTTTCATTTTCATCGCATGCAAAAACATCTCGCCGCCCTCCCCTCCCTCCCCCCACCCCCCCCACAAGCACAATATTATCAAACCAGGAATTTGTTTCAAGACCCGCTTGGCTTCTGGGTGTATAAATTGTGATATTGCAGGGGGGGTTTAAACACCTCCTTTTCCCCACAGGACTGTCTGGGGGTTGTTTTGTGGCCGCTCAGACCTCACGGCTGGGTTTTGCTATCGAGGGACCGTCTTCCCCTTCCCCTCCGAGCCCAGTCCTGCGGGATTTACACTCCCCATCCCACCCCTGGTACTCCTGACCCACAGGCCTCGGGCCTTCTCAGACTACTTTATGCATAACATATACAACTTTTTTTTTTTTTTAAATTAAAAACCTATATCTATATGCTTTCCCCCCAAAATCATGTGAAAAATCAGGATAAAGGAAGCCATGTCCGGCTGCGATCCCTCCTAGGACAACATTTAGGATAACACCTGTGAAGGATGCCCGAAACGCCGTTAACCCCGGGATACGCGAGAGCCGCTTTTACACGGCTGCACCTTAAAAAGCCCACGAAAACAAAAACAAAACAAACAAAAAAGGGGTGGGGGGGGGCAGTTTTGGCCCTCCCCTGGCCGCCCCGGGAGGGCGATAACCGGCGTCCCTCCGCTCCCTCCCCGCTCATGCAGCCGCCGCCGGGGCACGGCACCCGGCACGGAGATAAACCGAAAAGTTGGAGAAGGTGGTATAGAAAGGCACTTACCTGCTGCGTGCACAAAGTATGCCAAATATAAATCGAGTTCCTTAACAGAAACTCCTATATGGTGGGGCTGTACGCACAGCCCGGGGTTAGAGCACTGTGGGGACTTTACAAGGCGCTCGCCATCAGTACTTTCGAGCGGAATACCTTTAAATAAAATCACCATAACAAGGTCCAACCTCCAGACCTTATCTGCCTGGCGAAGGCAGTCAATTCTTCTCATCTTGCCCTTCTGGTCTGGATTGGAAAGAACGCAACACGGAGGCTTTTTTCCTGTGACTGTGAGAACAAAATCCTCCCGAAATTCAGGCCTGATATCTTTCCGGAGCTTTGCCAGAAGTCTGGATGCCCATTTTTGCTTTACCTCGGGTTTTTCACTTAGCAGTTCGTCCTTCACGGCTCTCTCTTCCTCTTTTGACATGCGTTTTTCATGTTTTTTGAAGTATTTTCTTTTTCGGGCTTGCAAGTTGAACCACGTGTATGCAAACGCTCGGACGTGAGGCAGAAGTGCTTCGATGAAGGGATGAAATTCATCCTGAAAAAGTTACAGAGAAGGGTCGATGTCACCGAAAACATAACAAAAAGCCTTCAGAAACAGGGCTTTCGCGAGGCGCTAAGGCTGGCCGGGATGGTGAGGATTTAGGAGGGTGCTTGTATGGTTTTTTTGGGGCTGACAGACCCCGGCCCCGCCACCGCCGCGTCCCCGCTTCACCTCGCACCCACCCGAAACCTCCCCCGAAAACGGGGTCCCACTTCAAACCCAGCACCCCGGCGGAGACGGTGCAGCGATGGGGCCCTTTCCCCGCGCTCCAAATCGCTCTTATTTTTTTTTTTAAGGAAAAGAAATATAAAAAAAAGAAAAAAGGGGGAGAATGAGTTAAAAAGCTAAAAAACCTGTCCACGAGTCCACTTGCGGAGCGCGTATCTCCCTTTGCTCTCTCCCTGACCCCGCTGCTTGCGGTGTAGCCAGCGTATGCCCGCCAATTTGGCAAATCCTAAACATTTGGATGCCAATCAATGTTTGTATGGGGAAGTCTAAAGTATAGTAAAACTTTCCCTAAGATATATTTGGAAATAGCAGCAGGCAGTATAGTAAAACGCCAATGTAGCTGCACATACAAATACAATGAAGGGTGGTTTTCTCCCCGTTTCCTAAGCGGCGACGGGAGCAGAAAGTAAGGTGGACGATTTATCCCGCGTGCAAAACAATAACTGACACTAAAATCCTAGAAAAAGCAACTCTCGCCATTATTTTTTTTTTTTAATAAAAGTTTTGTTTACATTTAGTCAAAAATAAAAACAAATAAAACCCTGATATTTACGCATGTTAGGAGAAGACAAACTCAGAGCCTTTCTAGAAAATAAAAAGAAACAGGAAAATTCGAAAAATGCGGTAACAGAAAACCTCAGCACGACTTCTGCAAATACACATAGAATTATTAATTTTTTTCCTTTACGCGTTGCGTCGTATTTTCATATATTTAAAAAGAAATGCCCTACTCGGAAAGTTAGTTTGGCCATCCAGAGACACCGCTTGCTCTGTGTAACGAGGAGTTCAAGATCACCCCCTCTTCCTTGGCACAAAAATAACCACGATTAAAATTATACTGACAATTTAAAAAAAAAAAAAAAAAAAACCAAGTGCAAGAAAGACCCCCAGATTTTGTTAAAAATAAATAAATAAAAATATATATATTCTCCGAAAGTACTACATGAATCAGCCAGGGAGATCAAAACGTATTATAACACACTGGGACCACGCTTTTTGTTTTTCTCTGAATAAATGAATGACCAAACTCCGGGCCGGACGTAAAAACATATATAGCCTGTGGGGGCCTGATCCAGCACCGCGTGCTGGGGACGTCCCTGCTTCCAGGGGCCGAGTTCCTCCTCCTCTCAGGATCGGGCCCTCCAGGAGGGAAAAAATGAAAAGTAATTTGTGCAACGTTTTCCCCCAGCATGGTAAAAGCCACCCGCTGCCTACCCTTGCAAGGCAACACTGGGGATTTTTCAGATTAACTAACTTTTTTTTTTTTTTTTTTTTTTTTAAATTATCCCATGGAGTACGTTTCCTACCCAAATCATCACAGGTCGTGCAAATATTGTTATTAGCAGAGACATCTTACTTCCTTTCAACACCTTATTTTAACTTGCGTTTTCTTTTTAAAAATCAGGAAAAATTTGAGAAATCAATAGTAGAAATATCTATCAGCAAAATCCTGTCGTAATTCAAGACCTTCTGCTGACTTCCCAAAAGCTTTCATTGCACTTATTCTGAGTGGCCCCTGAATTGTAAATACTTAAATCCATAGGTAATACCACAGCATTTATTTTTATTTTAAACACAGATTGTTAAAAACTACCAAAACCGGCACAATATATTTCATTACAGCACAGCAGAGCGGCAGTAATCACAAGTACTATGACTGATCATTAAAATATAAGCAGGTAAAATAAAACAAATCACTCCCATGATTGGCACGCTCTTTCCTCCCCCCCCCCCACGTACACACACAACCCCCCCCCCTTCATCCTCTACTGGAAAAGATCATAGTTTCAAATTTCAATAAAGTTTAAAAAAAAAAAAAAAAAGAAAGAAAAAGATTGCTGCGAGTTTGCAGTCGGCAGATTCAAAAAGTGAGAGGAGGCACAATCCCAGCACATGGAGCTGCTCTCACCCACCAGAAACAGCTCTCGGGGAGGGGAGGCGGGGTGGGGGGGGTGTGGGGGAAACGAGGAAAAAAAAAAAAATTGATAAAAAATACCAAAACTACAGGTCCCTACAAGCTATTAAAAATAATAAAGCCTCCCTTCTGATCCCTCCTGTCCTTCCCCTTCTCCACTCAGGGAGAGGGGAGGAAAAAAGGCCTTTTGTCAAGTGGAAGTTTATCTGCGAAGGTACCCGCAGCAGAGGCTCCACAGACCCACAATGAGCCAGGGGAGCGCTTCCAGCGCTCCTGGTTTCTAAAACACGCCTCGGTACACCCTGAAATATTTTAACTTTTCTGCTTTAAGCAAGCGCTTTGTCCTGCCTGATCTCATGTGCTCGGGACTTCTTTTGGCCGGGCGCTGGATGCTGTCCAAGAGAGAGTCGCTTTAACCTGCGCTGAAGCTGATTGCTACGATGTGAACCTGAAAGGGGAGGTAAAAACAACACACCCCCCCCCAAAAAAAATTAAAAAAAAAAAAACAAAAACACCAAACCTAAAAACCACTTTAAAAGACTTCAGGGAGGGGGGAGAGGGAGGAAATAATAAAAAAAGAAGGTGCTTTTTGGTGTCAAGTCATGGCTGAAGTAAATGAAAAGCACCGCTGCTCGGCGCGCGAGGTGCGCACGTCCCTGTTAGACTCCAATGTGTCTTTTCAAAATGGTGTACGAGGAGAAAAGGTTAATGACTCATAAACAGACCAACTTTCAAACTGTCTTGGTAAACACGCCGCTCCGTAAAAATCGCGCCGCTTCAATCTCGGCGGCGAGGTATTAGCAAAGTCGAAGTGGAAATAAAAGCACTCGGGACTGATCAAACAAAATTGGGCTGGAAGCGGGGAGGTGGTGGTGGTGGGGAAGCAGTTTCTGCACAATACAATTATTTATTTCAGTGTTATTATACTTCCCTCCCCCCCCCCCCCCCCCCCAAAAAAAAAAAAAAAGTTTAGGAAATGTGTCAATGCAAGTGTGCTAACAGATGTGCAGACCTGCCTGCAGCCTCGCTGCAAAATATCAAGATTTTAAGTAACTGGTGGAAAAGGAGAGGATCTTTGCCTTTCCCCAACTTCGCTTTTAAGGGAAACTTTCAAAGTATTTGATAAAGGCGTCTGCTTTCCCCCCTCGGCGTTTGATGGGTCACCTAAAAATAAAAGGCATCAGAAAGCTGGGAAAGCGGGAATAAAAAGTAAGTTGGGTGGGTTTGTTTGGGGTTTTTTTGCTTCATTTCACTACTCTGCAAAGTTTGAGGATCCAGCCCTCCCGAGAGCAGCCTGTTTCTAAGCAGCACCTAAAATTTGGGCCGCACAATTCTGCATTGCGTGGATCGAAATTCTCCTCTGCTCTTTAGAAAGGTGTAAAGAAAAAAAAAAAAAAAGGAAAAAAAAAAAAGAAAAAAAAAAAGGGAAAAAAACCCCCCCACCACCACCAAAAATCCCCTACGACAAAAGAGCCCCAAAACCCGGCCCAAAGGCGCCCGCAATAGTGTAACACTGCAAAGGAGTCTTTTGAAACACTGTATTTCTGCTGATGTTTTTTGAAATTAAGCCAGCTACACCGACCCTTGTTAATATTTTTTACAATCCATTTGCTTGTAAATCTATTAGGAGATGTGCGTACGTTCCCCAACTCTTTCCTAGCTCTTCAGCAGATATGTAAATGCAACGATGTTTAGGTTTTTTTCCTGACAGATGATACAAAATGCTCGTGCCATTTCAGTTCCAGTGCTTGGATAAATACGCTCATAACTGGGATTTTTGTTTGTTTTCCTCTTCTAACCCACTTTCTAAAGCTTCCCTTTAAATCTGAACCAAAACTTAAGATCAAAAAAAAAACAAAAAACAAAAACCACCCAAACAAATCTCTGTCCCAAAACTTGTATCAATAAAAGCTCCTGAAATGAAAAATAGGAAATTGCTTGCTGTTGCTCCGGCCTCACCCCCCTTTTTCTAAAGAAAATGACAGAATCACCTAATTGATCCTTCGGAGGGAAGAGTTTGTCAGGAGGCCTCTAATCCTCATATTACTTTTCCAAACGTGCAACAAGAATGCGAGATTTGCACAACTGAGTAAAAGCACAGTACTTGCCTTTTTCTTTTTTTAAATTAAAAAAAAAAAAAAGTGCGTGGGGGGAGACACGACACCAGGACAGGGAGCAACCGGCCCATGGATTTATTTTCTCTCCTTAACGTGGAACTGGGCCTACTGAACCCACGGAGCGACACGTGCGGATGCAGAGCGACGCGGTGCCGGCCCTGCGAGGAGCGTATCGCTGAGGCAGAACTGACAAAACCCAGGTATTTTGCAGAGTTGAATTAAAGGCACAAACTTTGGGCAAGGCAGAGCGCGGAGTCGCATCCCGCGTCCTTCGCAAACTCCCGTTTTCCTCCTGCCTTTAATCAAGTGGACGGCTTTTTAAACCCGGTGGAGTTTCGTGCCCCCGACGGCCTGACTTCTCCTCGCCTGGCACCCCAGAAATTTGGAGGAGGCTAGGGAAAGGTTGTGGGGGGGGACGACACACCAGGACGAGGGAAGGGGACGAAACTTTTGCAGCTCTTCAGGCTGCCTGGGAAGCTGCTTCCCCTCGCTCTGCATTTCGTTGCCTTTTTCTCGACGGAAAGAACCCGGAGAGGCTTTCTCACCGGGAGAAAAAAAATATTCAAATTAAATTAATAAGAATAATGTAGTCAAAATCTCCTGCAGGAGGAAATAATCTGGGGTTTGAGTCCACCACAAAGCATTTCCTCGTTAAACCATTATATCCTGCTAATTGAAGGTGTGTAATTTAGCGTCCTGCAGCAGCGTGCGGGGAAAGAGGGGGGGGGTTTGGGGGGGGGGGGCCGGGCGGCGCTCCGCGGCCGCGCAACTCGGGGGCACCGCGGGGCGACCTCCCTCCCCCCTCCTCCCTTCCCGCCCCCGCGCAGCCCCGTCCCGCCGCAAGCGGGGGGTGAGGGGGGAGCGCAAAAGTTGCGCCGAGTCCCGCGGGGGGCCCGATCCGCGGGCGGGAGGGTCGCTGGGGCGGGGGGGGGAGGACTCGACACAGACATACACACGAGGGACAAGTTTGTGGGTGTCCTCCTCTCCCCCCGGAGGCGGGGGGGGGGGGCTCGATCTGCGCGGGTGCGGAGGGCACACCGCGGCTGCAGCGCGGGAGCGTACCCCAGGTGCGGAGGACGCTCCGTCTCCGCGCCCGGTGACGGGGGTGGGGGGGGGGGGAGGAATATGCGGGGAGGCTGCGGGGCCGATCCCACCCGCGTAACCCCCGGGTGGGGAGGTGCGGGGGGCGCCTGGAAGCGGCGCAGCGGCTGCGGCGGGGCGCGGAGCGGAGCGGAGCGGCGGTGCGGGCGGGCGGCGGCAGCATCGATCGCGGATGACCAAGCACGGCGGGGCCGTGCGGGGCGTCCCGCAGCACAGCCCCCCCCCCACACACACACACCCCGCCACCACCACCACCACCCCCCCTTTATTAATTAATCCATTAATAAGTAGGCGCCATTAGCCATGTGCCGACACAAATGGCCGTGCGGGCTGGGGGGTGGGGGGGGGCGGTAGGGGGGGGACGCAAGCGAAAGGCAACAAAGTTAGTTTCGGCGAGCTGCGTTCGTGCCCCTTCCCCGGCGCGCAGCGACACGCACCCCCCCGCGCAGCGCCGGCCCCTCCGCGCCCCGGCAGCCGCTTACCTGGGTGAGACAGAGCGGAGAATACATGACTGCTGCGGGGGGCTGCGGTTTGGAGGTGTGCGTGTGCGGGGAGAGAGGGAGAGAGAGAGAGAGGGGGGGGAGAGAGGGAGAGAGAGGAGGGGAAAAAAAAAAAGAGAGAGAGAGAGAGAGAGAGGAGAGAGAGAGAGGAGAGGAGGGGGAGCCCCGAGCCTGCTTCTTGCTTTCACATTTCCAACTCTGCCAAACTGCAGCCAGCGCGGAGCCGCTCCATGAGCTGAACTTTAACCCCGCCTCGACTTTCCCGCACTACGCGCTCGGCATGCCTGCCCTGCGCGACGTTAAAGGCATAGCGCACGCTTGCGCGCCTCCGCCGCACCCCCCCGGCCTCCTCCGCCTCCTCCTCCTCCTTCTCCTTCTTCTCCTTCCTCCAGTTCCGCGCCCCTCCGCGCCGCTCTGCCTCCGCGCCCGGCTCCGCTCCGCGCTCCGCGCCGCCCGCGGGGGCGGGGAGGGGCGGGGAGGGGGATGCGGCTCCTCCGCCTTCCCTCCGCCCCGCCGCCCCGCAGCGCGGGCAGTGCGCGGAGAGGAGAGCGGTGCTGGGCTCAAAGTTTTCTTCTTTGGGTTTTTTTGTGTGTGTGTTTGGGGTTTTTTTATTTTTTTTTTTTTATATTTTTTTTCCCGACGGCTGCGGCTCCGCTCGGTCCTTGGCTGGGGGTAGGGGGGGGACAGAGGACGGGGAGGGGACGGGAGCGACGCTGCGTTCACAACTTTCCCCATCGCCTTTGGCACTTGTCATTTTAAATCAAGCGCTTTATGGTCAGGGGTGCTCATTCCACTTAAAAATAATAATAATAAAATAATAAATTTTAAAAAACCTGCAACCCATCAATTCATCTGCACGTCGCGTTGTTCTCCCCCCCCCACCACCACCACCCCCACGCCCCCCTTACTAACAAAATCACTCCTTAAAATTAAAAATACACCCGCGCCTCCTGCCACTTCTTCAGCGCATTGTTTTGGCACCCGGCGAGGTTTGGGTTTGGGGTTTGGATGCTCTCCAGCCCTCTCCTGGGGACTCGCAGGGTGTCCCGTGTGTTGTGTGTATGTCCCGTGTGTGCCCGTCCCGTCCGTCCCCCCCCTCCCCAACGGTGTCCCCTCCCATCCTCGGGAATAGCGTTTCCCGCTGATGCTGGGTTTAGGAGACCCCCGCGTCCTTGCGCGTAGTTATCCGGTGGGGAAAAATCCCATGCGTAGCGGGACACGGGGAAAAAAAATCCCCACCAGGCAGCTCGTTTAAAAGGTGGCCGGGGGGGTGGGATGCACCCCCGCAAAGCGCTCCCCTCCGCCCCCGCGCATCCCACCCCCCCGCCCTCCGCGCTGCACCGTTCCCAGCCTTTTTGCGGTTTGCAGCATTATCTTTAAGTAACTTTTGCCGCCCTTCGGGAGACTTTTTGGCCGCGGGACGGCTGGTTGCGCCCTCTAGGCAGGGGCCGCGGCCAAGCGCAGCCCCTCCGCAGCCGCGGACACCCCCCTCACCCTCCCCCCCGCAAAAAAAGAGGGGGGGGACACGACAGAAGAAACACCTTCTCTCCACACCCCGCGGTATTTTTTTGCGGTAAACGGGTGGGCGCGTGAGTTATTCTTATTTTTTCCCAACTCAGCGTTTTGCTAAGCACGCTTTTAAATAAATATATATATATATATAAAAAAAAGCTTTTTTTAAAAAAATTAAGCTTTTTTTTTTCCCTCCCACCCCCCTTTTTTGTGGGGGTGAGGGGGGGGCTAAATCCGGAGGTTTCCGCGGCTCCGTCCCCGCCAGCGGCTCCGTCCCCGCGGGGCGCCGCCAACTTCGGCGGAAAAGGCAAAAAAAAAAAAAAAAAAAAAAAAAAAATCCCGAAAAAAAAAGGGAATTAAAAAAAAAAAAAAAGGCGCGCCCCTCCCCCCCGGGGGAGTTCAAACGACGCAACACCCACCCCCGCCGCTGATTGGACAGCGCTGGGTAACGTCAGACCGCCCCGCCCCGACGATTGGCCCCCGCCGCGGTCCGTCACAGCCCGCGCCCAGCCGCGTTTCTTTGTGCGCGGCCGCGGGCGCTTCCAGACGGCGCGTACGGAGGGGCGGGGGGTGATGGGGTGGGGGGGGCGGGCGTGGGGGGCGGAATCTGTCAAGCTCAGCGGTTTTCTCAAATCCCTGGAAAAAAAAAATGATTAAAAAAAAAGAAATGCGGGGGGGGGGGAAGGCAACTCCGGTGCTGACACCCGCGCTCCCTCCGCGCCCAGACCCCGCGCAGCTCCCGCCCAGACAATAGCTGCTGCCCGCTGCGAAAGCATGGAAATCAGGTTAAAAAAAAAAACCAAACCAACAAACCAAAAGCCAACAAACAACAAAAAAAGAGAAGTTTAAGAAGCGCCACGTACCATGGGCAGGTATAAAGAGTACGTGAGAAACTTTCCGGGGCTCAGACGATTGGCTCCGCTTGTTGACACTTTTTTTTAATATTTATTTTTCCGCGATTTTTTTTTTTAATAGCCAAAATAAACTTGCAGCCGTTGGGAACCCGGAAGAGAATAACCGCCGCAGCCAATTGCCGCCTGCCGTTAGGTGCTTTTTTTTTTTTTTTCCCCCTTGGGTTTTGGAATTTTTCTTTTGTTTTTGGGGTTTTGGTTTTTTTTTTTTTTTTTTTCCTGCCCGGGGGAGGCCCGGGGGTGCGGGCCGGGCGCTGCCGCCGCCTCTCCCCGCTGCGCCGGGACTTTGCAGAAGTTGCGAGCGATTCGGCAGCCGCCCGCCTTCCTCCTCCCCTTCCCCTCCTCCTCCTCCTCCTCCTCCCCCCGCACACTCCCCCCCACACACCCCCGCCCGCTTATTTCCGCAATCGCCGCGATTTGCATAGGAGCCCCGCACCGTGGGGGGGGGGGGGGGGGCGGCGGGGCTCACCGACATCCTCTATTCCCCCCCTGGTACCCGCTGCGGGCCACCAGCATCACACACACACCCCGCAGCCGGGGGTTCTCCGCAGGGCGGCTCTGCGGGATGGGCGGCGGGGGGGTGCTGCGGGCAGCGAGCGCCCCTTACACGGGTAACCCCCTCCCCTTGCACGGGTAACAACACCCCCCCCCGGATAACTCCCTCCCTTGCACGGCTAACCCGCCTTTGCATGGATAACCCCCTCCCCTGCACTGATACCCCCCTCCTTCCACGGATAAACCCCCCCGGCCTTGCATGGGTAGCCCCCTCTCCTTGCACGGGTAACCCCCTCCCCTGCACTGATACCCCCTCCCCTGCACGGTTAACCCCCCCTCTGCACGGGTGACCCCCTCCCCTTGCATGGATAACCCCCTCCCCTTGCATGGATAACCCCCCCTCTGCACAGGTAACCCCTTCCCCTTGAAGGGATGACCCCTCCCTTGCACGGATGACCCCCCCCCCTCTAACGCCCCCCGCCCCGCCAATGGGCAACCCTCCCCGGCGCAGGGAACCCCCGTGCCGCAAAGCTCCCTTGCTGCACGGCCAAACTTACCTGGCACTAGCAAACCCCCCCTCCTACCCCCCCACCCACCCCACCCCCCCCCCGATTTTGCACGGGCACCAGCCCTGCTTTGCGCACACACCCCCCCCCACACCGCCTCCCCGTGCTATGCACAGCCCTCCCGGGTGCGGGGGGGGGCCCCCCGGTTCGGCGGCGGCCGGGCAAGCCCTCGGCGGGGGGGGGGAGGAACCCTCCTTCCAGCCGCCCCTGGCAGCGCTGCAGCAGCCGGGGGCCGAGCTCCAAAGTCTCCAACTTACACCGCACCCCTAAAATAGTCCTGATTTCATCCCTGAAAGGATTTCCTGGCTTTGTGTGTCTTAACTAGCCTTGGCCATTTTTGTAGAATAACCCTATTATTCACAGCTCCGAGGGTACAATCTGCTAAAGTCACTTAATAAAAAAAAAAAAAAAAAAAGAAAAACCTTCAAAGGGCGTGAGAAATAAAGGCAAACAAACAATTGTCTGTAGCTCTCAGCTCCCCTTGATCGTGGATACCCGCTTCATTAACAGCAGAAGCATTATATTCTTAAAACTGGAAGCCTCAAGATGCGTGATAATACTGCAAAATTAATTTGGGGAGGGGGGAAGCAAGTGGTTTTGAAGGTTAATTACTGTTTTTTTACAACAAAGTGAGACTTTAACTCACAAAACTTATCTCGTAACTTAACGAGTGGCATGGTTATCCTTCAGAATTTTCTGCTTTTAATCGACTCGAGCAGGTATTTAAAGACACGGAGGGCTGCGGCCCCGATGTATTGAACAGAGAGAGAAAAAAAAAAATAAGAAAGAAAAAAAAAAACCCAACCAAAAAAACCCCTAAAACCCTCAGATAGTGATTTTCAGTTTCACGTTTGGGAGCCCCAGACCTGTGCTGGTGACGGCGCAGCTCCGTATGCGGCGCGTTTTAACCTCCCGGCAGCGGCTCTGGTTCTCGGTTACCTCCTGGTGACCCCTCGGAAGGAGCCCGCCGATTCCCAGCGGTCTGGAGACCACAGGTTGGAAACCACTGGTTTTGCATAAACTTCTGTTACTCGGCGCGGGCTTAGGTTGCGAGGGTTCCTCTTAGCAAATTGTCGAAGGATGATGTGTGCTGCATAAATTAAAACATCATGTCCCCTTGCCATGTGAAAGCATTATTAAAAGAAGCATAATAAGGGATTTCCACCATGTTATCAAGCGTACAAAGAAAACTCCGAATGGGAGGGATGGCTGTCATCGGGGGTAGAACAAGCTGGGATTTTGGAGAGGCTTGAGAAGGGCTGTGAATAGCCCGTCAGTTGGACAAGGATCAGCGCTGACAATAGCTGGTCTATATGCGGTATGGCCTGTTAACATACAGCAGCAATCATTAAAGGCCTGATCCTGACCACGGGGCTCTCCGAGGGCCCTGAGCCATGTTAGCGGCTTTGGGAGAGTCGCCGCGGCTACTCGCCTGACCCGGGGGCAGCTTCGCCCCGCCGAGGGCCAGAAGCCCCCCGAAATCACCGGGGGCTCAATCCTGACCCCCTTTCCATCAAGACCTTAGAGCCACGCGCCACTATGACTCGCGTCTCCGAAACTATCTCCAAAACTTACATGCCATTACGGTTGATGGAAATTGATGCCCAGGTGTTTCTGTGTTATCCCACCACCCACTACGGAATTAGCTACAAATCCCGGCAGAAATGTGCTGGAGGAGCCGTAGGCCAGCGCCGAGCCTAACCTGATCACGCCATCCTCCGTCAAATTTATATCGGCCAAAGACACTAAAAATGAGAGCGGTCTGTAAGACGCTCTCCAAGGAAAGAGACTGATTTATTATTTCATGTGTACGTAGAGAACTGAGCATAACGGGTTTTTCCTCCTCGCTCCAAAGGCTCCAAACCCTGATGCAACATAAACAAACACCACGGTCGTGCAAACGCCGTGTCACCCTTCAACGGGAGGGCAGGTGGGCAGAAGCTTCGATCTCCAGGCTCCAAAGTTCAGGGAGTAGCTTAAATAAGCAGACTAATAAATTTGATGGAAATTCTCACCTTGCACCACTAAATACATGTGAATAATAACATTTTTGGATGCAGCGTTTTCTGCCCGTCACTGTGATTCCCAGCAGGAGAGCAGGGGAGGATGAAGAGGTGCCGCAGTCCCCATCGGACAGATGAGGACCAGAATTCAGGGTCTGGGCCATAGGTGCATCGCCAAAGCCACGTACACGTGGGGATGGGAATTAAAGTCGTCGTGCTAAGGGCAACTGGGAATAACTGCACTAAAAATTGGCCGATCCTATCCCTTTCGCTGTGAAATCTCCGACTTCAACCGGGAGTTACCGGAGGCGTTGCTGCCTGGCACGGCTGGGCGTGGGGTGCTGGCTCCGTATCTCAGAAATGCCTGCGGACTTGTAATGCGTTTCCACGGGGTCCCGAGTCTATTGCGAGATGCATTGTGGAGGAAATAACTTCCCAGCAAAAGTGTGCAGGCTACGGAAAGGAAGCAAACAGAACGGAGAGAGGCGGGATAAGCAGTGCCTCCCCTTTTGTTTTGCTGTAGATCTTCTAATGGGGAGCAAAATACGTGGTAATACTGCTTTAACACTAATACCGCTTCGCAAGCAGGATTTATTCGAAAAACAAAAATACAGTAAAGTGAAAGCACCCTGCGAAAGTGAAGGCAGTGGATTAAGCTGGCTGTGATTTACTGCTGGGTTTGAGCAGTGCCCGCTGGGCCAGCCCTGCGGCAGAGCCCGGCTTCGGCCCGTGCCAGCGGGCACCTCCGAGCCCCTGCCCACCACGTCGATGCCTCCATCCAGCTGGATAAACCCCCTCCGTTCGACCCTGGGAAAGGACACGAATATGGACAGTCACCCTCGGATATATCTTATTTGTAGGCAGTCCGGCGGTGTTATCGCCGCCGGAAGCTGACGGACACCTCTCACAACAGTACGGAGTCGTTCCCCAGCGATACCAAGTGATTACAGCGTAGGGTATCGATATCGCCAACATCCTAACGCCGGCGCTTTATCAGGCAGTTTGGCATAAACACTTTGGACCTAATCTTGCACTTGAAAGTTCTGCTTGAATAAAGCTTGCGCAAGGGTGGTATAATCATGAGGTGGCAAATAATCTATATATGCAGGCACACACAAATTATTTTAGTGTATTTTATATCTACACATTGTCATATTTATGCAACGCGTTCCTCAAAAGGGAAGTACGTCTTTTGTCGCTGTTTTTCATATGAGAACGTTTCACATTCAGGGTTCGCTCATCATGTAAAAGCTGAGATTCAATACGCGGCGCGAAAAATAAAGCTTAAGAATTGCTAATTGGACTTTGTAAGATGCAGGTAACACAAACTGAGGTGTGTTACGAAGGAAAGTTATGCCTGAGAGAAAACAGGAATATAGTGCAAAAAAAAAATGCTGACGACATCACGCTTACAGCCAGCAGTGGTATTTTAGCCCTAATTAACATGCGTTCCCCGCTGCCCTTTGCTGCATGCTTTCCTCTGTGGTCTACAACTTTCAAAATGAGATGTGCATTATTTCCCCCAATAAACAACAAACAAACAAACAAACAAATAAATAAATAAAAATCCAAACAGCAATCTGTTTAAATACTAAGTCTTTTTTTTTTTTTCCCCCCACATTTCTCATCTACGCTAAAGTTCTGGGGGGAAAAAAAAAAAATAAATCTGAGTGACCTTTTCAGACAAAACCAGGGACAGCTTTGTTCCCAGGTTAGGGACCGGTGAGGAGGGCACGGGAACAGGTGCGGGTTTATTCCTGCTTTTCTGGCATTGTGTGTGTCGCACATAATTCATCAGCAAATCTCTCCCCCAACTATTTTTCAAAATAGTTTAAGCCCTGCTGACCCAGAGTGCACATGAGATCTGAGCGCTTTCCTCCCGGATACAGAGCAGTAAAGTTTTCCATCACAAGTTCTGCAAACTCCCTCTCTTTTCTGCTATTAAAAAAAAAACCAAACCCTTTTCAGCCTTAAATGAGGTATTCTGTAAAACATGGAAAGATCCGTATTCTTGATAGGAAGGACAGGAACTGCCTAATATAAGTATTTTAGAAAATGCACTTTTATGACATAAACCCCACGCTAAATGAAATTTTAGGGAATACAAAGTAATACTCTTCAACTGCAATTAGTAACTTTTCACTTCTCCACCTATTCTAATTTTATAGACCACTTCAGAAGGTGCAAGGGGTGAGTCATAAAAAGTCGTGTGTATCTATCTCACGTGCAAAGGTCGGTTGTAAGAACTCAAATCTGCGTGAGAGCCAACGCTTCTGCCTAAAAGATGTCATAAAAAATGAGAGAGGGACGGAGGGACGCGCGCGCGGTCGGTTTTGCTCGCTCTGCCTTTCCCAGTGCCCACGGCTCCTTCGGAACAGCGAGAGAAATGTGTTAGTCTCAGCACCTGAACGCTGGTGTTTTTTGGGGTTGGTTTTTTTTTTTTTTGAAGTCTTTATTACTGTAATTCACTGACCTGCCGCAGTGTAAACCCTGGCAATAGAGATCCCTGGGATGGGCACCCTGTGCTGGTGCTGGATCTCTCTGGAGAGGCTGCATTGGATTTTTTTTTTGCAGAAGAGAAGTTTTTCTTTTAAAAAAAAATGAAAAAAAGAAGTGTAATCCTTGTGGGCTGCCTGTCACAATCACTGCTCTCCTTTCTTAGCAGCAGGGAGAAGGTGAGACCATCCTCTGCTCACCCGACTGTTGTGTTAACTTCTATACTGGGCTGGGATGATTTCCATAGGGTAACCCCCGGAACAGCCAGGCGCAATGCACAGGTGGCTCTTACAAAGGGACGCGCTCAGCTACGTTTTGATTCAGATTCCTGGAAAAACACATAAATCACGACACCGCCCCACCTACGTATGCCCGACCCCTCCGTTAACTTCTTGGATGAAAAAGGTTATTGCTGAGCCTACGGAGCAGGTGTACGTATGGTCGCAGAGCTCACACAGACTATATTATTCCTCCCTCAGAAAGCTGAAAAGCCGAGCCCGGAGATCCCCCAGCCCAGCTCCCCCCCGCTCCTCCAGGAGGAAATAAGCATTTCCTTACAGATATTCTATTTTTTTTTTTTTATCCTCTTCGGATTCAGCTCGTCACTAAATATAGAAACTCTTGTAGCCATACAAAACGTGCATCGCCCACAGCTGCTCATTTGCAATTTGTTCTGCACTTAAAAATCTCTTAACGCTACAAATAAACTTTGGGAAAGTTACATCCCAATAAACAATGAGGTGTTGTTTAAAATTACATGTGCTACTGTATTATTAGGTCTCTACCGACACTACAATTATCTTTTGAAGCTGGCAATAACGTATTAGCTGTTCAGTCAGACGCAGAAATAGACTGGTGTATAAGCCCTCTGCCATTTTTATGAATGGAAAATATTTTAAAAGATTGTTTCCACTTTCTTCTTTGTCGTCTCCCCAGAAGGAGCCCCCTTGCCGAGGATCTTTCCCCACGTCACTTTAATATTCATATATATTATCCATACATTGCGATAAATGATTAACTGCCTCCCCCCCCCCCCACTCCCCCCTTCCCCCCCAGCCCCAAACAATACATATACTTATTGGATTAACTACTCAGTCCTCGCTGGTAAGGAAAGCGGTATCCGTGAGCTCTCGCTTTTATTTGCACGTACAGTTGTAGATCTGTGGCATGACAATAAAAAAAAAAAATAAAAACAAAGCCGCGAATAATCCCTACGCGGGAGCGCAGTGTCCGCCGCAGCATCCGCCTGCTCCGCGGCACCATTTTTACTCGCCAAAGGGAGTTCGCAGCCCGGCGGTTTCTGCTGGGTTTTGCCTGATTTCTGCTCGGTTTTACCCGATTTCTGCCCGTTCTCCGAGCAGAGGCTGGCCGGCGGGGGCGGCGGTGATGGGCGTCGCGGCTCCCCGTCCTCCGTGGCCCCCCGCCGGCACAGCCTTGGCACCGCTTCGCCAGGGGGAGGGCGGGGGGGAAGCAGAAATCGGGGGGAAAAAGGAGGGGGAAAGAGAGGGGGGAAAAAAAAAAAAAAAAAAAAAGAAAAACCTTTAAGGTTTGCTGTTTGATTTTGGTCTGGCTTTTGTGGTTTGGTTTTTTTCTTTTTTTTCCGGGGGCGGGGGGGGGGTAAATTAAATAAATAAATCTCGCAACCTGCCATCTCTGCCTTCTCAAACGTTCGCCAAGTCACTGGTAGCCATTTTCATCTAAGGTACAGGAAAAGGAAAGAAAAAGGGGGGAAAAAAATTCCAAATCAAGAAAGGAATTAAAAAAAACCACCCCAAAACCCAGGAGAAGCGCAGCCCGCGCAGGTGGGGACCGCCGCCGCTCCAGCCGCTCCGCGCCCGCGAAACCCCCGCCGCTCGCTCCGCGATCTGCGGATATTTCCCTCCTCCCCCCCTTTTTTTTTTCTCTTTCCCCTTTTTTCCAGGCTCCCCCCCCCCCCGCCCCCTCTTTTGCCGCAGTCTCCGTCCGGCGCTGGGGCGAGTCACGGCAGCACCGCGCCGGCGACGGGCTGATTTATCGCCGCTCCAGCCCCGGCTCGCAATTATGTCACTCTAAATCACGCACATGCGGAGAGCGGGGAGTTTTTGGCCAGCTCGGAGCCACCCCCACCCCCCCAAAAAAATAAAAATAAAAAAAAAGGTTATAAATGCGAAAATAAAAGGGTGAGGGGGAAGAAATCCAGGGGAGAGCCGGCGCCCCCCGACCCCCGCCGCAAAATAAAGTCTCCGCAAAAGTAGCGGGGGCGGCGGGCACGGCGGAGCGGGGCGGCGCGGAGGGAGGGAGGGAGGGAGGGAGGGATGATGGAGGGATGGCGGGGGGGGGGGGGGGCACCCCGCCGCCGCCCGCCCCCGCCGCTCCCCGGCGTGGTGGGGGGTGCGGGGGGAACCCGCCGAGCCCTCCCGCCCAGCCCGGTCCTGCTGCCAGCACCGCCCGTGCGTATCCGCATGGATATGTGCGTATCCGCATAGATATGTGCATATCCACAACTGTATGTGCTATCCACATATATTATATATCCATATGTGTGTATATAGTGGGGGTTTACGTGCTCTGGAGCGCGGTGCCGGAGCCTGGGGCATCCTCCCCGGCGGCAGTGGGACGCAGACCCTGGGGCAGCAGCCTCCAGTTCTCCCAGCAGAGATGGTTTGTGCCAGCCGGGTGCAGTTACTGCAGGATTCTGGTGTCCCAGGGCTGCTCCGGCTGCCCACGGGATAAATTGGGAAAACCAGGGGATCCCCTGGGTCCAGGCAGTTTGGGGATCCGGGCAACGGGCCGCAGCTCGGCCTCTCCCCACCAGCCCCATTAGGCCCTGCAGCGGGTTTGCCTGTTATTTCCCATTGCGTCCTTTAACGGTAGAGAAAAAAAGAACAGCGGTACGAAAAGTGCTGGTGGCATCGCTATAATTCAGGGGTTGACAAAATCGGTGGGGATTTCATCCCAGCGCAGGCTCTGCCGGGTCCCCTTAGCTGTACCCGGGGTCAGGGCACGGTTGCAAGGGGAGAAGTTTCAGGAATGCCTGAATCCCTTCAGCCCACCAGATGCATTTGCAAGTCATTGAGACTTGCGCTTCTGAGCAAGGGAGGGGGCACTCCTGAGAGCCCAGGACAGGCACATACTCACATGGCTAATAAAATCTGGGACAAGCCCCCCAAAATTAACGCAGCACACAGGGTGGGAGGCTGAAACTGTTTTCTGCAGTGGCATCGCAGCAACAAACTCTGATTTCCCCCCCGTCTCATTAAATTCAAGAAATACATCCAGATTTTCAGTGTCTCTGAGCTGCAAACTTTGTTGCAAGTGACTTCTGCCCTGCTTGGCGAAGGGAACCCCGGGGCAGGCCTCCTGCATGTGCAAGAAAGTGGAGAAAACACTGAATCTCCATGGAAAATCCTTCCTCTCGCCCACGGTTTGGAAAACAGATAAGCAAAGGAGAAACATTTAGAGCAGAGGAGGACACTGGACACCTGAGTGGAAAGGGAGAGTGGCTGTGGCCACCTGCCTCCCCTGTCTGGTGAAGACTCTGGTGAAGCTGCTTTTCCCTCTTTGCAGGGGAGTGTCTGAGACACAGGTATGGGATGCTATAGGGGACGGAGCTTGTTCCCATGTGCAAGGGCCAGCGTTGGTGCCCTCAATGCCCTGTGGTCATGGGAGTGTGAAGGAGGAGGCAGCGAGACACTGTCCCACCTTGTAGGACAGGAGCCCGTTGCAGCTCCTGCCAGGACCCTTGTTCTTCCCCTCATCCCTTTGCTTAGGCCTGGCAGCTTAGAAGTTTCTACAGAAGATGGGGCAGTGGGGGGTACCCCAGTACCCAGGTACCCTGTCTCCCAGGTACCGCAGGTTCACAGGTACCCCAGTACTCAGATACCCTGGCTCAAATGTACCCCAGGTTCAGAGGTACCCCGACACACAGGTATCCCAGAACACAGGTACCCCTGTACACAGGCGCCCCAGTACTCAGGTATCCCTGGTACGCAGGTACCCCAGTACTCAGGCACCCCAGAACACAGGTACCCTGGTACAGAGGTACCCCAGTACTCACTCAGGTACCCCAGAACACAAATACCCTTGCACATAAGTACCTTAGTACTCAGGTATCCTCACTACACAGGTACCCCCGTACTCAGGTACCCCAGCACACAGGTACCCCAGTACTTAAATACCCCAGAAGAAAAGTACCCTGGCACACAGGTACCCCAGTACTCAGCTACCCCAGCACACAGCTATCCTGGCACCCAGGTACCCCTGGACACAGGTACCCCAGTACTCAGACATCCCAGTACACTACTACGTATGCACACCAGTACCCCAGCACACGGCTGTACCTGCATGCAGATACCCCAGAATACATCCCCGGGACCCAGCTACCCCATCACCCCACTGTCCCCAGGCACCCCGTCACCCCGCTGTCCCCAGGCATGTCCCCCCACTGCACCACCAGCCCCACACAGCACCGGGCAGGGCTCTCCGGGGTTTTTGCCGTTCTCCATCGCAGACGAGGTTGGTGCAATTTGCTTTTAATTATCAAACGTCATGAGACTTGCTCCAGAGGCGATGCCAAAGGCCTTTATAAATTACTACCTAACTTGATTTAAAAAGTGTGATCACAGGAAACAACGAAGGTTGCTTCCCCTTGTTGCGACAAATTTGCATTCGGCCCACGGACGATGGCAGCGGGGCTGCGGCGGCGCTGGGTTTCTTAGGAAAAGTTACCAGCGGCCTGCGAGACAGCTGGAATTCATATTAGAATATTTTTAACGTGCTCTTACAAATACTTTGGCATACGCCTGTTCCACTCCTTTTAATGATGTTGACTTCATTTCCTCTAATACGGGGGGAAAAAATGCTACGCCAACAAGACTTAATTGAATTAATAAGAAGAAACAATAATAAATACTTCCAGTTGCGTTCCTGCGGGGTTGCAAAATACGGGTCGGGGCGTTTGACTGAGAAAAATGGACAATTTTGCGGCTGGGTGTTTGAGACGGGCGCCTCGGTGGGCTCCTCTCCCCCAGCTCTCCCCTCCTCTCCCCGTCCCCCCCCCCCGCCACCGGTGCCCGGGAGCTGGCGTGTGGATGCGTGTGTCTGTCTGCACGCGTGCGCGCGCACGCACGTGGCCGTATGTCTGTCTGTACGTACGTACGTACAGGTGCGCTGTGCATCCCCGGCACGCCTATGGATGGGGTCGGGCCGCGCACCTGCGCCGCGCCCCTGGCCCAGGCCCCGCCCACCGCCACGCCCCTCCATAGCCCCGCCCATCGCCCTCTCGCGCCCCCCCCCCCCCCACCTCCCCGCGGCGGCAGGGCGGGCGGCGCAGCGCCCCCTGCCGGCGGGTGCGCCGGGCCGCGCGGGGCCCGCCTGAGCGCGCGGCTGAGGGGAGGGACGGCGGCAGCGCGGCCGAACCGCCCGGGCTTTGCCTCTGTGGCGGCCAGGGGAAGAATAAGCCGCCCTTTGCTTCCGAACGCACCCAAAGCGGGGAAGATAACGCAGACTGAAGCTTCTGGGCAGCTTCGCCCTCGCTCAGCCCGCGGCTTCCGTCACCCACGGTGCGTGGATCCGACGTTAGCACAGCCAGGCCTTCCCTGGCCCGTCAGCTGGGTGTGGGAAGGGGAAGGACAGGTGTCCCCCGCTCCTTCTCCGGGATTCCCGGTCACCTCCATAATCCCAGAGCAGGAGGAGGGAGGAGGCAGATGCTACGCTCCCTGGGGAAACCCAAGGGCAGGTTTCCCACAACCCGGCTCCCCCCAGGGACACGGTCAGTGTCACCCCTCAAAGGACGCCCTGAGGGCAGACCCCCACCTGCAGTGGGTCTGTGAGGATCTGGGGGTGTCCCAGCACGCTGCAATTGGTGCTAAGGTTCTTCCCTCTATTTACCTAAAGGAAAGGATGCTTTTTCATGCCACCGAGTTGATCTCCCACGGGAGACAAAATGCGCTCAGTAAAATGGAAGACAGGCAGGTGGCTTCAGCATTGGGGAACATTAACACACGCAGACGGGTCTCCAGCTGATGTAAATGGATGGACTTGCAGTGCCTTCACCTGCAAATTTACACCAGCTGTTGGCTTGGCCTGGCCTGCCGGTGGTCTTAGAGGTGTGTGTGCTTTGTCCCGCTGCCCCCTTCCAAACTGGCCCAGCAAGGGCAGCTCTAGTGAGTGTATGTGGCATGACCGCTAATGCCAGTAAGGGTTTCAGAGCAAAAAAGTATTTATCCAGTTATTCGCTGTTAGTATTTTCTGGTTTTAGCTCTGTTGCAAACCCCTGAATAATCACTGCCCGTTACCTTATGTCTATCACCTTTTTGGTTTTAGCCTGAGGAAAACGATCCCCACGTGCAGTGGGAGTGTTGCTGTGAAGGACATCTCCTGGTGTTTCCCCGAATGACATTGATAGTCGTACAAGAAGCTGAAACACTTCATGTTAGAGGTATAGACGCGTGTATATACCACCACGTTGATATAACCACCCACAGAAGTGCTAATATTGATGCTAGAGAGCAGGCAAATTCTGCACCTCAGCGTGTGCATGCACAGATTTGAGTGATATTTTCCTTGGGCCTTCTGGGATTGGTTGCCTGGACTTCAGTAGAAATCTCCTTTTACACCAAATTTGAGGGATTCTAACTTGGCAGAGGACTTCCCAACAAGCGCCATATAAATGTTTCGTGGCTGCTTCTGTGGATGACTTGCTTGCTGCTGTTCGCTGAATGAAAATACGAACTTTTACCCGCCCAGCCTGTTTTTTTTTTTTTTTTACCCATGTAATAAAATATGACACTAGAGGGCGGCCTGTTAATGTAATTCAATAATGAAGTTGCAGCGGCTGCACACGGAGGCTCAGCACCGTCCCCTGCTTCACACCAGTGCCGTGGCTGTAAACAGGCCTGGGAACGGCGCCTTTCCCCCCTCTGAGACAACCACTGCTGCCCTGAGACGCGAGGAGCGTCCAGAGTGTAACACCAGGACCCAAAATAATAAATATTCGTAAGAAATGTGATTTGCCAGAAGACGGATATGATTTGCGTTGCCTTGTGAGAAGTCCCAGGTTTAGCACTTAGTCCGGGTTGGAGGAAGAGGTGGCAGGAGCTCTCCTGTCCGTTCCCTAATGCCAAACCCTTGTCCTGCCCCAAAACATTGCACCTACTTTTACAGCTAAATGCAGTTGCAGCTCAGTTTTAGCAGTTGGCACTGTAGTTCAGTTAGTATAGTCCCTGCTGATGGCTCGCTCTCAGTCTCTGCACAGCCTTCCTGTGACTGAGGAGATCTCTTACAGCTCCAGAGACTGGTTTCCTTGTGTCAAATGAGGTTAATAGCTGCACGCAATTTAGTTAATTAAAGATTGCCAATATTTTTAGTGCACCAGACGCAGTATGCGTCAGAAATACCAGGTATTATCTAAGTACGCAGTGCTGTCATCATTGATATTTACATTTTGTACTGCCTGGAAGCTAGGATTTCCTTGTGGTAGGCTGTCGACGGCAATACCTTTTCTCCCCAGATTTAAAATCTGCGTGTCAGACGTGAGCCAACAGGCAAAAGTGACGTCAGACAGACTGAGGTAAGACCAAGGACGTGGGTCACAGTCCTGCACGCACTGGCAGAGACCTGAGGCACTGTAGGTTGCTGCACATGGATCATACCACAGGTGGGTTTTAAGGCATCCTTGCAGCTTCCTCTGCAATAGCGTTAAGAGGCTTTCAGTGCTGTGAGACTATCAAAGGTAATTCAGCATGTTCACCATGAAATGAGAGAACATTTTAAGCTGAACTTCAGCGAGAGTTTCTTATTGTCTGGAGCAGAAATCGGCCTGAAGTTACAGATGGAAAGAACTTAAATTAGTGGCCGCTTTTCTGAAAACTGATGTTCCTTAGCATTTAGCAATAACGTGTCCTCAGTTTTTGCTAAATTGCAAACGAGCAATTAATTTTTCAGCACTTGTGCAGAATACTTTAAAAATGGAAACATGAAAGTCTTCTATTAAAATGAAGTTGATAGTATGCACCTGCCACTAATGTACTGTACACTGTGTCTTCCACTCATTATAGTGATGATTTGGGTTGAGATCAAGAGTCATATAGTGAAAATCACTTCAACACGTGCCTGTTCATATGCATAAACTCCTGTGTACCAGATGGCAAAATATAATGACATCTTAAACAGCTAATTGCATAAACCTTGTAATGCAGATAATTGCTGAACCAAAGTATGAGTTAATAATTTCCCACTGTATTGCCTGGCTTGACACTAATTCTAAAGGAAAGTTGTGACAATTCTAATACACTAAAGTTCACCAAGCGGTAATTAAAACTAGCACTTAAAATCATTCGACTTTCAAACCCTTAATTACAATTCAGTGGAATCACTTTGTAGAAATCTAACATTTATAGATAGTTACATGATAGCTGATATTTCATCATCGTCCCTTTCATGGTGTTCTTCTAATGCATGCTTCAGGAAGCGTGCAGCTCTCTCTGGAAGCCTAAGGTTGTAATGATTTCCGTACCAGCGGTCACTGGGAAACACTCGGAAAACAGTGGCCAGGACTAGGAGCGAACATACAAACCGTAGGTTTTTTCACAGTTTACGCTCAAAGCAGCATGGCAAGTAGTAATTTTTAATCACCTGATGATCTATAAATGTAAATAAGCAGCAAGCCACTACAAAGAAACATGTCAAAGAGTGTGTTTAAGAATTGAATTGTTTTGGTTGGGTTGATAACACACATACTGACCCGAAAGGCTGGCCTCTAACACATCGTCAGCTGTTACTGTATATTGGAAAAGCTGCCATGGGATTGAAACAATGAAGAATGGAAATATAATTAATGATGGTAAATACAGTTTTAGGAGAAATAAGCCTTATCAGACAAACCCAATTTCTTTCTTTGATGAGGCGCATCAAATAATACGATGAAGGTAAAGACTGAATGATAAAGGTCAACGAAGAGATGTGATACTCATTTTTTTATGGAGATTAGAATTAACACTGTGTGATATTCTGATCAAAAAACATTAGAAATTGCAACAGAGCATGCACTAATTAGATTAGGAATTGGCTAACAGCCTGTTAAAAAGTAGCTATGAATCAGGAAGCGTTATCAAAGAGGAGAGTTTTACCAGGATCAGCATCAGGTCAGATGCTAGTCAATGTTTTCTTCAATGATTTGGTTGTAAACACTGTAAATTCACAGCTGATAAATTTGAGGATGACAGGAACATTGGTGGAGTGACAGACAATGATGAGAATGACACTCCAAGTGATCTCAGTTGCTTGATGAGCTGAGCCCATTCAAACACAATTGGTTTTAATACAGACAATATAAGATTATGCGGTTTCTGGTGCTTGCACTTTTAAAAGATTGTTGGAAAACTGGAGAGGGTGCAGAAAAGAGCCACAGAGAGGATTTCAGGGCTGAAAAAAGTGCTTAATGGTGAAAGACTTAAAGCACTCAATCTGCCTAGCTTACTGGAAAAAAGACTGAGACGTGACATGGGTATAATGTGTAAGTATTTAAGTATCTATGAGATCTGCCTGGAAATATCTGGTGGATACTGATGACATTTTTAATCTTCCAGTGAAAAACGGATATCTGCAAGCTGAAGTCAAACAAACTCAAGCGAGAATTTAGGTGGTTTTTTTTTTTTTTAACAGCAAGAGTGGCCGAAGGCTGACTTTCAAGGCACAAAGTGGATACCGTCTTTTTTTGATATTTTCAAAGCAAGACCAGAAGACCTGCTGTAACTAAAACTAAGTTAATGCATTTAATGTGGGGGCAATGGCACACGATGAGTTGAGTTGTAATACATCAAGAGGCTTTCCCTAGCCTTCAACGCTGTGAGTCTATACACATCAGCAGAGACCTTTCATAAGCGTTTGGGAGCAGGAACGTACACCTGTGCAAAGGAATAATCAAGTAATAACAAGTCTAACACGTTTCATGGGCTCTCCAGACCCAGTCCAGGTGTGCAGATATCACACGTTTATATATCTCTAATAATGTATTATTTTAAAAGCTAGAGACTGAGTTTATGTGCTGATGGAGCTACATGAAACCACCCAAAGGCAGCCCCCTACCAGTAGATCTGTCACCCCTTGCCTGCCTCCTGGGACAGAATAGCTGATTCCTCGGAGCTCTGTGCCTCTGCCCTTTGGTAAAGGAGAAGCAATGATCCCGCCTCTGGGCACCTTCTACCTGGAATTCTCTTTTATTCACAGTAGGAATAAGACAGTCCTGGATTGGAGTGGGTTGCAGATAGAATATTAGGCTGAAACTTTACCCCAAACCTCTTTTTCTTAAGCAGTCCTGCCTCAGCAATTGATTCCCATAGGAAATACTGACAATCACTTGTCATACAGCTTCCCGTCTCTGCGGCCGTACGCACCCACCACAGCAGTTCCCAAATGCGTATACGTGGTCTTTGCAGCCTACAAACCTGTTCCTCTCTCACCCCTCTGAGAAGTTCAACAACTGTCAAAACCATGAGCAAATGGAAACTGTTTCAAGACTTTACAGTACCACCACAGGGTGCCTGCAATTACAGCTCAGTGTAACGCAGAACGAAGAGAAAGAAGGGACCTCATCCCATTTCCTTCAGCTCTAGTATGTTCTCAGGGCTCTCCCACCTAAGTTCAGACAAAGCAGCCTACCCTAATGACCTGCTAGCCCCTGAAGAAAGCTGGGAGCTAAACTCTATAAAATCAAATAGCATAGGCTGATTCTGGGCAGGTCAGAGCAAAGGCTTAGCACAATCCCCTCTGCCCTTCAGTGTATTTATTAGCCCATGAAACGTAACTACCAGGTGTCTGTGTTGCTACTAATTTTACAGTTGGATGTAACCAGATCTGATACAAAATATTTTCATGTTCAGGTCTTCCCTAGGGCTCCCTGGGGTCTTTCCAGCCAACCCTGGCAGCCCTTTTCCTCTGTGGGAGCAGCACCAGCATGTACGGCTGGCAAGGTTGAGGCTTTTTTTTTTCCCCAGAGAAGGATGCACCAGGGAAGATGCCATTCGAGCTGCTTATAACATTTTCAGTCTATACTGAGCATCCTCTGTAAATTCTCATTTCGGGTGACTGAGTCAAGCTCTTCAAAGTAACTATCCAGTAGAGCTGGAGATGCTTCACATGATGCATGAAGAGATGTCACTTTTTTCTTTTGTGTATCTATCTCCTAATTATTTACTTGAGGCAGTCTCTTAGCTGCCTGTGGCTAGCTGGGGTTTATGGCCCAGGGTCTGGCCTGCCCTCACACTCTCCACCAACCGCAAGGTAAACGTGCCTCCAGGTGGTCCTGGTGGTTTCCTCAAGAGCACTCTTCTTGAGGGCAATTTCAGTACAAACCTTTACAAAATGTATGCATTTTATTTATCGGTGGTATATAACTAAAGAATGTCATTGGCGGTATTTCAGTCTATATATCTGCACCATAACTACTACAACTTGTCCATACAAGAGACACTGATAACTCAGTAACAAGCCAAAACAAAAACCACATTGAGCAGCATTATTAATTGATAACTCAAATGCCAAAAGTCTGGGGGACACTGAAATTGTCAGTGATGGCAAAGCCTGGACAGCTAGATGGTCTCAGGCAGAGATCGATCCTGTGGCAGATGACCTGCCTTCTGGGCTTGCAGTGATGCTGGTAATCAACTCTAAGCAGGAAATTGTTCCACTGATCGACTCAGCAGCTTAAAATGAAACATGGGCTGAAATGATCTGCTGGGAAGGATGTAACCTGAGGAACTTCTATATCTTTAAAATAACTGATAGATCCAGGATGTGGTGGTATGAGGTGAAGGTGACTTATTTCTCAGTCTGTGGATGTAAATTGGTCTTCCTCTTTTCTTTTGATAGATGGGGGTAGGTTATCTTCCAGGACTGGAAATCTAGAAAACAAGACAAAATATATTGTCATATCTCTGTACTGCTCTTTGGAACATTATTTTCTGCTTAGGATTTCTAGACTTACTGTATCAATGCACATGTAGAATAAAAACAATTTCTGATAATGGATTTTATCTAAACAGACTTAAGAAACTGTACTGAAAACATCACATGCATTTTGAGCTTTAATAATAAATACTGCTTAAATCAAATCTATTTCCATCATTCCCTTTCTAACCGGCATTCAGTAACATTCAAATAGTGCCAATGTAATAAACATTCACCAAACACAAACATAACTCAGAGTTCTCCTACCTGGCTGCAGCCATCTGGTACTCTTTAGAGGAGCAGCCGTCTTCTCATCTTCTCTCCTCTTTTCTTCAGGAGGTTTTCAGCAAAGGGTCAGCTGCCACGTTTTGGCTTCTCCTAAAACTGCCTGACTGTCTTTGCTATGCGTCATATGTGTCCTGATATCCAAACCCATCAGAGACAGATTGAAAGATCTGTTGGTAGGTAGAGGAAACACTCTGGGAAGAGCGGGTCTCAAGATTCTGTTCTCTGTAAAGCATTTGCCCTCAGCCACTAGCCCAGTAGCATGGCCTTATAAAATACAGTGTCATCTGGGAAGGGGAATCAGCTCCCAGAACTGGTGAAAATCATTGGAGATTTATCACTTTTCCAGATGAACACCTGGCAACTGATTTTTTTTATCTTGACTAATTTGCCTTTGATTTCTAAGACCCTAAGGCAAATACAGATCAGAAAATAGTTCAGTCTATAAAAAAAAGAAATGCACCTCTTCTTAGCATTAGTTCTCAAATTGTTCTTTCACGCACCGCTATCGCCATGTGTAATTACTTGCAGGTGTCAGCTAGAACATGATGTCTTTTGTCTTCTCAAGTGCTTTGGCCAGCAGGGACCCAACAAGCTTTGGTTTACTGTGATTAGCAGGTTGCCTATTGGTCTAAATGACCACTGGAAGGGACATCTTGTAAGGTAAGAGCTTTCGTTGTCAGTCGTTTGGATTGCTTCACCTTGGGCTGTTCCAGAGCAGAGTTGCTGGAACAGTTTGGACCCGGGTATGAAGCCAGTAGACATACAAGACTCTGCAATAACTTGCAACTCAGGTGCTTGAATTGCACAATGGGCACCAGAACAAGCAGAGGAAACCAGTGATCTTGATCACAATTAGACCTGATTTATACCTGTTATTTACTTACCATCCACTTCACATCCCACCACAGTTTAGATGGTTATTATGGATGCTTATCACTGTCTTAAAGCCCTCCAGCAATGATTGCTGTCTGCTCTGTTAATTGATGATTTCATTGTTTGTTACACCTATTTATGTGTAGCTGTCAGGAAAGGTTTTGTTGTTTCAGCTGTGCAAGTATGAGTAAGAATGGTACTCCAAATCACAACGGGATTTTGAATTAGGCGTTGGCTTCAGGGAAAAACCTGAAGATTGCCTGCAGAAAGAAAACAACCCCTTTAGAGATTTTTGTCCGGCAGACTGGTTGCTGGAGGCTTTTCAGGTTTTCTCAGGGAGTTTCTGCAAGGCTTTGACATTTATAGGGTGGCTGTCGGTGTTGCATAACCTCAGGAGCATCATTATCATTGACCTATTGCAGAGCTGCCACTATTTCATGTACCGCGTTCTTCAGCAGAGCAATACTTACCAGTGCTTTTCTTAACTCATGCCTTGTCAGTAAGATCTTTTTACTGCGTCCCTCATTTTTATGTCGAATATAGAGTGGTAGTTAGATAAAGAGGCTCTACAAATTAGAGAACTCAGAGTTATGAGCCATTTCGGTAAATTTTGTCCAGGGTTAATTTCTAAAAGCTAATACTTATTTGCTATTTAGTTCAAAGAATAGGTCCTAATGCTGTTTTTATTTTGTTGTTCCATTTTAAACCTCCGTTATTTATCAATTTCTTTAAATTACTGGGTTTATTCACAGCATTCTTTAAGGCTTCTCCCCCTAGATTATTTTATCTTGGCGATTGAAGTGATCTCTGTATAGTCGAATACTACTTTCTGCAGCTCCCATTGGGGCTATTCACATATCCATATGTGCATGCAGCTCCCACTAATGCTTGTCAATGGGACTTAACACATGAGCATGGACATGAGAATAGACCCCTTGCTGGGCACTTGACTAGATGGGTTTTCTTTGATGTTGATCCAGATCACTCGCGTCAAACGTTGCTGTTATTAGAAATCACTGCGCTTAACAGGACCGCTGAATGCAACCTCCCTTTCCTTCTCATTCTTTCATATGGAAGCTGCTTGGTGGGTTTTGCAGGCTCAGGGTGAATACTTCATAGACATGAACTGGAATCCAAGCTTGTTGCATAAAGTAGCTTTATTCTGTGTGTTCCCTTCTGTTTGCCATGCAACAGCATACAGTTAAGCCTCTCCACTGAAGAAAGGGCAGGGTTTTTTAAGGTGTGAATTGGGACTTGGACTGCGTCTCCATCTAGGCAGGATGGTTGGGAGCTTTAATATTCAGTACTTACGAAAACAAATGGAAATCTAAGGTAACTTTGAGTTTTTACATTTTACTTCTGTATACCTGTTTTCAGCATCTTTAGTGGTTCTCATAACTGTGGACTCCCCACTATGCTGGTATTCATGTGCATATAAGTTAAGTGATGACAGAACACTTTCCGTCATGAAGTTGAAGTCTTCAATATGTTTTGTAAAACTGACGCATCTTGTACCATCTGTAATCCCACTCCACTGCAATTCAGGGACATGCAAATGTTGAATCATTATTATTTGCTATTTGCTAACCATATGAAAATAATTACTGATTTCAATGTAATTTGTAACTAACACGCATCCACATCTGAAGGGGGGAATGACCAAGTCAAGATGTGTTCTCTCAGTCTCTCTTTTCTGCTAGGAAGTTTTCTGCCTTTAAGCCACACTTTGAGACTTTGGAGGTTGTGGGTGGTTTTTTTTTTTTAATGTACAATCCTTGGAGACGCTTGCTGAGCTATAAGTCTGGGTGTGCTAGGGACCAATGAACTAAAGTCAAGTCAAACATGGTCAGGAAGCACTGTGTTTCAATACATAGCCTTCATTCAGGAATGAATTTACTTAGTTTAAATCTTCACTTTCTACCTCCTTCCATGCTTTCAGGCTTTCTCTAACATTACTACAAGCACAACCAAGCCGCTAACAGAATACCATGATATGACAATGTCTGTTTTCCAGAAGATCTGGCCCCAATCCCACCAGCTGCATTGTAGGCAGAACCCCATCTCAGGGCAGAAGTCTTGAATTCAGTCCTATGGGCACTAGGACTCACTTCTCAAGGCTAAACTGGGGGTACATCTCAGGACAGAGCCTAATGACACATTCAACAATTTCTGCAAGCAATAACTCATAGTGTTATCCATTGCCCAAGGCTGACCAGTGCTTCCTGGTTTAAAGGCTGATTTTCGGTGCTCATAACTTTGCCAGGTATTAGCCTTTAGAGGACATTTTCCAGAATTTCTGTTTTTGTCAGGCTGGTTTCTTTCTGGAAAACTTCTGTCCAAACTAATTCATCTATCTCTAAGAAAGGTGCTAGGGAAAAAAATGTTTCAGTGTTACTGTTCTGGTAGTTTGTTCTTGAAAAGCCCTGATGACAACAACAACTAGGAGACTAGCCTACATCATCTGTTTCTTAAGAAATGTCTTACTGTAGCCTCAAAAATCTATCAACTCTGAAAAGCCTTTACAAACTCAGAGCCCGCATGTGCTTAGCAGAAGTTTTCTATCATCAACCTGCTAAACTCAGTACAGGTTTTATAGGGAACTGGCACCATTCGGGCAGAGTGGACAAAGCCTGTCTCGCCCTGCAGATGGTTCGTGAACACTGCTCTGCAACCTTCTTTCAAACATTTGCTAACTTTTGGGTGCTCAATCTCGCATTCCCCGTGGTGTCCTGTGAACATCCCCTCTTCATGTGCAATTAAATGTAATTTACAAAGCAGGTAATGAGTTAAAATAACTTTGCCCCTGTTGCCTAGTAGGATGTATGTCTCTTAACTGGTACTAATGGATGGCAGCTATTAGTTACTCCTACATTAAGGTGCATTCATATTGAAATTTTGCACTGACTTTACAATGCATTTGATTAAAATGCAGAAGAATTACACATTAGATATCATGTGGCTGGATGGAAGCATAATTTAGCTGAGTCTGCAGATGCAGTCATGCAGGTGTTTCCGTAATTCTGATTCAGTTGGTAAAACTGTTGATGTTCAGTGGCCCTCAAATCACATAACCATCTGCGGTTCGGTTCCTTGTGAAAGGAATTCCTTGTGCCTTTTATCAGATACGATCCCTGGATTCCTGAGCAAAACTTCTGTGAATGGGGCAACATTTAAATATCAGGTGTTTTGAGGGGAGGGGAAGTATTATAGACATCAGGTATTTCAGCTTGCATTTGTTAACCACAGATCTAGTGTAAGAAGAGGATAATACCTGGGCTCTCTGTGGGAACATTCCCTCACCCCATTATGCTTTCCTACACAAGAAACAATTAAAGTCTGAATTGTGCCTGATTTTCAGTTTTTGAAACTAAACCAACTCTGGCCTTAAGCTTGTCCCTACAAAATAGTCAGGAACCTGAAAAGCACTGTATGCCAGAGTTTTTATAGGTAGATTCACATTTTCTACTTAGGCCCATTATTGATAAATACAATCTTAACAGCTGCAACTATTGTTACTTTTAGTTTTCACAAGCAATAAGATGACACCATACTTTCAGCGCAGAGCCGGAGAACTGAGCCCAACACGCAGACAGGTCACAACTGCCAGCAGAAGCTCCTGCATCTTTGAAGATGTGCGTATACACATTGTTTTTTGCTAGGCTGAGAATTTCTTGAAGGCAGGAAGCTGTGACTGGGAGCAAAAGACCGTAAAAAGCAGGTGAGGAAAGCAGGGACAGAGCTTGCAGGAGCAGCGCTCCCTCTATAGCTCAGCAAAGAGGTAGGGCTGTAGCACGGCGCTTTGCGGTGTAACACAGCTCCTGCCTTTCCTACAGAGTTTTCCAGCCTACAGGTCTTTCCAGGCTGGGAACATCTAGCCCTTCACTACAGTTGGAAGCAGGCTGACATGACTTTTGGAGGATCACAGACTTTATGTCATTGGAACGCAGTGTGAAGCAATCTAGCTAATGCGCAGTTTTGTCTAGAAAGTCTTTGAGAGTTGAGCATGGTTTGAAAGAAAAAAAAAACAAAAAACAAGTCAGTATCAAAGACAGTTTCCTCTTTACCTCAAGGGTCATCATATTTACACATTTTGAAAGAGTTACTGAACTGATTTGTGAAAGACTTATTTTATACATTAAGAAAAAATAAAGACCTCACAAGAATTTTAGTCCGCCAGCAACATGTGGAAACAAGAAAAATCTGTCCTCAGTTGATGAAATATTTATTTATCATTGAAATCACAGACATTTGCATCCAATGTAAGGGCAAGACAAGCCTTATGCATAACCTCCTAGAGAATTCAGTTAAAAGCAGTTTTGGATACCTGTAAGTAATTATGCTATCACATTCTCTAACGGATTTAATTCGGGCCAAGTAGCAACTACTGTATGTCCAAAAGATAATGAATTAAAGCAATGCTTTGGCATATCCCCTTTCTGAAATGTTAGCAGCCTCTCAAGTGACTTGAAAAATGGGCTTCAATAAATGGACAGGAAAATATATGCAATTAAATTCAATCAATAAAGCTGTCCTTGACCAAAGTCCAAACATTAAAAACAACTCCAATTGAATTATGAGAAATCCTTTTCTGATTTTAACTAGATTAGTTTAATCACATGTGCACCCAAGTTGCATGCCATTCCTCAGGAAGTTTATGGAAACAAAAAGCAACATACTACTCCCTGCCTCTTGCTTCAGCCCAACTCCGGCTTTTCCTTAGAGGAGAGTGCTGTTCTAGAAGGGACATTTTCTTATTAACAAGGTCACTCACTCCGAAGAAAATGGCAGAGGACAGTCCCAGGTGACAGCCCTGGTTACCAGCCTTCTGCCTTTCTCCTTCGCTCCCGCAAAACTCCTCATCCCCCTAACTACACAGGCCCTTTCTTTCCTCTTGTTGAGAAATAGAAACATTTCCAAAATCCCATAAAGCTAGTCAAAATGTGAAAACTCTTCCAAACCTGAAAGTAACTGGAAGGTTTTGATTCCCCCCCCCCCTTTCCCTCTTGAGCTTTTTTTCTAGTGTACTGATACAGCGGAGGATAAATGCACTAACAAAATCAGTGGTGCTCCAAAGTACAGCAGGAATACATATAGATACAAGCCACAGATATAAGCAAACCTGGAAATAAAAATCCTTCAGAAGTTTATTTTTTTAAAAAAAGGCAATTAAGAAGTCAGAGGCTTCTAGAGACAAGTTTTTTTGCAGCAATCAGAGATTGCAAGAACCCTTACAAACAATAGGGTATGTATATATTTAAGCCGTCACTGGTAAGTCCAGGTTGATAAATACCAACCAGGCCAAATTCAGGAATTCAAAACCCTGTGCTGACAAACCTACCATTGCCTCAGACAGAGCAGGAATTCACCTCTTCCTTTCCCCAGAGACACAAGAACACCTGACAAATAACTTCAAATAAGCCAAACAGCCATCAGCTGGGAATCACTGCACAAGTCTACTTGCCTGCAGGAGATCTGAACCAGTAACACCTGTGAGATAGACATTGCTTGGCTGGTTCTCCGAGCTGTCCTGTACAATGAAAGTATTCTCCTAAATTCAGAGGGAAAATAGAATTTTAGGTTATTTTAGATCTGGCCTTTCGTCCACGAAGCACTTAAGATAGGAAATAGATGGATCTGGGGAAATAATTCATAAGTAGCAAAGTGTTTGTTGGATTTTTACTCTTTGGGGGCTTGTGGTTTTTCTGCAATTCTTTCCAAAATCAAGGTTGCATTATGACAAAACGGTCTGCCTCAGATAAGGGACGGTGGATCAGAAGCGAAGTTATTTCTTGCCCTATAACAAGAGAAGTAAGGTGTTGTAATCAGAAAGAGGGAGTAAAAGTGTTGGTGGCAAGGGCTGCAAGACTTGCCTCAGTTTTCTTCCTCGGCTGCCTGCATGAGCTGGGTGGAGAATAGCCACCCGTGTAAGTGACTGTGCTCACCCCTGATCTGTGACCTCTAGAGCCCTCACAAGGATGTAACTTGGTGACTCATCTACAAAAGTGACATTCCTATGCTCGGTTCAACCCCCCCATTGTTAAACTCCGAGCACAGCTGGCTGCGGGACATGGAAATCTTCACACGGCTGTAGCAATTGCACTGAATTTCACACTTGCTTGTTTGCTGGGTCTGCGGGATGGCTCTGGAGACATTCCCATGAGTGTATCCCCACAAAAGCTGTATGCAGGTCTTTAGTGGGATGCAGAGCCAGGTGTGACAAAACCATAGAATAATATCACAAATAAACGCTCGGTGCCATGCTTACGAGATTGGGAAAACTTGTGTTGATTAAGTCTCCCACTGACTCCATTTCGACCAGATTGGCTGATACTTCAAAAACGTGTCAGGAGATCAAGCCGAGTAGGAAGACACTCAAAAAGGCAAATACCTTCCTGTTGACAGCAGAACCTCTGCCTTGGACAATCTTTAGCTGTTTGCACACATACTGTGAAGCCCAAGAAGCTCGTATTCCCTTAGCAACCAAAGTTGGCACCTGTGATATTTGTTTTCAGCGACTGACACCGAGAGTTTGAACTTACATCTGTTTTACTGAATTATGGTTAAAACAGTATTAGTAACTGCTAAAAGCAGCTCTAATTTGGACAATACCATCCAGATCATTTGCAGCTTGTACTGCCTGTAATTTCATTTCACATCCCACCCAGAAAATACAGGAAACTGCATAGCAAAAGAACATGACAAGTTTTACGCAGGCTGGGTCTTGACAGCTTGACCTATTCCCAGCTATAAAACTTGCTTATGCAGAAGTTTTCCTAATGTCTTTTATAGTTCATTTGCAAAGGATTGTCCACCTGGTGCCTTATCACAAACTGTGGAATGAGTCCAGGAGATGGCAACAACATGAACTGCTGTGGGGGATAACAAGGACTCTGTTATGACTGGGAACGTTTGCAGTACTATAAATAACTCTATCAATATTGTGATAATGGCACTTTAAAGAGGTCTATTTTACAAGTGTTGAATGTAAGAGAGACCACAGCTGTGCTCATTAATTCTGAAGTATGCTCCTCTCTACGTACAATTTGCAGGTGTAACAATAGGAGTGTTGACTCAATGCAGGCCTAGCTAGTGTTTGGATTAAAAAAAAGGTCACAGTAGCATGATTAGTTCTTAACGAGTCTTTATTGTGTTTGGCAGAGGGAAAGCAAATGATGATAGTTTAATTGAAAACAATAAAAGTAAAATGGAACTTTGTTACAGAATTTAGCTATACGTAAATAGCTTCTCCCCCCCAAAGAGCAAGTACCGTAATTGACAGCAGTAGATCTTTTGATAATTAATTGCAGTAAATTATCACTTGGCACAAAGAAGGCATAATTCTAATTAATTTGCAACCTTTCCAGCATAACACTGAATTGAAAATGGCACTGCTGTAATTTTTTTCAAGCTAATACAGAACTGGAGTACAAACAACATTGTGATGCTTTCTTGTGTTTTCCTTGTTTGGAGTTGAACCGAGGTGATTTGGTCCTTTCCACACAATTGCTGTACCACACAGAGATGACCCAAATGGGCAGGAGTTTCCTGCACAGTCAGAATTAATCTGCCACAGCATGGGATAATATAATTACGTACAGACATCCAGGCAGAGAACTGGTTCAGCTGGGGCTCGTCTGGGACATCAGGGCCTTGGTTTGAGGACAGTCAGGGCTGTGAAGCGTCCCTTTCATTGTCCTTTAAATCTAGATTTGATTCGAAAAGAAGGTATGTGGTAATGTGGACAGGCCAGACTATTTAGGCAGAGCTAAGAACTACAGCATCTGTCAAATTCATCAGCCTCCATCTTGTTAACAACTTACAAGTGAATTTTCTTTACCTCTGGGAACACAAAACCCCCTTGGCAACTGCAGGGCAGAGCTATATGGCAAGTCCTCTCGAGGAAGTGTGATGGAGGGAGATCTATTGAGGCAGGCAGCTAACAGCACAGGCGGCTTTCAACTCTGAGGGCTGCCCGGATGCCATGGCCAACAAATCCATTTTAAGCAGGATGCTTCGTGAGAGCTCGTGGATGAGGTGCTGTTCCTCTCTTATCATAGCTAGACCTCATGGCGAAGATCCCCAGCTAATGATTTGTTAATGGAATTAAGATCTGGGCCCCAATCTGTGATTTTTACACACAGCCCACAACTCTTTTGTACCCCAAAACTTCTCTGTGTCCCTGGGAGATAATATTTACCTCCCGCACTTCAGTGTTGTGAGAATAAATTAACTTTGGGAGAGTACGTTGAGCTCCTTGGAAAACAGTTACTAAATAAGTGCAAGTATTATCATACATTAAATCAGATCAGCTATTAAAAACGAGAACAAGTCCTCAGATCTGTAACCCTCGCTACATCAGTTTCTCCCTCCTTTGCTGATTACTGTTAGCCTTGATAATAACGAACTCAAAGACGATATTAGCAGCCTAACCTATACTATGATTTAATCTTGATTGCCACAGATCAAGGTTTGATTTAATTGCTCTAGAATTAATTAGGAAGAGAAACAAGTTATAAAAAAGAATTTTCGCTCTAAATAAAGAAACTGTTTACATTCAACTGGAGTTCATGTTAGAACAAATCATTAAGCTATAAAAGATTACATCTGGGCTAGAATTAAAGTCAAGCCGATTCATTAACCCAAATGGTAGCCCAGAGATTACCAACATGGTATTTCTGCTTTGGTGATCAAAGGATCAAGGGATACATGACCAGATGACCCTAATTGAAACAATCTCCACTGAATTTTGTAAATGAACTTGAAAGTACTAAGAAGATGGTCTCTAACTTCTGTCAACGTGGAGAATAAATCTGTCCTGGTAGCCTTACTTTATACATAAAGCAAGGAAAAGGAAAAAAAAGATAATGGCAATCCTTTATGCAGTACATAAAGCAACAATATTTTTCTTGAGTTATGGAGGAACCTTATCCAAATTGTTTATAGTTGTCTGTTATATCTTTTGAAATATAGGAATTTACAGTCAAAAACTTCATCACTATTGCCCTGTCAATGACCTCATCACACCTGACCTACAGGGAGTATCTTCTGTTGGGTTAACCCATAAATCAGCCTGCATGCAAGGCCTTTCTCTCTAGAGCTTGCCAGTTGTGCTGAATTAGGTATGATAGTTTTATTGTGTGAGCTACTGTTCACCAGGGACTGAGTAGAAACTGCTGACCGTATTTCACTTGAGAGCGCACGATGAACTTGAGCGTTGGTCCCAATGGTGGAAGGCCAAGTCTGCACCGGCTGAACCGACAGACTCTCGACTTCGCTGGGGAGAGCTGCAGATGCTTTGTCAAGGTAATAGTCAGAAGTCTAAACTCAGTTTGTATTTCAAATTTTAAATAAGAAAAATACATGTAAATGCTGGAAAATAATAGGGGTATGACTTCATTTGAAAGCCTGGTATAGACATTAGTGAAATTCTACATATCCCTCTGTGGAAAATCAAGTCACTGAGCATAAGAACTTCCTGAAGACAGAGACTGTAATTCGTGTCATGAAAGGGGAGGAATTGGATGTGATAACTAGTGATGGACAAACTTCAAAAGGTTCAGGGCTTGTGCTCGGTTTGGATAACTATCCAGGAGCTTTGATGCATATCCAAAGCTTATCGGGACCTCCTGGGCCCGTAAATACTGGGATGGAAATCTTGCAAGAACAGGCTCTCTCAAGAGGTTTTTCTTTTTTGGTATTTTGGGCGAGTATTTTCTTGTCATGATGGAGATACAACAAAAATAGTAATGACAAGAAATAAGACCTGCTCTTAAAGAGTACTTCATCAAGTCTAAATTAAGAATAAATAAAAATGCTTCTCTTAAAATGCTTTCTGCATCTCCAGACCTCCTTGGGGTTAAGAAGGGCAAACTCTTAAAGTAAAAGGGGAGAAATATGTCCTAGTTTCTTTTGAAGCTCAACCGTGCTACAGTTA
The DNA here is from genome assembly GCF_028500815.1 of Rissa tridactyla. NCBI lineage: Eukaryota > Metazoa > Chordata > Aves > Charadriiformes > Laridae > Rissa > Rissa tridactyla. The sequence continues at coordinate 52,032,013 of NC_071473.1, read as the reverse complement.
TTTTGAGTTGGGTGCTTTTTTCATTTTATCTATTTTGGTACAATTGCTTCTATGTACATCATACATAAAAATGCTGGGCAGATTTTGGATAAACAAGATGTAGATCAAGGTAGCAAGAATACTAGTGTCTTCTGAAATGTAGTTTGTGTGTGTGGCAATTATATAAAGTGACGCCAACTTCCAAAGGCCAGACTTCCCATGAAACCTCGCATAAGTTTGAGAAAGTTTTAGTATGTGTGTGTACCCATGTAAATTTTCCTAGTTCTCCATAGGCACAAAGCAAATTATAGCTGCTGAAGCTGTTTCACGTGGTTTTGTAGTCAAGATTATTTGGTTTATTTACCATAAAATGTAGTTCTACAGATTAAAATTTCCTTCGATGATAAGGAATGGAGTCCTGAAACTGGTAGAGGGGTATTGCCTCTCTCCCAGGCTGGAGCGGCAGAAAACGGGTATACTTCCGAGACCTGTTTTCAGGACTGGCTGGAGAAGAATTAGTAGATTCAGTTAGGTTTGTATTTGGAAATGTGACCAAGCTACTGAAGCCAGGGCTAAGCTTCCTCTATATTTGTTTTACCACTGGCAAACGGTTAAAGTGCACGCCATGCCTGAAACGCCAGCTGCGCTAATAGTTTCCTGTGACCGAGTAACATTTGAGGACACGTAAACCTGTTGTCTCACTACACCACACTTGAGCATGGTGCTAGGGCATGGGGCAGCATCTGCCTCTCCTCAGCACTCGGTGCTAACGGTGGGCACTGAACCCGCTTTTTAAAACCATGCCTTATTTTTCTGATCTGCAGAGAAAGTTCAATAACACAGATCTGTTGAGTATGAGCCCACCACTGTTTCAGGTACAGATGTTATTTACAGGTCCTGTGGGTTGTAGGGGAAAAGGTGTCCTCTGCCCTGCCTTGCGGAGGAACGGTAAAACCAGTAACACTTTGAACTTGGTAGCACAGGCTGGTGGGAGAGGTTAGAAGAGAAGGTACCCCCCCACGGCAGCTGGAGGACAGGAACTTGGTTCCCCAGGTGAAGTGCTGCCACTCCTTTTTCCTAAAGACCAATATGGAAGAGTGACGGGGAGAGATGAAGGCTGGTGGGCTTAAAAATTCTAGTTAACCTGTGTGCCAGCTCATTTAGGTCTTAAAACTGACTTTTTTTCACAGAATGATAAAAAACCCTAGGGTGTTGTGTGACTTCCTATGGAATGAGCTTTAAAGAGCCCTGAAGAGGACCCCAGCAGGTGGGGTCTGCTGCTTAGCAGCAGCTGGTCTACAACAAGGTGAGGATTGGTGGCCCCTCAGTGCTGGGAGTCCTCTGGATCCCATGGCTGACATCTCCTAACCAGCATTAACCCAGCATTGTCCCTAGATGGACACGGCGTTGCTTAACTGTGGGTTAATTATTTTAAATGTTGGTTAAGAAATTGTAGCCTCCTATTTCTGTCTACCTCAACATGCTGAAGCTGTTGCTGCCCGTGTGTCTGAGCCAGCGGACCTGGCCGTGTTCCTCTCCCATGGCAGCTGAAGGCCTAATCCAGCTCCAAGTCAATGGGAGTGTCTGTGTTGACTTCAGCGGAGGCTGGCTGGGGTTTTGAGGAGCTGGCTGAGCACACGGGGAGCAGCGTGCTGGGCTCTCCCGATGAGCCCTGCAACTCTTGCATGCCGAGGAAGACGCTGTAAGCTCAGTTTGGCCCCTTCATAGTAGCAACATCTAAACTGACCGGGAAATGAATAGCATTAAACCTCCTTGCTGTGTTAGCATGGGATGTCAAGTAAATGAGGGCATACAAACCCAGCCAATGCACACAGCAAAAATCACCAGCTTTATTCAGGAAGCAACAAATCAGGTCTCACGCCATTGTCAGAACTATTTAAATTGCCATTGGCCGTGTCACCCTTTCTTTTTTTAGCTGCTCAGTAATCCTCATTTTGGCATCTTTGCACTCAGATGGATATACATTTTATCTTCAGTAGTGCATACGAAATCTAATGTATTAATAACTTGGGGAATAAATTTGCGTCCAAGACTCTGTTATTTTTATCTTGTTTTTCTCTTTAACCAAGTCACAAAAAGTATACATTTTAATCTCCAAAATATTCCAGAACCGTACAGCAGAACTAGGCAAATCAATTGCATATTGGTATGGCAGCACTAAGAATAGAGATCTCTACGGAGCTTTGCAAGAGGAGACTTTTCTACAGATGGAAAAACTTAGACATAGAGTTAAAGTTAGTCCTGTGAAAAAACATGAGAGGAAAACAAGTAGTTTGTGTGTCTGCTCATGCACTCAGTCTTGTTTCCTTGTTCATTTTTTCCAGTGTTGGCCTTTGGCTGCCCCAAAGTTGCCAGAGCATTGATTAGACGCTGCAGAAAAGGAAACTGCTGGAGAGGTTAGAAGATAAACCTCAAAGGGCTTCAGGCATTCAAGGGATAAGGCTGACTGAGGTGCTTAAATACCGGATATAACCAAAATACAACTGAGGCCTTTAATGCGATCAAGGTAACAGCTCATCACTGGGGACGCTTCGGTTTTCTGCCATGCAAGAACAGGCGCAGAACAGAAGACCACCCTTGTCCTCACTAACCCCCAAGCCCAGAGGTAGATTAATGAAGAATGAAGAAGACTTACAGAGCCAAACTGACGCAGGATATTTGTTAATGGAGAGATTTTAGATTTGCATGAGTGGGCCTGTTCCTCACCTTGTCTTCCCCTGGGGCAGTCCCCTTTCCATGCGCTGCCTCAGGAGCCAAGGTCCTGAGGGAGCAGAGGCAGCAAGTGGGGTGAGCTGCTCACTGCCCTTCTCAACTTCTATGATAAATTCTAGGTACCTTCTTCTAGGTACTAGACAGGCAATTGGAATCAAGTTCATGTCTACTTACTTAGTGTTTCTGACCTACTGGAGATGCCTGGAGTTCCTTTGGCAGAGGGGTAGGTAAAGCACCACCAACTAATGAAGGGTGCCCAGTGAGGGCTGCTGTAATTTTTTAAAATAATCCTATGGGTAAATATATAAACAGCAAAGTCAATGGGACGACAAAACCGTTCGATCCGTACAGGGAACAGGTCTGTAGAGTGGCTGTCTGTGTGGAGGAGGGTGGGTCAGTCCCAGTGCCTCTTCAGCTTTGGGCCTCTTGGAGAGCTGTGGTGGGGTTTTGTGGGGTGGGAGTCCCACCACCAAGTTTCACACCAGCCACGGACAGCTGCGAAATGTTGGCTGTGTCTTTCAGTGCAAGCCAGCGTGCAGCTGGGCAGCATTCCTTACAACTTTCTCAAAAAAAATCCAAAGCATCTTGGGAGAGGAATGTGTGTGCATAGCTATGCAGGTGGAGAGGCAGCGTCTGCTCTGCCCGTCCGCCCTCAGAGCAGCCATCTCGCCCAGAGCCACCTCTCCACGCACAGCCACCCTGTCCCAGCAGGGCTGGGGCTTGCTCGGTGGCTTACAGGGTTGGTGGCAATGGGACCACCTCCACTTCTGGCAAAATGTGCAGCTGGACAAAGAAACTTTGCCTTTGCCTCAGGAAAGCCAATCTCTGGCTGACCTCAACCAAGTGTCTGGTGACCTCTTTATTTTCAAAGTATGGCAATTCTAGATGCGATAGCTGATGAACTTATTTCCTAGAGAGTCACAAGCTGAAGGCAGATGCAAGTTGGGAGTGTTAGTAGTGAGGAAAATCCAGACTCGGAGTTTTGCAGCTGCAGGCCCTGTAGGATTTTATACAATGTTAGTAACAGTTTGAGGGAAATTCATAGCTGAGAGAAACAGCAGGCTTTTCTGTATCTAGAGCGACATGTGTACCAAATATACAGACACTACAACTGATTTTAGGAAGGAGACTTAGAGATTTTCCAAAGTGAGTGAGTTTTATATTCTCAAATTTTCAGCATTTATTTTTAGTGAACTTTTTGAAACTTCAGTAAATCTTTTATGATGATTTTCCTACCTGGCCTCCAATGCTGCTAGGGGCAGATGTGCAGAGACCTAGAGGACAGGTGGCAGGAAAAGGAATACAAGCTATCGAGGAACTCCGGAAAGAAGCACCTTTTAAAATGGAAGCAAAATAATTTCGAAAGGTATCTTAATCAGAATTTTTTTAAATGATCATGAGGAACCTGAAACATCAAGCCATGTGTTTTAGTACCTGCAGGAGCTTTTAGACTCCACATCTAAAAGACCTGGCCTTCGTTATGGATATCTGATGAGTCAATATATTTAACCTCTAGTCCAAAGGTCAGTCAACTGAATTCCACCACAGACATACTTTTTTTTCTTTTTTGGATACACACGGAGTAGTACCATAACTGTTACTCAGCTTTCCTGAAGAGCATCAGTTGTAGCGCTGTAAATCTGCGGGGGCTGAGGTTTTGCAGCTGGCTGCCTGGTTTGAGCTGCTTGGAGCCGCAGGCCTGCAGCAGAGCCAAGTCCAGGCTCTGCCGCTTGCGGAGGAAGGTCTGCCTTAGGGCTCACCAGCGCGGGGACTGAGCCACCAGAGATGGTGCAACTCGGTGTGAAGCAATGGATGCCTGCAGACAAAATGTAGGTGTCTAAAAATAGTAATAATAATAAAAAAACACCTGTTCTAATTTGATTGCTTCAGTCCTTGGAGAAGGTGAGATAATGCCAGGTGACCGCATCATACTCCAAGGGAGTGATTCTGCAATGGCCAAGATGAAGGGCTTCCTGGAGTGCCCCTCTCTTCCTCGACTGCCAAGGCAGCCTAATAGCTTTTTCAGAGTAGATATCTAGTTTTTAGGCAGTAAAATGTAACTGAGGTGAATCCACCCTTCACACCCAGACGTGACACCTGCTGGTTTTGGTAGCTGTGCTATGTTTCATGTCAACTATGCTATGTTTTGTGGAGACTTAGAAATGAAGTTGAAGCACAGACCAATAATTAAAGCAACAACAGCTCCTAGGATGTGGATGCTGCCTCTCCCACACCCTTGTGCTGTGAACCTTGGAAAAATCACCCTGGGCAGGATTCTTACAGGTGTGTTAGGTATGAAATCCTATTGGTTTCAAGTGATTCGCCCAGTCTGAAGTGACTGAGAGTTAGGCATCTAAATGCTGCTGGGATTCTCGCCCTTAAATCTCTGTCTCCGTTTCCTTGTTTGTAGCACAGGGATAATAGCTACCTGCCAGGCAGGATTACTGTCTGCAGCGCTTTGAGATCTTTGGGTTGCTGATGCTGCTGGTAAAAAGTGCAAACTCGTCACGAATTTCAGATTGTCTTGCACATCGTGTACTGCAGACAGTATAGCCCCCGGGCCTCACGGCGCTGAGCACCACTGCAACCGGCCTCAGGTCTCTATGACAAAATTCATCGCACAAACCGATCTGTGAGATCAGCTGCTCCCTTCCTCCTGGCTTCTTACTGACTTCTGGTGCTGCGACCCAGAGGCGTTAATAAGGAAGCAGCATCAAGGTAGAGAGTACTTATTCTGCTCTGTGTTGCACTAGCACTGAAGCATTTGCTATATTCCTTAAAATGCAGCATCTGAAGAGAAAAATATCCTGTTTTCCCTGGATTGCTGGAGTCAGGCTCGGAGTACTGCGACAGGAGCAGGCGCACAGATGCAAGTGGGAGCCTTTTCGTGCTGCTTGAGCCTCCCAGTCAGTTGCCCGTCTCTCCCAGTAGATGATGCTAAAGCGCGATTGTTTTGAGCAATTTTAAGGAAGTGGAAGATTTTATCGGGGGAAATCTGAGGTGGCTGGAAGGCTTCTGGGCCTCAGTGCTGCAGGAGGAACATACAGCAAATATCCTGGAAAAAACTGGAGACCAGTTTGCTCCTGTCTTGTATTTATTAACAGCTTGAAAAGTAACAGGATTAGAGTTTATGCAGATTTTCAGGATTTTTAAGCAGACCCTGACATGCCTACGTTTACACGTGTGAGTGCTTCTGGAGTTCTTACAGCTAAAGCACGCTGCCAGCATCATACTGTCTTACCATGCCATTTCTTGGCTTTATGGCCATCGGAGAACTCCTCATCTTCGTTCCCATACCATGTTACTAACTTCTGTTCAGTGCCATCAGACCCATTCAGGGTAAATCACAGAATGGTTTGGGTTGGAAGGGACCTTAAAGATCACTTGGAATGAAATATCCAGCAAGAGCTGTAGCTTTTGAAATGTGCAGCAACATTTATTACTAGAAACAAAGCAGCATTTTGCCTGTAGCTGCTGCCAAAGTTCAGATATGTTTAAGCTCCAGGCACTCTCCGGAGCCAGGAGAGGAAGTGGTTCTGGAGTGGGAAGTGTAGGCTCAGATATACATTTCCCTGGAATTTAGGAAAATTAGAGGGAGGTTGGCCTCGTCTTTACTTCCATTAGAGCTTTTCAGAGGACTTCTAGCGCAGCCAATATAATTCACTCTGAAATGAAGTTTTAAAGTTCAAAGATTCATCTGGAAGTTATTAATAAAAATATAAACTTAAACCCAGTGCTATTTAGTGAGGAAAAATTGCCTACATTTTTTCAGTCGGATACTTGTTGTACTTCTATAGCTAAAAAGTCATTTTTTTTTCCATTTTAAGAAAAAAGACAAGTTATTAGTCTCTTTATGAGACTTCTGGGGTCTGCTGTAAAGACACCCTTTGGTTCTCAGCATCCAAGTCATTAGTCCAACAGTCCTGGACTGTTGTGCGTTAGGAAGCGTGCACAAGGTCCCTGTCCTCACAGACAATTTTGAACAAAGCATATTTTGGGAAAAGGATGTACAGAAAGCCAAAACGATTTCTCTGGATCTCACATCTGGAAAGTGGAGGGGCTCAGAGGAGGAGTACTTGATTCCTCATCAAGTGCCTGGTCTGCTGGACCATTGTTGCTTCTATGTTAAAACAGTCATCAATTATACACTGGGGCTGTATGATACAACAGCACCACTACCACCCCCCTTCCTAAATTCCTGTACACAAACATAATGCATATTGTCAGAGATCCAGCGCTGATGTTGCCTTGTCCCTGACTGATACGCTTCCTTGGGTCAGAAGTATATCCTAGCACAGTCAAGAATGCATCAAGATATATGGACGGGTTTGTTTTCTTCAAAAACCTTGGACTAGAATCAAATTGCCTGAAGGAAACTTTTAAGAACCTTTTAGTCTCTTTTTAGAAAAGAGATTCTGCAAATATTACTGTGTTTGCAGTTTTCTTGCCTCTGACTGTATTTGGTTTGCTCGAATTCTCTTGAGATACCGTCTATTCGCAGCACACCTCAAGCAACCACTGCAGAGGCTGTTTCATAAGTGGAGATGTTTTGTATCCCCTACTCTCTGGAGATCGTGCTCATCACACTGGGCTTTCTTCTTCGCCCACCTTGGAAAAAGGTTATCAATGGGAGTGGGACAGATGGAAGTTTTACAAAAGGTAATGAATAGGATGCACTCAGTTCTGTGTGGGCTTTTATTGGTGATAGATGAGGTGAAGACCAACCGAGGTGGCTGCGGAGCAGGAAAGTTTACTGACAGCAAACTGTAGGAGAGCTGGAAAACAGCCTGATGGGCTCTTGGATCACATTCTGAACTAAATGAGCAGTATTATCCTCTCGGGATTTCGTCACTAGGTGGACAACAACAAGGTATGCACAGGCAGAATGGATGGTGAGATTTGTAGAGAAACTCCAGGAAAAAGATCAATAATTACATTAAACGGACATGAATGTGAAGTGCAGCATGAGAAATCTGACACTCTTGCACTCTTTCTACCCTAAGTCAAGCAAAATATGAAATTCAGTATGTAAGAGCGAAACGGGATTTTTCTCTGTTGCCAGTGACTCCCAGTATATATTAGAAGTGGAGTTATTATTTAAAAAAAAAAAAGATGGCAAAAGCTTACTTCACTTTGGACTTTTTCACTATTTGAGAGTACTTGGGAAAGAATGATAAGCTGATAAAGACTTTAAAGCAGCTAAAAGCAATCGCAGAATGAATTACTTCAGAGTTGCACGCTGTTATTAGAGTAAGTGTAAGGTGCTACCCTTTTAAAAATGGCCAAAGAAAATAAAATGGGAACCTCCAGGCACTAGTGTTCTGACCTCACCAAATGCCTTTGTCTAATTTAGACTGCATTAGCAATTGTATTATTCACAAAATCCTGGGTAGAAGAAGGGAAAGGATTTATAGATAGCATTATGTCCTAAAGGGATTCATACAATGAAATTATAAAATGCATTTAAAAATACATAATTAGCACTTTTCATCCATAAATTTCCAAAGTGATATTTTTAAAAGGAGGACATTACCTAACTCCATGTGAACTAAATAACTTTAAATCAAATGAGACAATTTATGTGTTTGAAAGATGTTTATATTTGAAATAAGAGCATCATTTAACATCTCTTCGCCTTTCTCTCATGCTGATTTATCTCCCAGATTTCTGGAGGTCACTCTTGTTGGTAGAAGTCAGCATTTGTTGTGTTTTGCAATGCAAAAATTCTTTTCATTCCCTAACACTAGAACAATATTTCATTGAATTGCTCTGGTTTATTAGACTAGTTGCACAGATGTCCTCTCTTCCTGAGCCAGATGTACAGAGCGCTGCTTCCAGCTTAGCCCAAACTGGAACATGTTGACAGAATAACATAACTGAGACCAGACATATTGCATTTTACACTAAAGGTCATGCAAAAAGCACAGGCTGCATATAGCATGGGCTGTTTTACATAAACACACATTTGGTTCAGCTTTGGTATAGGGATTACCGAAAGAATGCTTGGGGAGGACAAGCTATAAAGCAGTTGGGAAGATCTGACAGTTGTTGAGTGAATTACCCCCAAACTGGTACATCTCTCTCAGAACAAGTGTGAAGGGCTCCCTGCAAAAGGAGGCGAGAGAAAACTCCCAGGGAAATGTTTCTGGTGATTATGCCAGAGGGACAGAAGCTACTTCACAAGTTTAACAGATTTCCCGAGGACTTTTTCAGTACAGTGGGTTTGGTTCAGCATTGTCCTTACCTTGCTAATGCCTCTCACCAACATAAGAGGAGCGATTAGAAGAGAAGAGGAAACCAAATTGCCTAACGAGGAAGTTGAGTGACTGTAAGCAAGGCCAGGGTGTTTCCAGTGGCTGCAGTATCTAGCTGGGGAAGAGCTTGAGAGAAGCATATATGGATCCAGATGTTAGAGATGAGGAAGGATTGTCCTGCAGAGCAGCCACAACTTCAAAAGCTTAAATTTCACACTCGCAGAAAAGGACCTGGAGCCAGATTAATTTTAGGATGAGGGTGCAAACCCAGATCAGGGCCAAAATCCCCAATGTTTCTATGTTAACCAGGTTGGTCTCCTGTTTCAGAAATCTTGCATAGCACATGCCACGCTGACGTCAATCCCGGTGACAGAGGAGGGAGAACAAAACTATTGTGAATTTCGGAATTCACCTGTGACTTGCAGCAGTCATTTTTTTGCAAGAAACTTAACCCTTCTTGTTTTCTGATCTGAAAAACGGGTATAAACAGTAACCTCCGAAGGATAATGCTCAGTTTAATTAATCAGTGTTCATAAAGTCTTTGAATTAAAAGACAGTACGGACTGTAAGTGCCAAGTATTACTGGTACTATGAACAAATGCACAACAGCAAATGAATATAAGCACACTGCAAAGGAGGAATGTCATTAAGGAAAGAGGTCCCATTTCAAGCTGCCAAATACAAAGGAGTGAGTCATTTATTTTCAGTATGAAAAACATTTCAATGTTGTTCTTTAAGTGATTCTGCTTATGATCATTACTCCTTAGCTAACTGCTACAAATATTTCAAAGTGGTGACACGGTCTTCTATTCCCACCTAGAAATGCAGAAAACGAGGAGTGGGAAATAGAAAAATAAAAACAGTTGAAAAAGGCATGTCTGTTTTGCCATGTGCTAAATACAGTTGCCTTTGTCTTGTGCATAGCTTTGCCTTTTTTTCCTGAAGACAACTGTGTGTGCATAGGACTATACTGTCCCATGCTTTGTCATTACAGTCTGACCAAGATTTGTGAGCTGATAACGGTCTGAACGCTGGATCACAAAGCATCATTTTTGTTCTCTCCTGACCTTAGCTGTGACCTCTGGGACTGCAGGGGGAGAGAAATGTGTGACTTCGGTACAGCCAGGCGGGGTAACGCAATCTGCTGGCACTGCTAAAGCACAGCTCCACGTTTCTGCGACACAGAGTACATTAAATTGGCCCGCAAAGGAGTTGCAAAGGGTACAAGAGGTGGTAGGAGTTTCTGTCTCAAACATTTTCAAGCAGTGCCCTGGCTCCCTTGGATATGCTCAGTACACCCAGTGACAAATTAGTAGTTTGAGTTAATTAGCAGGTTAGTTTAATACACAATATTCTAGCCACTTTTGCAGGACTTGTGATTTGAAACAAAACTGTAGAATTTTATGGTACCTGAGGTTTTGTAACAAAATAGGCGTGTGGATACATACACCGGCTTATTTTATTCCTTATAACAACTAGCGCATTTACTGTCAATATTCCGTATAACGAGCTGCACAGACCAGGCTGGTCTCTCCCCTCCGTGTCCTCACCTGACTGCCAGACCACCCTGCCCTCCTCCCCAAGGTCTTTTCTCACGCGCTGCCTCACCTGAACACCAGCTCTGCTCCCTGCAGCAGCAAGTCTTTTAATACACGCTTGCACGTGGCAAGCGTTATTACCCAAACGGAGCCTCCGTCTCAGTTAGGGTTTCCAGAAAGTGCTAAAAGTGTTGGGAACTGTATGAAGATGAACCCAAGTGCTCCTGCATGTCGATTTTCAACGTGCTTAGCACATTCAGGTGTGGATTTGCCGAAAAGTATACCTGTATGAAGTCTCATTGGACAAAGAGCCTAAAATCCAGTGCAACACTGTGCCTTGAGGTACAACAGGACTGTGTCACTTCAGGTTTTCCCTAACGTAAGGTTACTGAGATACTTTAACTCTCTGAAGGAGAATCTTCTTCTTCCAAAGAAGTCAACAAAGAGACACTAGTTTAAAACTGGAGTAACACAGTGGCAAATTGGACTTGCATCCTCAATAGCAGTTGTCTGCGTTCCCTCCTCTCATGGAGGCAATGAAAAATGGCAGCCAAACCCTCTGGACGATGCTCCATGAATTGGCTGAGACAGGATCGTTAAGAGAACACGAGTTTGCTGAGCGCTCTAAGTGACAGGGCTGTGTAACTCACGCGGCACGTTCACCCAGCGGGCATCACTTTGATGGCAAAGAAAAAGTTTCCTGCTCTTAGAAAGACTGAGACTATGATCTTCCCTGTGGAAAAGAGGCGGCAGCACATGGTAGGGAGGTGGGAGCTCACAGAAACAGAGGAGGGCAGAAAGCAACATTTCAGGGCTTGCTTTCTGATTAAATCTGTTATTTACTCCATATATGAGTTTACCAATCAGTAAAATCTAGAGCATTGACAGTTCTTCATTAGAAGTTAGTTATCTATACCTACTGCTGGAAATTCAACGTATTGTTGCAAAAGCCAGTGCACTTTTGTGGCCTTTTACCTTGCTGATTCCAGAGGAAAGTTGGTGCAGGCTGTTAGTGATGAAATTTTCCCAGCTGAAGGTTGTTTAGAGAAAAGCAAGAAATGACTCAGGGCTCTAAGGAGGTTCTTGCCTCGGCTTGTTTCAAAGCTGTAATTCTGGTCCTATCTGGAAGTGACAGAGGAGAAGCCAAAGACTAAATGGATCCTGTAGGGGACGAGCCCCTTGCAGCACGGGCGTCTTTCTGGCAGGTATGAGGTGAAGATGATTGATGAGGGCAGTGTGGGATCCCTGCTCTGTCTCTACCGACACCTTCAATGCATATAAAGAAGAGAAATTCTGGTCCCCAGCTCTGTCACTCAAAGGTTTCTTTGCAGAACTATGTTTATTACAAAATAATTATAACTGCAAATTAGGAATGGGGGTGTTCTAGCACCTCCTTACATCTCTCTCATATGCATCTAAAATAAAATTAGCGTCGTGAAACTATTGTAACCTTCTGTTACAGGTTCAAGTCAGAAATGAAACCGAGACACTTGTTTAGTTAGGCGCAAACTCTGTATATATTGGCTTTGCTGCCCATTTTCTAAACCCAGCAAGTCTATTTTCTGCACTAAACGGTGTATTTGTAGCAACTTTGTAAACACATGTACAACTCAAGTAAAGCACAGCTGATCTTGTCCACACCAGGCTTTTGTAACACAGCTTTTGGGCCTGCGGAGCACCACGTCCTCAGCTCCTCCTGATGGTGACGCTCATCCCGAGAGAAGAGGACATGGTTTCACCCTGAAGGGGTGATACCCACACAAATCGATGGACATTTTTCCATTGCCCTCTACGGGTAAGTTTGGTTCAGACCAGTGTTCCTCAGGGACTGGTGTGCAGACCGTAAGGGGACAACAGCAGAAGCACGCAAGCCGCGGTTCATTGAATTGGGTGAGTCATGGTTATGTTTGCTAACTGCAGGATTTCTATTTTATCAGTAATTTTGCTGCTGTGAGGACCTCTAATTACAGCAGATTCTCAGTCTGGTGGATATCTGGGGACAGACAGAGCCTAATCTACTGAGCCAGCCTTCCCGTACAGGTTGTAATTTCTTTCTGGAGAGATTATTTTCCAGAATTCAGTGCGCTTTGCTCTTATTTAAAAGTATTTCATAGCAGCCTTTTTAAAAGACCAGTTCTCAAAAACCTAAAACCTCATTTTGTATGTTCAGCTAAAAATGAGAGTTTAAAATCAGTGCAACAAACTCTTTCTTAAAACAGTGTCTGAGGCATGCCGAGTAATATCCATATTATGGGAACACACTCCGGGCTTAAATCTGTGTTCAAGAGCGGACCAGAGCATAACTGACGTCTTGAAATCCCATTTCAACATATATAGCAACTGTGATCTCCACTCCTAATGATTGCAGTCTTCAGCAAGGAAAGGGAGAAGTATTGAATGAAAAATATTACTGTCAGGGTATATTTTACTACCTGAACTATTTTATTGGCTGCTTCAAGGAAATCAATGCGTTCAATAAGCATAACTGCATTAGAAAAAAAGCAAGATTGTTATATGCATTCCTATGTTTTAAGTTAATGCTGTATGTTTTATGTTACATGCAACTTGTTGACCTAGTTAGGGCTCAGGAAACTTTTGAGAAAGGAAATGATCTTGACATTTGCAATTTATTTGTAAAACAGATCCAGAAACTGAAGGTAAAAAAAAAAAAAAAAAAGGATTTGTCTAAGTATACGATGGCATAAAATCAGAATAAAAAGATAAATAAATAATAGGGACATATATGGAAAATAAATGTATTAAAACCAATTCAAAATTGTGAAGAATAATTCAAAAGGAGAAAGCAAACACAAGACTAGGCAACACAATACATGGCATGCACCTGCCTGGCCTTTAAATGTACTCATGACAGTTACGTGTATCCGGGCTAAAGAGTCCATCAGGACAAAGATCTAATCATGAAGCTTTTGCGCTGGTTTAAGCAGGGTACAAAAGGATTATGCTCTATGTGTTTTAGAAACCACACAGGTACCTATTGATGTTCCGGATATGTATTTATATTCCAGCTTCATTGTTGTGAATTAACACATCTGAGACCTACTTATTTCAAACCACTGCGTAATAAGAATTTTACCTTCAGGTCCATGTATAATTGATGACATCCTTAGTCTAGCATTGTAGGTGTCTCAATGTATGAGTGTATGTTTTAAGGACTTCTGGGCTATCATATGGTCAGCAGTGTATTTCATCCCGTGGTTAATCCCTTGGATGCCATGCTATGTTTGCCTTGAGGCTTGTTTCAAGGTCTTGATTAACGCCACCGCTCCATGCCTAGTTAAGCTGGCAGAAGCCTGTTCTGCAACCAAAATGGGTTTCCTGTCCCCCCGTGCTCTCCAGATGGTTGTTCGCGCTCCCTCCCCCTGTGTCGGCACAGGTGTTTCTCTGACCATGCAGTGAGAGATCAGAAAACCGATCTCAGTGAAAACCGACCTGGTTTAAAAAAGAAACGCCTGTTTTTCAGACAGGCCATTTCCTTGACTGGGTTCACTGAATGTCTGTGAGGGGGAGTGATGGAAAAGCGGGAGCAGAGTGGGCAGCCAGGGCTGGGAGGAGGAGGACAGGGTTCCTCCTCTGGTCAGCTTCTCTGGAAGCATGGGGAAGCGCAGTCTGAAAATATTTAAGCAGTATCCAGGTACCAGTATTCAGTTGGATCATGGACCTCCTTACAGACCAGCATAAGCAGAACACTTCACGCATCACCAAGCTGCCGAAGCAGCAGCTCCCTCTGAGAATATCGGCCATACAAGTAAGTCCCTGTGGGATTTGAAGCCACTGCTTGGTAGACATTGCCTGGGCATACATCTTCCCTCATGGTGAGGGAATTCTTTATAATCAAAATCAACCCAAACCCTGCCGCTAAATACCTTCTAATTTTAGACCTTTAAAATCCGAAAAGGTTTTCTCACTGGTGAGGTTATAGGCTGCAATAGTATATTGTCAGGAACAACCTGATGATTCCACACCAAAATCCTAAACTCATAGATTGCTATAGACACTGCAGTTCCTTTTCATTTCCCTTAAGCTAGGAATAGCCAGTTTATCCCATAAAGGCTGGATTCAGTCCACCAGAAAAGACCATCAAGTTTGAGAAGAAATGGATGAATTGTTTGGTGGCACCAGCTTGCTTACAGATACCTCTTTTCATGATCTTCCCACCTTACAAGCGTCCACCACAAGACCACAGTAGAGTCCCTTCCCATTACATGACAATGACGCATCTACCCGTGTGATGGCATCACGCAGGGAAGTGGGGTTGTACAGCCAGGCGCCGACTGCATTTTCTGTTACATGATTGATTACACGGCAGCAGGTAGAAACTACATAAGGTCACTTGACCTAACTTTTCTCATTCATTCAAAAGGGCAACTGCCATGTTACGTTGGATACGAACATTTTAGTCAAATGATAGCTACAGTTTTGGTCAACTGTCAGAGGCAGAAGCTATATGGCCCTTGGGTGCCGTAATGAGCAGCCATTCTGCCTGGCCCAGCAAAAAGAACCATCTTGTCTTGTAGTTCCCCAAAAGACGGTTGAGAATAGCGATCCTCTTCTATGTGCTGACATACTTCTTTAGCAACAGGTGACGTCTTTGCCATATTACACAGAATCCTGCTTTTACTCTGAGTTGTGGCTTCTCTGTGTGGGTATGGCTCCCACACACCCTTGTTGTGGTTTGCTACCTGAGTTAGGCTTCAGCGGGTTTTGTCTATGAGATGATGTTTACTCTCAGGTGGCTTGGCACAATGCTTTAGAAAATGAGAGGTTTGGGGCAGGAAGCAGCGCCTCCCACATACGGAGTGGTACCAAAGCTATTCCGATGACTGGCATTCCTGCTGAAATCAAAGGAGATGAAGATGAACTCCATCCAAATTATTGGGTTATGATTTACGTTTTAGCTGGGTCCTGTCCCTTCTCTAACAGTAAACCCTGTATCTTGTCCTGAAGGGTGCCTAGTAAGTTTTTAAACAATAATTTGATTAGTTTGTGTAAAAGAACGTGTTGTAGAACATAGCTTTCTACACCAAATCAACGACAATTCTACGTGTGAGAAGCTTGGTTCCCCGACATCAGGGATCGGTATTTCTTAAACATCACACAAAGGTGGTAGAGGAGAGGCTGTCAGTATGTTTTCGGACTCAGATGTACTCCAAAATACTCTCCTGGTCCCTTATACCCCTCTTTTTTCTGTAGGTCCAGAATGACACAAGCTTCTGTTCTTGAAGCTGCTCCTACCCTTGGCAGCAAAGCGGCGTGCTTCCACGTCCGTCCGCAGCACGCAGAGGACATCCTCTGCGGCTCCTGCTGACAAGGAGCGAGACTCGAGCAACCGCCGTGTCCTTTGTGCGGAGCTCTCTGCTATAGCCCTGCACTCATTCTGCCACGCGGAGACGCATCGCTGGTACCTGGAAATGATGCTGGTGTGGAGGGTGGTGGAGCCAGAACGCAGCCCACTTTTCCTCTGATAAACTAGCGGGAGATGTTTTGATGAGGTGTGTAACAGAGACCTCTGCGTGTTCACTGCCCAAAACAATGTCTGAAATACACCGTGAGGACGACCTCGCCCCCCCGCTTCTTCCAAGATGTTATATTTAATTAAACCGCACGGTTTTTTTCTTAAAACAAGAGCAACTGCAACAGGGAGAGAAGGTAAAGGAACAACAGAAGAAAAAGAAATATGTCATAAGATGTAATGGGCAGATTTTAACACGTATTGAGGGAAAAATAAAGCTCTTCCAAGTCTTTGAATGCACTTTTACAAAAGCGAGTAAAGGCAAAACCAGTCATCCAAACTACAATAACTAGCTTCATTTACAAGTTTTTGTGGAAGATTTTTTTTGTTCAAACAGCTATTTTAGAATTCAAATGCTATTTTTGCTCTTCTGTTTTACCTGCGTTTGAGGTAAAGCGTGAAACTTCCTCTAAATGCCACCCTGTAGTACTTTGTCCTTAGGATATTGTTTTAAACATAATTGAATTGCTGGGGTACATTAAACATTGCAGTGTTTTAAGCAGGGGAAATAATTTAATGATGTGGTCTTTAAGACAGTTAATTAGCCTGGCATGTATGAAAGTGTAACAAGAACACCACCTACTGTAAAAGTGAATGTTCTACACTCCCGAGCACTAATTCCTTATAGCTTTACCCCGCACGGAAATCGTTAACCCCTTTTTTGTCAAATGTTTTTAGGCAAAATTACTGAGTTTGGAGTTGGTGTTCGCAGCTCTCGCCAACATTAGCCAGCGGGAAAATCTCACAGGTAAAGTAAATCGCAATCGGTTTAAACATCAGGAGCGATCATTTCTGATAAGATTATTCTGGGGTCTGATACAAGTCATTTTCATAATGATGATGGATTTTTTAGCTGGAAATAGTAAGGATTTAAATAAAATTTCTGGTGATGTCAGCATGGTTTTTAGAAAATTGCTTGTGGTGACCCTGCAGCACTATTGCTGTGCTTGATTTATCCGCTGTAAGACGGACTGTAAACGATACCGCCTAGCACTCGCTCTGTCGCCTTAGCAGAAGGTGGCGTAGGTCGTGGTGCAGGGGAAAACAGTGTGGTCCCTCCATAACTCTTTATTTTGGAGAACAGAGAGCAGGATCTGTACCCCACTGCCCCCTTTGGGGTCCGGGAGCTCCCAGCGCCTCACAGCGAGCCGCTGGCACTTTGCAGGATTTGCCCACTTGTCCAGGTTTTGCTCAAAGCAAGGCAGGACAGAGGCTTGGTCAAAAGGTCTGCAGGCTGGGACCACCTGGAGTCTTCAAAACACAATCGCCAGCTTTTAACAGAACTTATACAAAGCGTGGTGTATTGTCATCTTCTAAACTTTGCCTCTTTATCTTGCAATAGCAAAGCCATGATGTTCAGTGACGTATTTATTTCATAACACTTCAGGTTTGAAATCCCCAATCCTCAGAAATTTTTTGCCCCTCTTACAGAAGGGGCAAACTACAACTTGTTATAAAAGACCACAGAGCTTCTTATTTTCTGTATTGCTGGGTCATTTGTGAGACAATTCAATGAGATGATAACATCTTCCACTTAAAAGGATCAAAACAGGAAAAAGAAATCTGACGGGGAGAAACGGTGAGGGAATTTTTCAGGGAACAAAGCTTAGTGCTGGCCTTGTTGAAAGCAATAGAGATGTTGCTCTTCCTTCCAATAGCCCCCAATTTTACTCAAAGTCACTTTCTGCTTTTATGTCTGCTGTTGAAAGTGTTTAGCATGGCAGAATTTTCTCTTCCAGTCAGAGAGCAGATTTCGTGTTTTGCAAGCGATGTTCGGCGCTGGCAGGGACGGGAGCGTTCCTGATTAAACAAACTCCCTAATAGACCAAGTCTTGCGCTGCTAAACTCGCATGCATTATTGCGCAGGAGGCCAAGCATATTTCAGCCACAATGACGGAGTGGGCAGCACTCTGTCAGATCAATTATGTACAAGGCCCATCTTCTCTATGATTCCCTCGATTTTTCCTCCTGACAGTTCACCTTGTGCCCAACCTTCTGTTCTCACGGAGAAAAACCTGCAGACAATAGAAAACCTAAGGCTGTTTTTCCTCGCCGCAAAACAGCATAAAGTAACTCTTTCCTGTCAGGTTCCTCATGACTTTTCACACAAATTTATCTTCCCCAGTTTAGGGGATTTATAGCCTCTTTCTTTTCTTTTGGGCTTTTTTTTGTTCTCTTTGGTAATGCCATGAAAATAATGAATGCACTCTAGTCTGCGCGTTCGCAGCCGAGGTCCCTGTACCGCTAATAGCGTTGCAGCTGGTGGCCCGTACTCCAGCCCGCTCCACCTTCAATAAGGAGCTTCTATGCTGGAGTCAGACGCTGCCCATTTCCCACCCCAGGGCAGGAGACCTGGCCCACACCGGGGTATGGCCTATTCCGTGTCCTGGCCACGCAAACTACGCTGAGAGTGGGGTTTAGCAAATGTTTAATTTCGTGACGAAGCACGCTGCTGCCCAGGGGAGATGAGTCCTAGGAGAGACTGATCAGTTCCCAGTCAATTATCTGGTGCAAGTGGCCTTGACCATTTATAATCAGTTCTGCCCTGCAGTATTTAATTTAAAGAATGAATTTGAATTTGCTAAGTGAGGGCCAGTATCGGCCCATACTGCCTGGACTAGTTCATAGCGGACTTGGTATGAGTGAGGTGCTGCGTAAAAATGAACTGAGTGGTGTGAGCTGGGGCAACTTGAGAGAAGAGAACTGCTTTGGATGGTGCCTCGTCTTTCTCCATCCTGTAAGTTAAACTGTACACCTGGGTCAGCAAAACGAGCTTTGGTGGCACCCAGGCTGAAGACAACCAGGGAAACACAGCAAAGAGAGAAGAAGTTGTTGAATGGCTCAGACAAAGTTTCTTTTATTCCTTCTGTGCAGAAGGGGCTACTGGAGCACGTGTTTAATTCCTACGAACTCAGTCGTGTGCGAGCAAAACCAGCATGAAGCACAATCAAGCACATTGTTAGAGGTGGAGTTAGATTCCCCACATATCACAAATAGAAGTAATACCAAACTGAAACGAAGCTTGGACAGATGTATATGTACAAATGCAAAACAGAAGCGATGGCTATCGGGGACCTCCTGGAGTCCTTACAGCACACTGGTGATGGGAAGCTTGGAACCCGTTCTCTGCCTTTGGTGGAATTGTCTAAGCCATGCCTGCAGATGAAGCTTCAGATGAAGAGTTTTGGCTTAGCTAAATTGTTCAAGACAGCCAGCGTTTGTGATGTGCGTAAGGGGAGAGAGCCCCGTGCCTCTCTGCATGAGATAGGAGCTGCCTTGAAGCTGGTGCAAAGAACATTAAGTGCAGCCGGAACAACTCTGGAGCGCTGACCGCAGCCCGTGCCCCGAGGGACTGACACTGGGGAGATCGCGGCAGCCAAGGATAAGAACACATTTTTTTGGTTCAGATTGGTATCTTCTACAGATGCCTTGTCTTCCTAACAAACTAACTAACTTTTCTAACCTCCGTCTTCTCTGCTCAAAAGGCTGTGTCTTTTGATGGGGTAGAAATTAAGCTCTTTTTCCACCTGCGTCACTTGAACCAGGGAAGAATTCAAAGTCCTGATAAGGTGTAGTTTCCACATAGTCTTTTTTTCCTTCTCACCTTTTTCCCTTTTACTTTGATCTGACCAGTTCTGCTCTCACTTTCCAATCTCACTTGTCTCTCCCTCTGTAATGAGAATACCAATCGCAGATACATTATGTGATATATTGTGTCAAGCAGTCACAACACTCCAGGATCACTGTGTTAGGGAACAGAGACTACACCTTGCAAGTGGCGAGATTCATCCATGAAAAGTCATTGCAGTCTTTGACTGAGAAACAATACTCTCCAAGACAATCTTAGCATTTTTGGTCTCTGATACCCAAATTGTTTTAAAAAAGAGAGATTCTGCACAATAAAAACTCAAGAAATCTGCAGTAAAATGTTTTCAAATGTACACAAGTGCCATTACATGCTATAAAATGTGGGGTTTTTTGTAGCTAATTTCTTCTCCTATCAATGACTGTAGCAGCAACTTTCTAAAATAAGTATCCTGGAATGAGCAAGATTACATCTTTAAAGATACCTCATGTATCTTTAGCGACAAAGAACAATTAGTCTTTTCTCAGTGGAAAAGGTCAGCACTTTATCAGGTCTCTGATATTCAAGGCTTTAATTAGAGATCAACTATGTAATGATGGTACCTGATGGTGTAGTGCTCTAACTGTTGTTAAGGCTGACTGCAGACAACCTACGTCCTGGAATCCTTTTACTTCCTACCTGGGCATATTTCTAACAAACACCTAGAAATTTTTGACCTATAGGTGAAATTTTGACCTATAACCATGATCCAGCCTGAGGAGAACGGCGAAAAAATAAACCAGCTGGAAGCCGGTCCTGGAACAGAACACAGTTCACCTGAAAATGTTCCCTTTTTCAGGCAGCGATTTGGGAAGAAGATTCAGCCCCATTGCAGAACCTTGTAATTCCAGCTCCTAACACTACGGCTTTTCTGCTGGGTGCGCTTTTGAAGGAAGGGGCCCAATAACCTAGATTACTAGCGAATATTTCAATCTGACAGCTCACTCTCTATCTGACGGCAGTGCTGTGACAACACGTCTGGGTCAGATTCAACACTATTATGTAAGCCACCAACCAAACCTTTTTTTGAATACATTAAAGGCTGCTTAAGTACAAAACCCACCCATGCAAATCTTAAAATGCAGGGAAGTATTTGGCTAAGGAGAGCTTTTGGACACCCCTTTGTGCCCACACATTATAGCAAGCGATCACACTGAGAAACAGCCTCCACAAGAAACTCCTTTGCATTTCCAGCATCCAAGAAATGTAACACATGCCCAGATTCCTCTGGCAAGAGGAACAAACTGTAACTCTGACCTCAGCTGGAAGTTGGCAATGTCGGCTTCGGAAGGGGAAGCTCCGACTGCCGGTACCTCTTGGACGGAAGCAGGCAGAGGAAATCAGCTCTAGGAAATAGTCTGCTTGGACAGAATGTTTTTTTTTTTTTTTCCAGTCTACAGCATGACATCCCACATTTCTTAAATCACGAGTTTGTATCCAGGACTGGAAATGCCATCTTTGGTTTCTGGAAAAGGGATGAAGGTGGTAGGACTCAAGGTGAGGCACCCCTGTCCCTTTTGGCAGGGTTCTGGTAGGTTTTGGCCAGTGGTACCAGACATATGGTTGGTGTGATTGGAAGCTCAGCCATTTCTTCTGGGTTGGAATCCTTTCTCAGGGCTTCTGGAGCCCTTCAGCTGCATTTCATTTCTGACTCGACCATTTGGAGCTTGAATTAAATAGGGCACTCATAAACAGAAAGAAAGGTGCCCACAAAGGGCTTTGTAGCACTTTGAGTTGTTTTGTATTGGCACCTCAGAGGCTATCTGTGCAGGCAGCGGTTCATAGCTCCCAAAACAACTTTGTGTCACTGGCTGATCCTCTGCTCTGGCCGTTTATCCAAACCAGCCGTCAATTCGTCTTGGGCAGAAGTGAGGACACAGTGGCACCGGGAGGGAAACCACGCTTGGAGGTGCCGACTTCAGAGCTGCGGGTTACAGCAGTGGGACTGGATGCTCTCGGGTTTGAACGGCACGTGGCAGGGCTGGCTCCAGGCCAGGCACCGGCACGGCCTGAGAGACACGTCCCTGCTAGGGCAGGGATTCTCAGCTCCCGATGAGATATCACTTATGACATATATTTCATGCCCTCAACGGTGGCCTCTCTCACCTTAATGTCACGTCAGTGTCACTAGTTCTTGCTGAATTTGGAGCTCAGCAGTTCCTGGGAGCATCTGCCTGGAGGCAGGATATTGCTTATCAGCATCTTGATTCTTTAGGAGGCTGATTCTCCAAACTCCTGCTGAGCTGTTACCCAAAGACTTTAATCTGAGAAAGAAAGAAATGCTTTGCACCCCAGTCCTAAAGCACTGCTGATTCCTGGGCCACTAAGTCAAGTAGCCTAGAACATCCTTGGACTCTGCCTGTGCTCCCTGGAGGCGACAGCAGAGCTCACAAGGTGCACAAGACAAGAAGACCAAGCAGAGAAAGCAGAGAACCCTGGGCAGGAAGAGACTTCATGCTGATGACGTGGCCTCGGTACCATCCCATAGTCATTAACAGAACCATCAGCACTGAAGGAAGATCAACCATGTTCCTGTGATTTCAAAAGGATGCAATGACAGGGAGCCCCTCACAGAGGGCACAGGTGGATCTACCTATGAATATTGTACAGATTCCTCAAATTAAAGCAGAATTTATTTACTAAGTAGGTCTGTCCTTCCTTTCCTTAAAATGTGACATGGTGACAGATCTTGCGTAACCCCATTTAGCATTAGTGGAGGTACTTTCGATTTGCAGACTGGAAATGTAAGCAGACTTTGGCCCCTCTAGTTTTAAATGCTTCAGGAAACCTACACTCATGCAGAAAAAAAGTGAGCACAATACTAAATTTCATCATTTCCTCATCATCCACTGTGTAAGCAGGGAAAGAAAACACACATTGTGCTGTTTTAGAAAGGAATACTCTCTTTGGGGCTACCAAGTAAGAACATCATGTTTCATATATATGATATGCCAGGTATTTGATTATTTGCAAAAAATCCCTGTGATCTTTACAGAGCACTGTGGGCTCTGTGAATCAGAGGGTGATGTGACGGGATGTTTATTTGAAAGTCTTGTCTCCCTTAGCAGCCCACATCGTCTCTAATCCTCAGCAACCTGCTTCCTCTCTTCCAGAAACGAGGTCTTTCCTGCGCAGCCTGGTTCCTGTACTCCACTGACCTCCCTGCCTGGGATTCTCAGGATGTTACACATCGGTGCAGGTGAGATGTGTGTCATCTAAGGAGTCAGGTTCAAGTATGAATCCCCTGGCAGGGGTGTAAATTATCTGAAGTATGACTTACATATGGGAAAATATGGTTATTTGTGTTGTAAAATCAGCTACTGCTGCTGATCTTTAAGACAAAAACCTTGCCCATCACCTGCACCAAGTATCTGCAGTTATACCTGATTCTGCCTGAGAAATGAGTCTTTCTGAAGGAGACATTCACTGAGCCGTTGATTGTTACAAGAACAAATAGTCCCAATGTCTGAACTCCTGTACAACACACACATCCACGTTGATGCCTTTTTAACCTCAAGCTTATCTTTTAGACCATCATTTGCTCCTAGTATCAACCTAGACAGATGAGCTACTTGGAGGCATCTCCTATCTCCCAATAGATATATGAGGGAAGGAGATTTTAAATACATAATCAGCTTTCATTTTCAATGTACATCCAAATTCTCGTACTCGAAGCAAGGGGAACGTATATCAGTACAAAAAGAGAGAAAGATGGAAGAAAATAATTTCATTTCTGTTTCTTTAGTTTCAGTAATTTTATTAGTCATTGCCTCTGTGCAGTCACATACTGCTTTCTATTACCCACTTTCCTGTACTAGCTGCACTCGTAAGAGTAAGAGGCACAGTGGCCCGTGACTGGGTAGGTCAGCGTTTTTTATTTCCTTTCAGCTCACTCTAATGAAAAGCACATGCGTCCAGTAAATCTTGCCTTTTCCCTTATTAAACCAGTCGATGTTCATTACTGAGGTCTGTGCCTGGCTGGGTGGGAATCAATAAGATGATCCTTTTAATCGCCTTAGTAATCAACAAGCTATTTCTTATTTCAATCTCAGCCCAGTGGTCATTGAAATCCAATGATTTATCTGCATTACACATGCACTCACACACACGCTTACAGAGCAGGGAGGTTTTGTGTGTGTACGAAAGAGAGAGAGGGAGAGAAACGCTAAATTTTGCAACACGCTTTAAATTATTGTGCCAGAGAAATACCCCCAATTTTATTATTTACTTCCTAGTAACCAGTACGCGCATGCCCAAGATGACTGAGTGGGAGTTAGATGATATGCCAGTGCCTGCAATGCAAAGGATGAAACTGCAGAAAAGAAAGATATTTTAATGGAGGGATTGGTTCATTATATCTGTCCTAAGCCC
This sequence comes from Rissa tridactyla, assembly GCF_028500815.1. NCBI lineage: Eukaryota > Metazoa > Chordata > Aves > Charadriiformes > Laridae > Rissa > Rissa tridactyla. The sequence continues at coordinate 52,007,983 of NC_071473.1, read as the reverse complement.
ACCTTCCTGAGTTTTCCTTCTCATTCCCATTTCTGCCTCATCCAGCCAGGCAGCACAGTGCTGCGGTGCTTGTAACAGCACGCTGTGCTATTAACTGGAGGAGTACAGCTCCGCTGCGTAATCGTGGCCAATTTTTGCCTCTTGGTGCCTCAAATGGGGATAGTTAGGCTGTTTTCCTTGATAAAAAACTTCTAAGAAAATGATTATGTAAGGGCATTACTTCTGTCGTATAGCGTTCTGGATAATCGCGCACACAGACCTGTGTGAACCCTGTTTGCACTCACCCTTACGTGCCTGTATTTGGAGAGCCTAAACATAAAAATATTTTAATCTCTCTTGGTTTTGCCTTGAGTCATCCTGAACCTGTTGCGTGCGGAGAAGTCAAGGCAAAGAGCCGCAAGACGGCAACAATGACAACCGCGGTTTAAAACCTTCCCCAAATGGAGGGGTCGCTCATGCAAGCTTCTCTCAGCTGAGAAGCTCCCGGGATGTTGTTAGGGCTGGTTGTCTGAGTAAGGATTGTTTGCCCACGTGAGCTAAACCCAGCATCGCGCTGCGGTGATGTTTCTGGATGAAATTTAGTTTGACTGCCCAATCAAAGTATTTGGGCGGGAATGGCAAAACCCTGACCGTGTTGAAATAAACAGCAAGTCTTCAGTTGATTTTGGTGATTATGCCCCATGTTTTCTTACTGCTGAAAGATCGTTATAGAATGAGTTATGGAGCATGTTAATAGATGGAAAATTGGACACGGGGACTTTTTCCTGCTAATTTATAAACTTTAGTTTTGGGGGAACAAAAAATGAGAGGAGAAGGGGAAAGAAAAAAAAGGCCAAGTGCATCAAGCGCACCCAGCGCAGGCGTCGGAGCATCTTTCAGCTGCTCCTCCTCTTCGGTAAGGCTGGGCTGCGTTGGGGCTGCAACCCGACACTGCCCCTTTCTCCCCCAAACAGAGCTTTTTCTCATAAAATTCACTCAGGCACTTCTTCTCAAGTTCTTCATACACTTTTCGCAAGAAAAAAGAAATCATTCATATCTCTCAAAGAGAGTCTCGGATTCTTCAGATATTTTCCATTATAAGCTTTTGGCACCATTATTACCCACAGATCGAGTTACTTTTCTGATCCCCCTTCTTTCATCTAGTAAAAATGGATTATTTCATTATTAGCCTGGAACCGTTACTGTTCACAGAGATCAGGTCTGTATACGAACAATGCCTCCCCCAGTATATTACTGAAAATCCCGTGGCTGTTGTAAGGTTTCCTTTAAACACTAGAACTCTATTTTTGTGTGAGATCAGCCTGGTCGCGTAGTCTTTGAAAGGACATTCCTTTTCTCTGAATTGTACAAAAGCTAGATATGGTTGTTTTCAATAGTTTATGGAAGATCTTAACTGGTGTTAATCCTATTTCTAGTGTGTTTGTGTATACGACGTGTATATATATGTCTCCAATGTCTAGCCTAACATTTATTGTAATTTGACTATATTTTAACTATTTAATTAACGGTAATTTAATGTTGCTGTTATATCAAATCTGTCAATGTATTAAAAGAAGTCCAGTGAAAACAGGCCAGCCTGAGTCGCTCTAAGATTTCCTGCTTGAACGGTTCAGACAGTGGGAAACAATTTTGGCTGTTGTGTTCCCACTTTCTACTTTTTCTGTTCCTCCTCTTCCATTGGAAGTGAGTTTGCCCACATGTGGATCTCAATTTGAGAAGCAGCGAAGTCTCTGGAAAGAAGCTGCAGACCCACATCATGAACTGCAAAGGGAACGTTTTCAAGTCAGTGTTAGGAAATTGTCCTGCTCCCCTGTTTTCTGCCCCATTTGCCAGTTTCTATGGTGAAAACCAGCGTCAGAGATCTTGCTACTGTGGAAATCTGTGAAACAGGGCAGAAATCTGGATCTAGCAGGTCCCAGGACAGTGCCCTCCACTGCTCGACTATTTCTCCTTCTCCCTCCAAGCCCTTCATGCAGACAGCAGCAGTTGTAAACCCGGGTCCCACCGCCTGCACCTCTGCTCCATCTTCTCAACGCAAATCATCCTCTAGTGCCCTCAAAGCGTTTTCCGGCAGGAGAGCACCTGTCTTCTGAGAAGTGGGTGAAATCCATCCATTAATTTTATCAAGGACCACCAATAATCCTGAGCCGGTGACAACTTCTAGATGCCAGCAACACGGACAGCGGCAGAACAGATGGAACGACAGGTAGAGCGCTCGCTTCCCATCCCCTCTCCTCTGAGAGAGCTTGAATTCTTTATGTCCTCCATGTGCCTGCTAATTAAAGTGTCTTATCTGTTTAGACTCCATCAGAACCTGTTTTCTACTTAATATGAGACAAACGGTTTACATAAGTAGAGTCCTGAGTTAGACACTGGGTTCTTACCCGAGTGAGGGCAATTTTCAACATTTTTACGATTTATTATATAACGACCTGTTTCCTTCTGTGTTTAGTTCAACTAATTTAATCGAGCGCTTTGCTTCTCTTCGCTTTCTTGGTATCTCCTTTCTATGTGTGCCATTTCCATCCTCATTCAAACCCATGCCAACGAGGCAAGAAAAAGAAAACAGCCCACCATCGATTACGGTTGCCTAGGTTTGATTCTGAATCTGGAATTTAGCAGGAATCCTCCGTTACGCTGAATTATCGCACAGAGGCGAGCCTAACATCTTTCTGGGATGTAGGCTCTTCCAGACTCTTTGTCCTCCATGGTAATGTCCCAATCACACTGAAGTGCTCCCAAATGTGCGAGGACTATTTAAGCTTTGTAAATGCCGTCCTCCAAAAATCACTCCACATAAATGTTTCATGTCTCTCCTCTGCGATGCACAGGCCCCAAACATTCAGCTGTGAGGGTGTTTATATTTGTGGAACTCTCTTGAACATTTGCTGTGGATTTCAAACAGCTGCTACACTGAAGCACTGGGAATAGTAAGATCATGAATATTCAGGTGAAGCCACTGGAATGAACAGCCGTTAATAGAATAAATGCCTAAACAGTTGTGTAAGGCTTATTAAGACCTATTGGGGCTGAGATAATAAATTCCCTCTTTGACATGTTGCAACTACTGTAGTTTAAACATTTTGGACCACCTCTTCAGAACTGAAAGAAAAAATTATGTTAGTTCTGTGTGATAACACAATGAAACACCTGGAAGGCTTGGCGCTTGTATTAGATTTGGCAGAGAGATTTTAACATGCTAGCTCATCCTCACTTAAAATCATGGCACTGTTTATTGTGTTAGTTGTCAAGGTTATCCAGATTGCATACAGGCTGGACTCAGCACAGCTATCTTGCCTGAGAAGATATTTCTTTCCTATGTTCCCTTCAAGTTTGGAAATAATCGATAATATTAAACTTTTGCAACGGAGCGGGAACGCGGACAAAACTCTATCGCACAAAAAGACAAACTAAAGAGAACATTAAAAAAAAACCAAAAAAACCCCCACATTCAAAGGTGTCTCATCCCAATGTGGAAACCCAACAAAGTTCAGGAAACCTGCACCAGCAGCCCGGCTCCGCGCGTTCAAAAAAGATGGGCATTTCTGCAGTTGACATGCCCGCCCCGGGGACACCTGGCTGGTTGCAGTAAGCATGAAGCGCTGGATTTGTGTAGCCGCTCGGAGAATCCAGAGTGGCTAATTGTTGCAGGAGAACTGTCTTTTCCTTTGAATTTAGCTGTCACGTTGCATTATGCTGCGCTGTATTGCCTGGTTCTGGCACACTCTGTCACGAAACATAAAATCCGACAGGATGCAGTGTAACTCTTGCAGGTTAAAATTTAAAGGCAAACTCAGTAATATTTGATCAGTTACCTGCTGTCAGTTCAGATAAAGGGCATTCGATCTACATTAGGAGGGTAACTTGTTAGAAGCAAACTTGCGCACGGCGACACGGTGCTGCATTCAGCTCGGCGGCAGCTGTGAACTGGTGAGCGTTAGCGAGGCAGCTCAGGTGCACTTCGAACTTTTAAAAATTAACCCATTTGGCTCTTTCTTAATGTTTTAAGCAAATGATCGAACTATACTCCTATTTACTAGTCTCTTTTGGTGACAAGCAGATTCTGGCTAGTTGTTTTAAGAGGAAAATCACAGGTTACCTGAAATATGGAAAAGAATAGCTTAATTCCACTGAGATTTGTACAAAACCCTCTTTATCACGTTGCACTTTCTGGGGCCTTTCTGCAGGCAGTGATTAGCTTTTCTGATCTAGTTGCATGAATGATCTCAGATGTGTTTGTTGACTGCCCCCATGGATGCAGCATACTGTATAAATCAGCTGCCTGCATGAAAGAGTCTGAAGCTGGTCGGGATGAAATAAAAACTAAAATCCCAACGTTTCCCTTCATCCCTTTCCCTGCACTCCTGTTTGTCTGTGACCTGTTTATCAACATGAGAACCAAATCTGTTTCGGAAACTTCTGTGTCATGGTTACATTTTGGGAGGAAGGAACAGATGGAATAGATTAATTAGTCAAACTATGTTTAAGTAGAAAGGCATTTCTTTCCATGAGTAGCCAAAGGCTAGAAAGAACATATAAGGGACAAGGAGAAGTGCCTCAGGACGCCTTGCTTGCTGGAACGGCTTCCCAGTTTAAGACTTTCAGCAGCATAAAGGGTCTTTGATTTCAGCTCCTATTAAGAAGTAGGACAGGAGGTGCCCGGTTTGCAGGAAGGCAGCTGCTCCCTCCCGCTTGTTAAAAGTAGCCACTCCAAAACATTGAACGTGTGTTATTTTTTAGGGACTCTGGTGTACAAGGATTCCAACTGGCCAGTCCTGCAATGTGAAAGGAAGCAAGTGTCCCTGCTGCTAGTATCCATCAATGCATGCTCTCGCTCATCAGCAAGTGCCTGCCTAATACAGTGCACCATCATCTGTCTCCGGTTTTCCAGAGCCTCAGGCAAATACTCATTTCATCACCTCCCCATTTTTCCTGCTTGGAACAGAAGACTCGCCACCATGCTTTTGGCTCCAGTGTTGCTATCTGCAATGAAGCTAGGCCAGACGCGCCACTGCTGTAGAAACTTAACATGGCTTGGTTTAAGGTGAGTATTGTTCTTTGACGGGTGATACAACCCTATGTGAAAAAACAAAGCCCGCGGTAGGAACTGGTTTAGAAACCATGTTTCAGTAGGGTAGGCATGGCTAACTCAAACCTGGTGCCACGTGCTGGGCATTAGCTGCAAGGCTTTTGGCTTGGATTCGGTTATCCCACCTAAGAGTAGATACTTAAGCAAGACACCTACATGAGGGCTGCGGTCATAGTAATATCCCTTGCTAGCCAGCGGAGAGAAATATGCCCATCCCAAATGTAATTTACTTTACTTTCTGGGCCTGTTTTTTGCCACAGTCAATTCGCCAACTGACTTGACTTAGGTTCACGTCAGCCGAGCACCAGGCGGGCGAATTCAGGCCCTTCTCTTGCTGGTTTGGTTTCAAAGGAGCAATTCCCACAAGTAATCACATTTGCTAACTAAAATGTCTAATTGCCCCTCTGACAACTTTTAGAGAATGTGCTTTAGTGCTGTTTCTATTTTTGTTTTCTGTCACGGACAGGAGGGGAAGACGAGCAGGAGTCTGGGACGGAAACAGTTATTGCAAATAACTGAGTCAGGAAAGATTTTGGCCAAGAGGGAGATTTAAATCTAACCCAGATGTAGCTCAGTGGTGTCTGGAACAGGAGAGATGGTCCCAATCACAGAGTAGCACCCAAGGCTGGCTCAGGAAGCAAAGGGATGTCTGTCGGTTGAGGAGAAAACTGTTTGCCTAGCCCTCAGCCAGAGGAAATGTCCCGGGACTGCAGCCGGGCAGTGCGGGATCAGGGAGAGGATGGAGCTTTGAAAGCAAATCCTGCTGGCTTCTTTTCTTGTTGGCAGAGGAGTAGGGTCGATATAAGTAATAGCAGGATTTGAGGAAGAAATTTTACGTATTGCATGGCATCTGAGCGGGGTTCTCTGTGCCCAGGAGTGAGCGGGGACAGTGCGCCCTCCCTCCCTGGGACAGGCGGGTGGATGGACACCCTGGGCTGAGCCAGCACGGCGTGACACCGCTGACACAGCCCAGAATAAACCAGCGTAATCCCCTGCATCATCGTCTCCATCGTCCTGAAACACGGAGGCAGTTGTGGGTCGGAGAGGTATCGCCAAATGCCGGGGGCTGTTTGTGAGGTGGCAGGGATGCAGGCGGCTGTACCTCCAGCTGTACAGGCACAGCACTCCCCGCGCAGAGCTCTGGCCAGTGCCGTAAGCGGAGCAACAAGGCCACAAAAATTAAGCTCTGAATAAAGCTTAGTTCTCCTGGTCATTGACGGGAAAGCTGACAGACGACGGTGCAAGCCAGTAGGTGAGAGAAAACAGAAAAGACGCTACGTAGGACTTTCTATGGGCTTACTTTTTTTTTCAAGTAGCTTTCTGAGATTGGCTTAAAAAAAAAATCCCTTTAAATTCACCATATTTGTCATGTCTTTGCTACAGTTATGAGGAGAGAGAAGGTAGGAAAGCAAGCAAGGAAGCGAGAAAGAGATTGCTTTCCTGGTTATCTTGCAGTAACTCTGGGCACTAAGATCTGGAATAAATCTCACAGGACAGAAAACACTATGCTTACTGAAAAAATGTACACTTTGTGGGTTTTAGTCTCAGCAAGGCGGATGGAAAAAAAAAGAAAGAAGAAATCACCAGGGGTCTGTTTAGAAAAGCAATATTAAAAAGATCAAAGAAACAACATGTAGATTGTAATGATCATTGTTAGATAATACACTATTTTTTTTTTTTTTTGGTAACTAGTGCTAACGTGCTGAGAAAACCTGGGCTTGCAGCTCCCCTTTGCCTCATTCTAGTCACCTACTTTTTAAGAAAGTTGTAGTCACGTTGTTGAAATCACTTGGCTCCAATAGAAACATCTTATCAACAAGGTGATATAGGAGCAACCAGGGCTCTGACGATTGTAGCTTAGGCTGCAAAATCTTGACCTGGGCTCCAAACATCTCAAAGCCTTTGGATGCCAGGGCTGAGCCCTGGGCACGATCTCATTGCAAAATAACAACAAACCCCAGAGCTGCACTGAGAGGCCTTTAGAATGAAGCTGTGTCTTTGTGTATTAATCCAGCTTGAATTCAGACCTTGCATAGAGCTGGAAAATGAATTTCAGTCTTTTCTTACTTTGACGACCTCCGTTGGAGGTGCAGATCTTTGCACAGGGAATTTAAGCCCATGGAGAATAGGTTTGCTTTACTAGTGGTCTTTCATGGCCTTTTTAGGAACAGTCTGTGAACCCTTGGGAGCTTTCATCCCAGCGACTGTAAACCATGGCTGTATAATTTTAGGATGGGTGTGTGGGTATTGGATTCATAATAGCACTAACTCATTTCTTATTGTGTTTTTCTTTTGAGGGAGGAACTAATGGAAGCAGGATTATTTTCAGAAGGGGCTTCTTTGGGTGATAGCAAGAACGTGCTTGCTGGTGAGAGGGCTGTTGAGAGTGGGGACAGAGGGTCAGGATCCCAGGGGATGCAGGAGTAACATCCTGGCAGGAAAGAAAAGGAGCTCCTCTAAGTGAAAACACAGCTTGTTTGGGAAAGAAGAGTATAATGACCTGGGTATAAATTTCAGGGAATTAATATGCTATTATGTGGCTCCTACCTTCAGTACTACCTCTGCACATGCTTCTTTCCGGCCAAGGAGTGAGCGTAAACCTTTGCATGGTATGAAACACCCTGGGAAAGGCCTTGTTTCGCACAGTATGATGCCCGTGGGTGCTGCATGTCTCTGCTAAAGCAGGGTCAGCTAAATGCAGTTGTGAGCGAGGCATCTGCAAAAGATCCTGCACAGCCTACTGCAGCCACTCCGGAAGGTGCTGCCGTTTCTTGAAACCACCGTGACCGTCGGTAACCACTGGTTTTAACAGTTTGCTACCACTGATGCTTTTCCAGCACCTATTCCAAATGTGGCAAGTCTCTGGTGCTTTTGTTAGCTAGCACAAAGCCAGCACGAAAAAACCCCATAGCTGAAAAACCCGCATCATCAAAATACATAAGTAATAAATAAATAAATGTATTTCAAATATACTTAAATAATCACATAAGCCTGGCTGTTTTGCCTTTCTTTAGTAAAGGGGTATCCTAGCTGGTGATCTGGGTTCCATGGATACCATGAGCAACTCCAACTTTGTGCCTTTAATGCTTGCACTGTAAAAAATGCTGTTTAAATATTCATGCTGACCTTAGAAAGCTATCCACTTGGCCATCTGGAGGACTCCCATACCCCATCCAGTAGTATTTTATTTTGAAGGATATATTCTGATCACACCGACTAGGCTAAATAGACTATTGGTCCATTTGTTTTGTAACTGCCATTTAGTTACCCCTCAGGATGTCAGCTCAATTTATCCGGGTGGAGGTGAACGAATTCTCCAATAGAACTACAGATAAATATGACCAAGTGCTGCGGATGGTTAGGAGGTTACTCATTCCCACTGTCGCTGCTGTGAGTGGAAGTGACCTTGTCTGTAACCGCCTAACCTTGCACCTTGCGATTCGCATGAAAATTCAAAGCAAAACCCTGCCAGGTCAGAGAGAGAACCCAGCCTTGTGCTTAAGAAAAAAGAGATTTGCTTGTTAAGGCAGTGCTGGGGCTGCGCACAGGGACACAGAGCGCGGGATGCCCTGGGCTGATGGGAAAATGAATGGAGAGGGAAGACAATTAATTTGGAGTGCGAAGGAAAATGAGGACCAGGAAGAGGAGAAAATGCTACGCAGAGCAGAGCACCGAGGCAGAGACGTCACATCCCAGCAAGGAAGGGCCTGTCTTGCAAGGAAGGACCAGTTCCTCGGGGCTGCCTGCCTGTGCTGGCTTGAGATGGGAACAGAAAAGGCCCCCAATTTCGTTCCCCAAATTCCAAAAAGTCACTATTTGGAGTAGATGAAGGATCATGGCAATCATGGTTCGCCAAGGGCAATTCCACTGTCCAGGGATCCACAAAGTCCCCCGAAACACGTGCACTAGTGAAAGCCATTTGCTCTACACTGTCTTGTCCCTGAGACGCTCCGCCAGTATCGCTAACGTAAGGTTAGATGAATTGTTCACGATTAACAATGTTTATTTTGGCCTTTTCTCTCCAGTTTGGGTGTGGGGGCAGTGGCGATGGTGCTATTTGGCTGATTTATTTATGTTAGGAAGGAGGGTGGAGGAAGGGGGCGTATATCCATGGTCACGCTGACTTTTTCAAGCTGCTTTGGAAGAAAGTGCAGGCTTAATTTGCATTCAAACTGCATCTCTGGTTCCTATCTCTCAGTAATGCTTGAATAGATTGTGGTGTGTACAAACCTGGCAATAACTCCAAGCCGGACTGACAAGAGTTAGGAAACACTGCTTAATTCTCCTATTTCATTTTACTTTTTTGGTCTTGGAGAGAATTTTATTTTTTGCTGCTTGATCGTTTTCCCTGTGATTCATGCCCTTTCAGGAAATAGTAATTGACAAAAATAAAGCACTTTGGTTGTTATTTAGTGAGCTCCAGCTAAATTCACACAGTCCTGCTTAAGAATCTATGCCCTCCATGCCGCATTTGTTTTAAGCTTCCAGCCTCCTCTAGACAGATTTTTTTTTTTTTTTCCTGCGCAGGCACAAAAGCACTTTAGTCAGCACAAATTTGGAGGTAGAACAAAAAGCCTGTAATAGCATATCTCATGCTGCTATCAATTTTCCACCGGTGGAGCACTCCGGTACATGAAGTCCTTTGTCTATATTCAGGAGTCAGCTTCGGTGACATTACATGACCAACTACAACATTGTAGAGTGTTCCACACTGTTTTGAATTGTAACTCAGGGAAAAAAAAAAAAAAAAAGAGACTAAAATAAAGAAAGGATGTCTTGGAACGCGGCCAGGGCATAATGATTTCAATTCTGAAGAAATCCGACAACCAATTACACTAAATTCAACATTTTCATGTACTATAAGTTTAAAATCTCCTCTAATCAAATAGGGAAACCCTTTTTCCCCATTATGCTATGGTTTTAGTTACCGGTAGGCCTCTAAAAATCTGTTTCTGCTTAAAAAGAAACCCTGAAATGTTATATTTGCTACAAGTATGAAAAAGGGTTGAATCATACAATTATATATTTCAGAATACTAAAGCGATGTAAAAGAGGCTAATCATGATCCCAAATTCAATTTTCAAACCTTTAATTGATCCCATCCCAAAGGTAACATTCTATCTTAATTGCCATACTGAAATGGTTGCAATTACGTAAAATAAAACTATTCATTGGTAACTGGAAAAAGTCTTCTCATTAAGCACATGACAGCCAGCCTTGAAAATAGTTGATTGCAAAAGGATGCAACCACTTTGCTTATATTTCCTTTTCTGGTTAAACTCTCCTTCGCGTATCTTGAGTTGGTTCCAAAAAACCACACAGGCACAATAGCAAATTGAAGATAGCGCCACGACGTGCGTCTGCGCTCCCGGCACCTTCTTCAGGCAAAGCTGCTTCCTTCTAGGAGGGAAGAAAGGGCCAGAAGGTGAAGTGTCCTCAGTGCTGATCTCTCTGCCGTGAGCGGAGCACACGGTGCTGTCTACAAGGCGCTCCGTGAGAAGGGAGCTCCTCCGGAGGTGCTTTAAGCCCTGCTCTGAATGAACCCAGGAAATAATAAGGGAGAACTTCATCCCCGGTTAAAATTGGAAGTTGCGCTACGTCCTGCTATTATAGGTGTCACACAAGGCAGGACTAGAAAAGGTTGGTGTCCTTTCCGTTTGCTTGTTTGGAAACCAAAGTAAAAGCAAAGGAAACTCATGGTTTTCTGGAGGTGACAGTAGATGTTGGTGAAGCAAAAAGACTGGCAGCTTTTTTATTATTGCCACGAGAGATTGAGCCACTCTCAATTTGTTATCAACACCTGTGTCACTTGGAACACTGCCTCACTGGATGCAGATATTATAAATAATTACGAGGTGCTTATTCATTACTATTACTCTTATTATTCAACTTCTGTAAGATATAACTCTCTAGCAGAGACAAGCACGTCCATAAGAGTTCGCTAGAATCAGGAACAAGGCATAAGACATTCAGCTGTGATGGCAGCAGACCACTGGGACAAACTATTGCAGAGACGAGAAGAACATCTCTCTTTTTTTCTTTGATCTCATCTCAACAAGACTGGATGCCTTTCCAGACATTAGTCTCCAGTCAAACGTACATCACTCTCCTCCACTTGGGAATAAAAGGATGAAGGCCTACAGTCTGTGGCATACAGGAGGTCAGACTAGATGATCAAAAGCTCTGGCCTTAAATACCTAACAGAAACCTCTTCCAAGTAACTCTCCAAGTAAATCCATCACCTGGAAGTATTGAAAATAATCCCCTTCTACAACATGGAAGGTTTCCACAGTGAGTGCCATCATCTCTCTGTTCAGGTGGAGATTTGGAGCTCTGCTGTGCTTGGGACTGTATAAACTCAGTGAAAGGGCAGTCCCTGCCCCAAAGAGCTCACGTCTGAGTGGAAGATGAGATACAGAGTAGATACAAACAGATGGGGAAGCACAAGGTAAGACTGAAATGATTATGTGTTTAATAAGCATCAACTGCAGCACGCCAGCTGTAGCTTCTCAGTCAAATTCTTCTATGTACAGATTAAATAAGTACTCTGGTTCTATACCAGCAAATTTCGGAATACAGACCAGGTCACTAGATATGCCCATCCCTTAACGTGATATGCTGTATCTATCCACGCTACATACGCTTGTTATGGTCACAGAAAACTAATCCTTTAAACATCTAGGTGCCTGAAAGGTAGCTATCAGAACCTAGATTTCTGTTTGCCTTTAACATGAGGAGTTAGACGTCCAATGGGACTTAGCTGTCCAAGTCATTCAGGCATGCCAGTGCCAGCCAAATATTGCCTATATATATCTTTAAACATCTGAGCTTTTGAATTGCAGTGCTATGTGGTGATGAATAAATGCCTACTTGGACATAGAACAAAGATATTTGACTAGCTGAATAGGCAGCATTTGAATTGTACAGAACATACAGATACTCTGCTAAATGAATGGCTGTTCACTCGCCTGATCAATAGAAAAAAATTGCTCTTTCTGAGCACACGGTATTTGCGGTAAGGAGGACATGTATATAAAACCAAAAATCTATTTCACAAGCACTTGAGCACGCTTGTGAAAATAGAACCAGTACATCGTTTTGCTGATGAAATCTTAAGTAGTGATTCAGACAGAAATCACCACTCGTCCTGCAGACGGTCGGGATCTGCACTCGTCCCGAAGTGTGCAGGCTGGTAAAGCGGGATTCCAAGCCTGACCTACTTTTGTCCCTACCTCGTTCCATCAGACCTAAATCCTGGTCCTGCATTCAGTCTGGAAAACTGTTGTGAATACAAATGATTCCAGGCATTGCTAATCGGCTCAGGAGGAGACCGAGTTACGCATTTACTTGAACCCAGCGCACTCGGGAAATTCAGGGACTTTGAGGTCATGCAAAATTGTTCCTCTAGCAAAATCAATGCACTTTTTGTGTAAATCAGCTTTGGAGCAGCTTCAGATTTCCGTGGAGGATTACTCTTCACTCAAAGAGATGGTAAAACTCGGCACAAAAATTAGTGTCGGAAACTTTCCCAAACTTTACTAAAATAGAATTGAAAGGCCATATTCTTAGCTAGCATAAGCTGCTGCAGATCAGCTATATGACAATTACCATGTAAATCAGCAAGGCTTGCACTTATTTATCTGGCTGACCCACCTCTCCTATTGATCATTTTTGAACCTGAAATCATCATGATATAGTTTTATCTGACGTAAAAAGAAAACAAATGAAATGTTGACAACTTTAAACACAACAAAACCACAGATCATTATTCAGTTTGGTTTCATAGCACTTCTAAGAAATCTCTGAGCTGTGAATGTCGTGGGATTTGAACATCGTTTCAGCTTTGCATTTCTGCTCTAGCGCAGGGAAGACTTCCTTCCATGGGGAAGTCTTTGTCGTCGGTGCCCTTGGTCCTAATGTCACTTACGGATGAGGCAGCTGAGCCAGCGCCAAAGCAGGATTGATTGAAGATGTTCCCTTGTGAAGAGGTAGGGGTTGCCTAAACTTCTCCTTCTTTTGATGTCTGATTGAAACTAGTCTAATTCGGGTACCCATTAATATGCTTGCCTTCTCTGCCAGGTGGACGTTTGCTGTATCATTTTCATTAGGTACAGACTTTTATGAGAGATTGTCACCTGATATCAACTGCAAGAAAAACGTGCAAAGCTCAGCCTGAGCAAATGAGAGGGAAAACAGGGAATGCTGGTTGTGCACGGAGCAAGGTGCTTGACTTAATTTCTGTTCAAGATAGGATTTGGTAGGCAATGTCTATATAATGAGGACCTGCAAAGAGACCAGTTACTGTCTTGTAACAGAGAAAGGACTTTGTTTTTCATTTCAGACCACTAGTAAAAATGCCTAAACCGGAACCCTTGCAATTTGAATTTTTGTCACCTGACTGAAATTTTATTAAGTTTAGTAACTCACACATTGGACTGCGTTTCACAGCTTTCATCCTTCGCCAGTTCTGTCCTTCTTCATCTATCATGAACAGAAATACAGGGGGTAAAAGCATAACCAAGGAAGACCGAGATGGTGGTTCAGGTTTGCTGAGCAGCCTCGGATGCACCGATGCAGAGCTGGCAGAGCGAGCCTGCTGGGCAGATGCAGCCATAAAAAAAAAAAGGCGAAGCGTGAAAGCACTAATGCACTACATTTCTATGAAACATTTGCCCACAAACTTTGTTAATCCCAGGTAAACGGAAGAGGGTCGGAAGCAGCAAGTGGCTTGCTCACCGTAGCTGTGGGGAGTAAAGCAGAGGACTGTACCCCTGAGCAGAGACGGTGTAGAAGTCGGCACAGGGCTGGGACTAGACCCCGGCTACTCTAATTCTCACCCTCCTTGTCTAACTGCCGTGCGACACCGAGTCTTTCATCTTAAACCCTCCTCAATTGTCTTGAAAGTGCAATCTGATAACACTGCTATGGAAACTTCGGACCCATATGGGGTCACTGCATAAACCCCCACATAATAAAGGAGATATTTATGTCCGTTCAATACAAAGAAAGTTAATCACCGTTAGAAACACCATGAAACGAGAGCACACAAAGCAGAGTTAGCTCCGCTTGGAGTGTAAATTGCATAGTACTCCAAGATGAACGCATGGTGTATTCTTTTCATGGTTATATTTAAATCTGTGTTTTCTTTAATTTAAATCTGCTCTGTAAAGATCGCAGCAATTTGAAACAAAAGTATCCCTTAAAAAAAGAAAAAAATGACATGATAGCATCCTTCATGCCAGGCTGGCCCTGTTGTGATTTTACATTGAGGGTGCATTTTAATTGATGAAATGTGCTACACAGCACAACTTGAAAAAGTAACAACCTTTAGTTACCATTTGGAAATGTGACGGAGGTGCCAGAAGTTAAACTCTTAGGACTAAATGAAATAACAGAAGCTCCCTATCCTTTCTTGAAGACGCTCATTAGTTTTCACTTTCTCACATTCTGTTTGCCATGGATTTCATCCAAGAATGACGGATGTAGAGTTATTAAGCAAGTGATAGTTTCAAAACTCCAAGTGTCAGTGCTCAATGTGGAAGCTCGGTTACCTTGCAGAGGACAAGAGGCTTAAGTACCAGTACCCCGGAGCTGGCATCGGCGCAGAAGGAATGATCACACGGAAAGGCACTGTCAGAACAGCCTGAGAGATGCAAGTCAGTTATAGGAACAGACAAATAAACAAATGAGGAATGTTTGAGGAATAATCTGGTATTTGAATGCTTCAGCACATACAGGAAAGTGAAAAAAAAATAAAAAAAAAAAAGAAAAAAAAGAGGAAGGAGTATTAATATGCAGAAGGCAACAAACAACTACTTTTTCTTAAATTCAGTCCAGGGCCGGGATACAGGGATATCTCAAATACTATAAGGCCTCTTTGAGGGAAGAGGCAAATCAGTAATGTTTCTGATTACGGGCTTAGAAGAGAAATCTGTGTGTACCAGTCACTGTTTCACTCCTGTGGGCCTGCTGGCCAGTCACGGTCCCCGGGACACGCTCCATGGGCAGGGTACAAGCAGCTCCACTGAATGAACCTGCTGCAGAACACGGCGGGCAACGCAGTACCTCAAGGCCTGGCCTTCTCCCACCGGGAAACAGAAAAGCAAAAAGTCCGTGTGACCTCTCCCCATTTTACCTTCCCAGGAATAACACTGCCACAGCTCCCTCCTTTTCCAAGGATTAGTCCCTCCCCAGTCCTAGATGGACATTTCATCTGGCTCCATTCACTTGTATTTCCTGCCACGTGCTGACACCCTGAATGAGTCAAGCCCACGTGTCAAGCTAGACCCAAACCAATCCTGTTTGCTTTTTTTTTGTTGCTTTTCCTCATGCCTTTGCACTTGATTTTGCTCACAAACTAAAGCGGAAGCAGAAAATAACACTGGAAAAAGCTAGTTAAGTAGGTTTCTTTCTGCCCTAGATGCAGTAAAAGCCTAAGAGGGGTCTGAGTGAAAAGCCTGTTGAGCAGTTTCTTATTTGATTTCCAGGCTCAAGTGACTCGATATGTGTCAGCTTGAATCGCACCCCGCAGCCCTGGAAGCCTACCTAGTCCTGGCTGGCAGCTTGTTTCATATTCCACACCTGGAAGCCAACAGGGTCATATCTAGAACCAAAGTCTGAACTCCCCTTCTGCAAGTGCTTCGCTAAACTACAAGATTCAGCCTTATTTGTAAAGATCTGATTTTACTCTTGAGCTAACTTAGAGACTTGTTAACATCCAGCCTGGCAGTGGTTTAGACTGGCAGAAACCTTTCAGAGCAGTGGCTTTTACTCGGATTCTGCCATAGACAGACGTCGGACATCTTACTACTTATCTGCCATAAAAAGGCTTGCAAGAATTTGGCTACCTGAAAGCTGAGCCCGTTTTTCAGTTTGTTTCAGCCAAACAGCTAAAATTTAAATCTCTGTCCACAGCACCCGTACACCGTTTCCTTCATCTCCTTTTAATTGTGTTTTATGCAAGCAAGTCGCACCTGACTTTGTTATATTCGAGCGTCCCTTTCAGCTTCCTTTTCCAGGACAGCTAAAGTGGTGAAAATGTATTTTTGCAACATTGCCTTCTGGGCAATGAGTTTTGGGCACCATAATTCAAGGGATGATACAGATTAATTTGAGATTTTTCAGAGGAAAACAAGAAGAATGACTGGAATGGTAGATAACATGACCTGGTTATGGGCGGGAGAAGGATTTATTTCTTTCCTCTCTGCAGCTTCCTTTTTTCATATTTGCAGGCCTTTCCCCTGTTTCCTGTAGAACACCTCTTTTCGAGATCCTAGTGTCCAAAGTGGAAGAGAAGCAATGGGAGCTGCGAGGAGAGACTTTGGGCTTTGAACATCCTCCGTGACACGCTGTTGAGAGGTCACAGATTATTCATCACCGGAGATCTTGACAACACCAGAAAGCTGACCATGCTTTTGGATACTGAATGTACCAGGTGACATCTTTGGCTTTTTTCCAGCAAAATTAATGGCAAATCCAGAGGAATCTTCCCCCCCTCCCCCCGAAGCTAGAATCCTGTAACATTTGGCGCCAGGCTGAGCAGAGGACCCTTTCAGGGGTCTTTTCTGGAGGCAAAAATTATTGATTTAAGCCTATTCTATGGTGTCTTGCGTACGAGTTAATAGGTAGGTCCCTATTCCCGCTCCCTGGAGATTTTAAAGCCTTGTTGCAGCAGATCCTATGATCTGGCAGTTCTCGGCCTTGGCTTTTGTTGCGGCTTTCCTACTCCCTCCAATCCTGTCTTCTTGATCTGCTCTTTCAGGCACCCATTGCTAGGCCTTTTCTCTTTCTTGGATTCATGCCTGCATCTCAGACTCATCCCTATCCTTTCCCATGGGTTTGCTGTCAGATCCTTTGTGTACAGAGTCATCTTTCATTGAGGACTTCACGCTGTCTCAATTTGTCTGGTGCTTTCTAGCACATTTTGGGCAGCCCTGACGGTATTCTCCAAATACATATTTTGCTGGAAGTCCACACATTTATCCTTTACTGTTTTTAGTCTCCCTGTAACCTTAATTAGAAATGTAATTAGAGGATGGCCGCTATTCCTTGGGAGCTCCCAAGCATGCACTAATTTATAGCCCACCATTACTCAGTACAAGTCATAGCAAAATCCATTTGCTGTAACAGCTGTTGCAGGGCATGGATGGGAAACAAGGTGGCAGGCCATTTCTAGAAAGGTCCAGAAGAAAATGAGTGTGATTGAACTGCCTGAATGTAATAGAGTGCCTTCAGAAACGGATGGGGGCTGATTTATCTCTGCTTTACCAATTACACCATTACAATTCTTGCCAGTAAGAATTTTTAACATACGGTTTGCTGATGGGTTCATGAAAACAGGGCTGGTCTGGACCCTGAGAAACCCCCTGTGAGATCCTCTGTCCAAAAGCAGGCTTGCTCCTGGCAGAGGTTTGTCTAGCGTATTCTTTAGCAAGCTCCGTTACAGCGTCCTGGGCACGTCCTTAGGAGGTTTTTTCTGAATGAAAGGCAAGACAGCAAGGTCTGGAACAAGAACAGGAGCAGCAATAACATCCCGTTGAGAATCAAAGTATTTGAGAGCTTCCAGTGGCACGTTCCTGGTAGTCATAAGAGTTGGTGCAGAGTAGTAAGAGTGGGTCTGCGCCAGATGTGTGAAAACAGATGTGGAAGAGGGAATTTCTGTCCCAAAGAGCTTACAGAAGTGATAAGCAAGTTCTGTATCCATTTCATCTCGAGGTTTTTCAGTCTTTGTGATTTGATTTGATTTAACCCGAATCAGTTTGTCTGTCTTTAATATCATTCAGGAAGGAAATGCTTTACAATGGCAGATTTTATTGAAAATTGCTAAATGTGGGCTGCAGAGTAACGCACTGCTCTTCCTCGGGCCACGATAGGGTCATGTCTGTCAGTTTAGTGTGATTCTGGGCTAACGCTGATGTCTTTGGATGGAATGTAGATGCAGCTTCAGTTCTAACTCTACTGTCATGCCCGGCTTCTATAAATGAAACTTGTCACCCCATGGTTAGCATTAAGATAATACAATTTCAGAACAGCCCACCAACATCTTCCCTAACAGTATCATTTCCACTGTACAGGTGAGGCAGCGTGGACGGAAGGACCTCTTTCAACTTCTGTTGAAATACGTGGAAAAACTCACACGGACTTCATAAGAAGTTAGATCAAGTTCCAAGGTTGCATGTCAACATTCTTCTGAGTGGTCCTGGCTCTGCTCAGGGGCCCCTACATCATGTTACATTCCTTCGCAGAAAAAAAGGATGTGGGAATTTTTTACCCTTCCAGAGACAGTTCTCTTCGGAAATCACATTTGTTTTCTCTGTAAGTGCCGGAAAGAAATGGATGTGAAAGGCTCAACAGGCAACTCTAAACTGCCTTTTATGCTGGCATTATTTTTGGGAGGGGGGAGGAAGGGAGTGTGCATGCACACGCACTCACAGCTAAGGTCTTAATTCTATCTCCAGATGCTGTGCATAATCTAGAGGTTTATCTTAATGAATTATTTCTGTTATTACTGCAGGCAAAGTGAGATTTAATTTGATGTGTGATATATCCCTGGATTAACTACCCTTTGGTTTTATTTGCTCCATAATGGTGAATTTTTGTTTATAGACCCATTTTGTAATTACATCCCTGAGCTCAGAAGGGCTACGGCAATGCTGCTCCATCCTATAGGAAATCAGGATCCAATTCCCTTCTCCCAGTCCTGTTGTCAGCTGTGGCTAAAACAGAAGCTGCACAATATGATGTTCACCATTTTGTCTTGCTTAACAGCAGCTTTACAGGACAAAGTACATCGAATCAAGAGACTCTCCTTGGCTGAAAAGACTGCGATTACCACTAGTGAGGCGCATGCAAAACGGCAGAGAAGCTTCACCTTGAGAAGTGACAACAACGTGTGTTATAAACGGGTGCCAGGAACAACCAGTCGAATCCTTCGTGATACCGGCACGCTGAAAGTGTCACGATACCACAGAGGTCCCAAGGGTGGTACAGGGAGCTGCGGGGCATGGAAGCGTGCGGAGCAGAGGTTCGTTAACTCCTTGTTTCCCAGCTGACCTCCTCTCAGTGGGAAGCTAAACCTTCCCCCATCCTGAAAGACGCAGTGCAGGCTGGTGGTCACGGCGCTGGGACGCTCTTTTCCCTCCCTCCCCCATCCAGCCCAGCCCAGCTCCTTCCCTCTTCTTCTACCCAGGAGGTTTAGACCAACATACCTGCACTGGCTCATATCCACGACATCTTTTTAGCACTTTTCTTGCAACACCTGCACTTATCAAAGGAGAAAGAGGATCCTGCCCCAAATCCAGCTCATCTGCTTCCCTGGTGCTGGCGCGGCAAAGCCATGAGGTACCCCATCCCAGTAGGAGTGGGGACAGGGGCAGAGGTGCAGGGGGCTGAGATCTCACTGTGGCTCTGTAGGGAGCAGGACACGGCGCTGCGGTTACAGAAGCCGTGACAGCACCCGTACCTAATCCCCTGGTAACATATGGTCCTGCATACACACGGAATCGTGTTTCATTGCAATCATAGTGATCTTAATTAGTACTACTTATAACAACGGAAGTCAGCGCAAGTACTGGGAAAAGTAAGCGGAAGCAAACAAATCCATCTGGGTATTAGTGTGCCCCTTGGAAAGAGTGGGGTTTTTTTGACTTTTGACTCAAAGCAGCATTGCCTCGTCGTAGCTCCAGCGTGGCCCTTCACTCGCGAGCACGCACTCAGCTTGCTGGAAGCCCGGCCTGATCTCCTCCCTCCCTGGGTGACCCATGAGGAGCCGCAGAACTTTGCTCCCGCCAGAGCCCTGTGTGATGGAGCGCTTCATGAGCGCCCTGGAGCGGGGACCTCTATGGGACAAGCAGCAGCTATGAAGTCCAAAGAGAAGGTCATGCTTCGTAGGGAGGGAGGTGCTGGGTTCAATCCCCGTCCAAAGAGAGCCACGCTAAAAAATATGCATATTTTCTAGGTATGCATCACAGTGAAGACAAAATGTTTTGGTTTTTTTTTACTGGCAGACAAGAATGTTTTAGGCCATTAAACTGCACAGAGCCAAAGCCTCCAGTTTGTAAAGGGTGCCTGCAGATTTATGTTATACAGCATGTATTCGTAATTGCACCAGTTCTGGTCAGTTCTCATACACTTCCATTAAAAGTTTATGTCCACTTTTTTTTTTTCTTTCCAGCTAATAAAATTAAATGTTGGAAAGCCAAAGTGAAAAAATAAAATATGTCAGTCTTGCTTGGACCAGTACAAGACGGGATATTCAGAGCTGACACCAAAGCTGTCTTCAAAATCACCTACTGTTCAGAGAGCAGTGTACTAAAACTCAGCTTCCTGCCTTTTCCCAGTTAAAACCAAACCTGTAGTGTTGTTTTACTGCCTTGGGAGCGTGAATTTCAAACGGCCCTTAAGGGTGGAAAGTGATTTAAAAATATTTTTCTAAGAAACCCCAAAACACAAGCAGCATTTTTATGAGTGAAAATCTAGGAGTATGCGTCAACATTTGCAAACATATCTGAGGGATGCAAAGAACATAAATCCTAGGACTTTAAAGTTGTCATGAGGCCAAATTCTTGTTTCCTTTACCCGTATGAGTAGTGCTGCTCAAGTCAATGGCTTGAAACAGTTTCTGTAAATAAAATGGCTAAGAATTAGCCCGAAGTCTACAGAAAACAATATGAACAATCTTTCTTCCCCCCCAGGAGGAGAAGCCAAGCATTCTTTGGCTTTGCCCTGTCCTCACACAACCCATGGGGTGGGATCCACCGTGCCCGCTGCCCCGACTGCCCTCATCCCCGCTCTCCGCGCGGCTCCTGGTTCCCCCACATCCCGCTGGTGCTGCAGGGGTTTGCGGCCATTCCCAGCTCAGTGCACCGGCATGCTGTGCCCAGGGATCTGCCCCTTCTCTGCCCCTTCCCAGCTGGGAAAGCAGCATTGGGATCCTCTGCCAATTCCTGCTCCAGAGCTTGAGTGAAGGAGACCATGGAGCAGAGGGGAGCGGCAGGACAGAGGCTTACCACACTTGGCCTTTCTCTGCACGTTCAAGTAAGGACCAGGGACAGTCAAGCCCTTCCAGCATCGCCTTTGATTTTTAAGACCAGAAAGGACCATTATGATGATCCAGTTTGACCTCATCCGCTCCTGAAAGGGATTGAGTCACCAATAACATGCTGAAGAAATTAAACAGCTTGCACAGATTTTAAAAGCTACCATAGAGAATTTATACCGATAATTATAGCCCTGCTGCAAATCTCTGGAGAAAAAATGTTGATTTTTTTTTTTTTTCATTCTAGAGTACTTTTTTTTTTTTTCTCCAAGAAGTGGATGCTAGTTCTGCTACTAGCCTTCTACTGTAGCAGGTCATTTACTGATCCTTTTTTCTATGCTAATAAGGTATAATAAATTTAACACCGCTAAAAAAACTATAAAGACTTGAAGACCATTATTACGGATTTTGTATGTGCAGTGAAAGGCAAATTGTTTGCAGCTATTATTGATCGGAAAAGGCTGAGTTAATGTAATTGCAGAACATAGAAGGAGGAAATATAATAAGAAAATAAAATTAATATACCAGTCACAGAATCTGAACTCAAAAAGCCAATAAAAGACATGTAATAAAGCACTCCAGAGAAATCAAACTCTGTCACAGTGAATATCAAGCTATTTACCAAAAAGTGCAAGCATCAACTAAGGCATTCCTCACCACCCAGACATTCAGTTGAGTCCTGTCTACACTCGCTGTTTTACAAAATTAGTAACTGCAGCTAAAACGGTGTTTCACTGATTGCAAAGAGTCAGCAAGGTCTTCACCTGCCCTGCCTTGGAAGCACATCTTTGACGTCTTACTCTGGAATGCAGAGTAGGGAATCGGAAAGAAGCTGGTCCAGAAGGAAAATGCTGGTGTCATCAGCCTAAGGACAGAACAGCTAAAAATGGAAAGTTTCATGGGAAGCTGGGGTCCAGTTACACGGTGATACGAGATGTCCTACAACAAAGTGCCCATTTAAACAGTACCCTGTTGTGAGAACAGCAGTTATCGATGTCAAAAACCATGAGTCAGACCCCCCAACAATCATGACATTGACTAGAGAATCAGGAGACCGAATATAAGCAATTTAATATATGCCCTTCGTATTTGTTATACGACTTTTTTGGATTTTCTGGGGTCTGGATTCTCAAGCTTTGCCCTGTCTCCATGAGGACTCGGATTCTGTTTTATTTCGTCCAAAGCTCAGCTTAGCGACATGTTCAGCCTTAGGCAGTTCTTGCCTTTGAGGGGTAAAGTCTCTTACAATGGGTACCTGCTCGCAGCACGGGCAGAACCAGAGGTTTGTGGCAAATCAGCTGAAAGCAAGAAAAGGCACTTACTCCTCAAGATATACAGATTAATGATCTTCAGCAACTGATAAATCTGAATCTATTTTTTAGCCTCTAGATTTTGTTAAACATCATCTGAAGCAAAATAACAGTTTTCCCTGTTTTCCATAATGCTATTTCTCCCTAAATCCTTGGGCAGGCTGGATTTCAGCAACTGTTCTGGAGGATGCTCTGGCCTCCGGAGTAGGCTGGAGGTGTACGCCTTATTAGCAATAAAAAAGGAAAGCAAAGCCCCTGCTAAATGTACACTTACATTTTCTTCACGTACACCAGGATTTTCTTAGCACTTTCAATCCAGAGTGGGAAGTAAGAATATCCTTTTAATGCGTCCATCCAAAAAGAGGTAAAATATAGATCTTTCATAGGCTATATATTTAAAACAAAATAATGGTGCTTTTAAAATGGGATGTCCAATATCTGGTGACTAATGGATGACAAAGAGGTTGCGGGGTACTTTATTAAATGTCTCTAGAGACAAAGAAGTCGATTGCTACTCACCAAGTTGATTTACAATGATAAAGATTTCTATTTGTAGGAACTGCTCTGGCTTCAGTCGCCTCTTCTTGCGGCTCAGGGCACATGGAGATAGAAAGCTGTGCTTTTTCAAGAGGAAAGAATTTTTCTCTGAGCTAGGACTGCCCGTATTTTTCTGGTTATCATGACAATCCTCTCAGACTAATGGGCTGACGGCCCCAGAAGAGCTCTGCTATCTAGGAAGGGAAGGATGCGACATCATTATGTCATATTTGGTAGGAGCTTCATTGTTTTATTGGTACCATTCCCTGTGCTGAAACCATTCAAAAATGAAGTAAAATGCTTCTCTGCATTTATCAGTTGTGAGAGGGAAGAATGCACAATTTCACCTGGATTGCTGCCAGCGGAGGAGAGCAACGAAGCTGGGGCAGAGACGGGGGAGTGCGAAGGAAACGCTCTGGAGTCACGGGGAAGGTGTCCTTGGAAGCCTGGCTCAGTGACCGCAGCGGAGCTGTGTAGGAGGTCAGAAGCCCCAGTGAGCCCAAGAAATAATTTCTTGTTTCTGTGACACCACTCACTCTGCTTGAACTTTGCTGCTTCTTCATAGTTTCCGGTGGCACAACCTACTTTGCAGTGGTAATTCTCAGCCTGTGCTTAGGACACCAGCTCCTGTTTGTTCTGCTCTGTCCTGAACTCCTTATTAAGTGGCATGCTCCGCGTCTAGTGCATCAAGACGCTTTGTCCCACGTACAGAGTTTGGGCTAGAAACGCTGTAGGTGAATCTCCCGCTTCCCTAAACCCGCTGTTATTACTAACATGATTCTGGAGAGAGGCTGGGAGTATATTGAAGATAAATTTGTAGTAATCAAGGTCAGAAATAGAACGACAACAGTTAAAAGAGTTCGGAAATACCGTTGCTGATTTGCAAAGCCCTGTTGTTCCACTGCCTCGTGGTGCGCTAACAACTAAGATTGCGGGGTGGTGTATTTGCTGATGCAATACCGAAGGTACTTGGGGAAGACTAAATAAAGAGGAACTGTAGCTTCAAAGAAAAGTACTTGCAACACGAAACTTGTGATGGGCTTGTGAGGGTGTCAGTGTGACAGAAGCCCTGGGGTTTCCTACAGGATGCCCATTGACACGAACAGCGAGGTCACGATGGATCTCGAGGATCCGTCAATCACCGGAGCGCAGGCTGCAGGCACGGCATAGCTGGAGTGACACAGTCACTTCCATAGCGCTGGCTGAGCGGGGCTGCTTGGGCTCGCATGCCTTTAAAGGAGCGCAAATTACCACAGAGGGAGCTCAGAAGTGCTCCAGCGTGACAAAGGTGCGTTATAACTCATCAGCCCAGGTCTTGCAGATGCTTCTTGCTGCAAAACCACAGCAATTTGTGAAGGAGCTGACTCATCACTTCTTTGCCCTGAAGATGGCTAGCAGTTTAACAAGGGGAGATATTTTAAGGCCATCATTTTATAGGATGAAGGTATCAATCCTCTGTCTTTCCATGGATAATCCTGTTACGGGATAACATGATTTTAGGACAGTCCATTTCAAAGGACAATCTTTTCAGCCCTGTCTGACTGAAATCTGTGAGTCCTTCATAACTCCCCTCATGCAAAGAAAATGTGAAAATCTCAACTTTCTATTACAACTGTTGAGCCGCATTTCAGCTGATTTCAACAATACGTTGCACAGCATCTATATAATTTATTGACATTCTCAGTTTAACTCAATTATGCAAATATACTGAAAGGGTCGCTACCCAAAGAAGCTTATGGCTTACGGCCTGCCACATTTGCATACTGCTGTAACACGTACCAGCATACACCAGCCAGAGGTGGACCTGCTCACACCACTCTATTTATCTGCTGCTCTTCCCGCTGGCTTTACCTTCACAGCATCCTTACAGAGCAATGATGTGTTATCTCCGATGTTTTAAATGTGGGTAAAGCGGGGAAAAAACAGTCTAAATGAGTCCCCCAGAGTCTCTGTGAAAGGCAAGAGCTGAACTCACATGAAGCAGAGCAGTGGTACAAAAATCGCTGTCTCCCACTTTGCCTTCATTTCATTTTCACCAAAAATTCCCAAGGAAGGTGTTTATTGAAGAGAAGGTTTTACACTTCTAACTTCCTAGCCAGTCCCCAGGCATTAATTTTTGGCTTGCTGTATGGAACATTAGCACGCTAACAATGAAAAGTATTTCACTTTATGCCAAAAATTAACTAACTAAGGTCTTACAGGTCAATGGGGTTCTCCAAAAGCAGACTGTCATTTCTACTTGGTTTGCTTTCTGGAAATAAAAGCTTGGTTCTTTAAATTCAGACAAGTACAGGTCTTCCCTCAGGAAGAGGAAATACTTCTGCAACCAATGCTGAAATTCAGTGATGTTATTTGTATTTACTGCAACAGCATTTAGGAGCCTGAGGAATGGCCCAGAAGCATACTGTGATAGGTGCTGTACAAATACAGTATAAAGATTGGTCCCCGACTTTAGTAATGCTGGGTAGGGAGAAAAGGGGGTGTGCAGCACTGAAACATTGCAAAATTCAAGAAAGAGTATAATTTCATGTATTAAACAAGAATGAGCAATAGAAACGCTTTTAAATTACACTATGGTATCTCAATACTGACAACTTCCTGCTCATTGTCATCTTCATCTTTCAAAACACACTTCTTGGTTGCTTACAAAGCATTTTCCCCACCCTGAAAAAAACCTCAATTATTTTCTTCCATCTCTGTGAACAAATGGTTCACTGTAGATTCTGCACTCCAGCAAGGTCAAAATCTATGTGTGCAAATGATTTTAACTCAATGATAACATATTCATGTCCTGTCTGGGGAATATCACTGCTAGTTTCCGGTATAAAGCGGGAAGTGAATTTTTCTAGTTCAGTTTATATTTCAAACTATTCCCTTCTATTTAAACGTTCCTTCAAAGGAGAGACAGCTCATTTCCTTAAGAAACTGTATCCACCCACCGAATGTTATTTCTCACTGTACATAAGTAATGGGAGATTTCCTACTTTTTGCCCACTTCTACCCCATAGATTTAATATGTAAACTGGGAACATGCCGAATATATTGCTTGGCACAAGTCAGCGAAGTTTCACCTGTGAGAACACAGTATGAATTCAACCTTTGGCTGCTTGTGCTAAACCACAGGGAGAATCTACGCTTAAGTGATGTAAAGTTCATAGATTAGACAAAAACCCACAAAACCAAACCCACGGAGCAGTGTTCAGGCTTGCAGAGCTCGCCGACCCTCTGACTCTGTCTTGCTTGAGTTGTTACGGAAGGAGAGAGCCTTGTCCCAGGGCAAACGCAAAGGGAGCACAGTGTTCTCCTCTTGTTAGGAGGGGCTCCCGGTGCTTGGGGGAGGATGCCGAGGCATAAATCCCTTATCAAAAGACTGAGTGGGAAAGAAAAATACGATCTACTTCATGAACAAGGCAGAGAAAAAGCAATTGATGCTGTGGAAGTGAGCATGTGGTGCATCAGGAGAGCATAATCTTTCTCACATTTTACAGTTAAACTACCTTTTGTGTTCCTGTTCTGGAGTTATATTTAAATGTTCATTTAAACTTCATGCACAAAGCACCTGATATTCCTTGCTATCCTCTGCAGTGAATCCCCAGGATTCGTTTCCATAACCTCAGCGTATCACTGATCTCAGCGCCACAACAGGTGAGCGAAATTTATACCACGGTTTGCCCTTTCAATTTCACACATTTCTGTGTGAACCTTGAGAGGTGGGAGGAGAATTATTCCTGGTTCATATGTGATTTCGATTTTCTTCTCTTTTTTTTTTGGCCCATGGATTTGGTTCTGTGCATCAGTTTAGGTTCCAGATGATAAAGATCTCAGGCCATTATTTTCTCTTTGTCGCAGGTCAACTCTTTTCTTACTTCATTTTAAATGTGAGGCAAGCTCTATTGCTCTGAACACGGAAACGCAGCTCCAAAACCCCTCTGCTAGGAGCAGAGCGACAGCCAAAGTTCTGATTAACTTCACCTCTTTTGCGGGCTTCTGTAGCAAACACAAATGGCTGTGAAATCTTTTCCAGCAGGGTAATGGAGGGAGGAAAAGAGTTGGCTGTAAGTTTGAGAATTATTATTCCTATAAACCCATTCACACACCTATCACTTGGGACAAGTGAAGGGCCAAAGACATGCCAAGCAATTACACAGCTACACAGGTCCGTGCACAAGATATTCCACATCACGTTGGCTGTAATTTGTGCTCACTACGTTGGCACTAGCTCCACCTGTGTCAGATGGCAGCAGAGAAAACAACTTTTCTGGGAGACTAAATCCATCTCAATTGTGGCCAAGCCATGTCCCTGTTTTGGAAAGTCTGATTGGGAACAGCGTCACCTTTCAATTTGAAGGGGGAAAAAGGTTTACAAAACTCAGACTCCTTAGTCTCTGATTTTCACCTTGCTCCCTGCACTCCCAAGCAGTGTCAAGATGCTCAGAGCCTGTTGGTGACACCAACGTGGTGACACAACGTTGGTGACACCAACGTAACTTGGCCACAGCTTCCAGGGGATTTATTAGATAATGTTCAGTCCCAGTTCTGACCTTAGCCAGTTCTTTGTGTCCTGAGGAGAAATGATTTCTAAACAGGGTTATATTTTCCCTCGCTACTTGTTTGAGAGAAACCAGATGAATCTGCTTCCTAGTTCAGACACAAAGACAGAAGAACCACCTTTCCCAAATTACTGAAGTTCATGACACGAAGGATCTTGTCAAAGTAGGAAGAGAAGTCAAGATCATCATTTGTCTTTTACAATGTGTTTGCAGATGCTTAAGAGTCTACAGAAGGGTTGATGTGGTGATGGCGTGAGTCTCGGCCTTGTCCAGGCTAGTATTCAATATTGAACAAATCAATCACCCCCTTTTTCTCTATTGGTAAACTGAAGGTTTCTCTTCCCTGCCAAGCAGAAGTGGCTCACTTCATTATTTTTCCCAATATATTTTGAAGTCTTATTTCATTCAGACTTGTAGACACCCAAAGCCCATTGCTGCTGTAAAACAGACCGCAGAAAAGGGCACAGCAAGACAGACAGACCTGCTCTGAAGGGTTCCTGGAGTCTAAAAAATGCAACACTGACAACTAGATAGGTAGGGATTTGTTGGAACACCTTGATTTTGACCAAGGATTTTTTTTAACAATAGGAAGATAATACAGTCAGTTACCTGGGCGCAAAATGTGTGTTGACTTAACTCACCAGAAGCCAAAAGACCAAGTCAGAAGGGCTAAAGATGCTTCTGTTTCCTTGAGAAACATGTCTGTCCAGCTGCAGGGACTGCATGCCATCCCCAGTATTAAAAGATCCAAGGGATTTTAAAGAGCATCACTATGCTCTTACAGACTTACCTATTATTCTATCAACTGTTCACGGGCAGGACAGAAAAGCCCCCTCACTTTAACTGCAATACGTCAGAAGACTGTAACTCCTGTACAAAGATTTCAATCTCAGACTCTTAGAGCTGTGCCCTTGAAAATCGAGTCTCCTGTTGGACGAGGCTGCACAGACTTAGAGTGGCATGAACAAGGCTATTCTAAAAATTAGTTATTGTAACCACATCGTCCCACGGGACTAGTTTGGCACAGCACTGTAGCTGCTTTCTGCTGTTTGCTTGCCCCAAGAGGACAGATAGTTCAGAATTGCATCTCCCTCTCCCAGTAAAATTGTGTTTTGTGCTGCTGTTCCTGCTTTGCCGTGTATCTGCCAAATGCTGCAGGTGCTGAAAAACAAAGGTGAAAGCACCCATATGGTGCTTTCGGATCACAAAACCGACTCAGAGAATCAAAAGCCCAAAAGGACCTGTTTTTCATTCCCTCATAGGAAAACCTAACAGGGAATCTATGGAGTTACATCCAAGTGCCAAGGCCTATGAAAGGATTTATTGTGAATGTCTTTTACAAGATTCCTTCCTTGTTGGAGATAGGTCCTTTGGGATTCCCCTTCATGATATTGCTAATCCCATCTATTCAAAATTTATGATGCACATTCCCTAGAATACCAAGATGACTTTAAAAACACGGTGTAGATTGGGGCTTTTGCTAGTTTTATTGCAATTTTCTTTTTAAGATTTCCGAACGCAGGCACTTGCTGTATTCACAGGCTTCCTTTTGCAAACACGAGAGCTGGAATGTCACTTTAATTGGTATGCGATATTGTGTTCCGTGCAAATGTTTGCTAATATTCTTGTACAGATCTGGGGGTCTGGGGCTTTTCCTGGAATCAGGCACGCCAAGACGCAGGATCAGATGATAAAAGCAATTTTATGTAAGGTGTGTGTGCGTGTTCACATGCGTGGTTTTTTCCTGCCTGCTCCTTCAGCCACTGGTTTAGGAATTAAAATCAGTTCGAAAATATTTTTTCCTTTCCACACACAAAAGAGTAACCGCAAATATAGTTTCTCTCATGTTTTAAAATCTTTCTAGTCATCTTTCTCTGTGTTTGTGGACTCCGGGTACCTGGAGACTAACTCCGGAGCTACTCTGCAGTTCCCTGCTGCGTACAGGTAGGAGGAAGAGACCAGGATGTATCCCAGCCACCCAGAATGTCCTGTCCTGAGAATAAATAGCTTTATTTCACATGCGTCAATTCCCTAGCCTCTGCCATCCTTACTATTTACAGCAATAACATACACGGGGCTTCCAAACCTGTACCTGACTGAGGCAAAAATGACAGGTCAGTGAGCGACAAGCTTTCCGTTTCAGGCAATACTTAAGCCCCAAAGAAAAACACATACCGGGAGCTTTTGTTTTAAAATGTCATATTATGTTTTCCCCTACCCTTTTGCTGGATGACTTTAATTTCGTTTGGTGTAATTAAGAAAAAACCCCAAATAACGTACAAGTTATATGATGCCTTCGTTATTTCAGATTAGTGAAAAAACAATTTTTTACAAGGTTACCTTCAAAAAAATACAAAAGAATTTTAAAACTAGCATTTTTTTCTCCCTTCTGTTTGCCTTCTCCTTAAAAGAAAAACACTTTCTCTGTGGAATATGGTCTCATTTTAGCTTGAAAGCACAGATTTACATCTCATCTCTGAGTCTCCACGGTGCCTCCTGAGCACAGCAAGGACGAGTTCACAGGACAGTTCCAAACCAGCATTTTAGAAACATAAAATCAACCCCATCCTTTCTGATGAATAATCCATTCAATCCCTGGGAATATCAGGAAAGACAGAAAAATGATAGCACTAATAATAAAACCAAGAGCTGCCGTCATTACTAGAGGAGCTATACAAAGTGCACGTTAAATGAAGCTCACTTAAACATGCTCTGGTTTAATTAGATTTAGTTTAGCCACCTAAAAAAATCCCAGCAGAACTTGTGGTGGGGCTTTCGCTGCTGCTCCCCGCTGTGAGCCCACCTGTTTCTGCCGCCTCGCTGCCCTGGCAGTCGTAAAATCCCCGGGTCGGCTCCGCGGGCTGGGCAGGTCACAAGGACAGGCTTCCAGACTGCCTCGCCACCACATTTGGGGGAAAAAGTTTTTTTTGAACGAAAAACTAAGCTTCACCCGAGATTTACTGTGCTAAGAAAACAGAATAAAAAAAAAAATGCTAAGCATCTAACTTCTTTTTTTCAAACAGCGGCCTTCCAGGCAGGGAACAGACCTGTCATTTGAAGTAGTTTTTCATACTCTGTACAGAATCTATTAAAAAAACTACACTAAGACAAACCCTCCCCTCAATAAAATAATCTTATAAATATATATACATTAAAAAAACCCATACGCAGATAACAGCATATTTCAGGAACAATGTCTCTGTGCTTTTGGCCATATATTTGGATGCGGGAAAATTCTCCTCCTTGGAATAGTTCCCTTCCCGGGGAGTGCTCGGAGCCTGACCCGAATCCCAAGGAAGCAGCGTTCGCAGGAAGCACCTTCGGTAGCACGGGCCGGGCAAAGAGGAGGCTCCTGTGAGCCACAGGCGGGGAGTGATGGGACTATTTCTATATAAACAAGCCCAGGATCAGCTAAAGTTGCTATTCACTGGCAAACGAAAATAAAGAGACAATTCAGAATCAAAGGTGAGTCAAAGAAAAAATATGTCAAATAAGAGGAGGCAGCCCAGACAATCAGTCAGATGCCAAAACATGTGACAGACCCAGAGGCAACTCCAAAACAACCAAACCAACTGCCTGTGGAGTCTGCCAAGGAGCCAGATGCTCCTGCTTAAAAATATCTTCCGCTGCCTTGGCATCTGCATTTTCTGCCTGCCGTCAAAAGAGGAGGGAGGGGAAAATGGGAGAGGGATGCGGGAGTAAGGGTTGGGGGAGCAACTAATAATATTTTTGCCATTTTAATTCTAAGTACTTCTGATTATTCATTTGCAGTTTGTCATCATGTCACCGGAGAGCAAAACAAAACCCCAGCCTGGCATAGGCTGGATATGGAAAAACAGGCAAAGCCCTCTATGGAAAAAAATGGAATGAGAAAAAAATGGAAAAAATGATGAGAAAAGAGGAAAAAAAAAAGGCAAAAAATTATGAGAAAAATCTAATAATTCTGCATTGCTGTGGATGGCACATTCCCGTTAAGGTGATAAAAAGCTGTAAGCTGCTGGATGGCACTTTACCACCCAAGAAAGCATCCGGGTCACTGGACCCAGATCCTGGGCTCGTGGTGGCCGGGCCCTGGGGATTGAGCCAGGCATGGGATGCTCCAGCTTGCACATACCCAGAGTGTCCGCGAGGTGCCCCGCGCTGCACGGTGGGACCAATGGGGAATGAATTGTGCTGAATGAAAGTATTGCTGCTATTGATCACAGCAGCAGGTTTTAGTTCACAGGGGCTGCGGCTGCTCAGCAGAGGCTTAAAACAGACTTTTGTAATATTAACTTACTGAATGAAGACGCACTTGTTGATTAAAACCGTTAAATAAAATATACGTTCTAGAAACATTAGATTATTCAGTAGGAAAAGGTCAAAGAAAGGCACAGTCAAAAAGGAATTTGTGCAATTCCTGTTACAGGAGGAACTGTAATGCAAAAAGTATTATCACATTTCATTTGTATGGAAGGTCTTCATCTCTTGTATGAGAGTATTCATAGGTGAGTACGTCCCTTCAGAAATTGAACTGCAAACCAGTTTTGTTTCTGTTTCTTGATTCTTTGAGCGGGAATCAGGAACCCCGCGTGTGGTCTGTCCCTCTGTCACTGAACCGATCGCGCGGCCTCGGTTTCCACGCACACAAAACCTCCACGATTCTACGTGTCGGATGCGTCCCTCACCACGTCCCTCACCACGTCCCGAGCAGAGCTGGGCTTCCAAAGCCAGCGCTGTTGGAGCAGCAGGTACCGAACATGACTCGGAATACAACACACTCTGTTGGAGAGGGATCTCGCCTGAAAAGAGTGTTTGTTTTCGTAAGATAGAAATCAGAACTTTATCTTTCTTGTGAGCTGCCCAGGTCGGGTTATTAGTCAGGAGGGTTTGGGACACTGAGTGCATCGGGGACCGCCTCAATCGACACGCTTCAAAGCAAGAAACCTGGTACCAAATGAGATGTATCAGAGACCATCACTGCCTTTTAGAAAGCAAACAGCACTGAAGGTCAGGTCGAGCAGGGCTGGGGTAAAATTGCGCCCCAATCCCAAGCTCCCGTAAAGAACAGAAGGCTCCTTTTGTGATGTTTGACTTATTTTCCCACTCGGATGCCTTGGCGAGGCCCGGCTCTACCGTGTTTGTTTCAGGGCAAAGTTTCACAATGGCTGGTCGCCGGCAGAGAGGGCGAGCTCTGGGCTCGCAGCTTCTCTCTCAGTCCCTCGAGCAATCTGGCACCCACGGGGCTGCCACCACCTTTTCTGCACCGAAGGGTTGAACTCCTCGCTGAAAATCTGTGCTACACCTTGCAGACTACATTTTGCATACAGAACTCATTTGCAGGGAAACGCAGTCGCAGTAAATAAATAAGTAACGGGAGCCAAACCGGCAGTGTGGTGAATCGGCAAGCTTATTTCAAATAAATGGAAAGAACTTGCGGTGACGAACACTTCGTTCGAGCCTGCTACTGAGATTGTAAGAATTTTGCATGTCTACATCAACTGACTGATAGCAAAGGAGTTTCTAGTCCCCCTCATGGCACACACAAATGTCTGTTAAAGACATAAATATTTAAAAACAACAGCTAGACTAAGAGGGTTAGCTTTCATTTCATCTAATTTGGCAAGCATTAGATACACCCACCAGAAATCATTTTATTTTGTGTAATTTAATAGCAGATCTATTGTAGCATCGCAGTTTCTGACATACCGAAACAAATCAATGTGGCCTTTTTTTAAGTTCAGAATTAATATAAGGCTGTATTTCAAATGTTAGATGGAAATCGATAAAGATTAAAACCTTTCTGTGTTATTCACTTGTCTTCATCCTCTGCTGCAAAGTTTATTTGCCTTCCTGCATGTAATACAGAGACTTTGATCCTTGTTCAAATATCTCCGAGTTTTTACTTCCCTCGTGTTTGATCTAGTTCTCAGGTGAGAAATATTGGCAAAACTTGTTAGAATTACACCTGCCAATGGCAGCATACAGGCTAGCTACATGAAATTATATAAACTGTACTATGCATGCCCTTTGGGTTCTTACACATCAGAATAATATTCCCATAGAAATCAATCTGAGATTTTAATTTATTAAACCTTCTCTCTTCCCCCCACCCCCCATCCTTAAAGGGATAGATGGAGACACGGAGGAGGAAGCGAGATAACATCAAATAAACCAGGTTTAGAATGGTCATGGATGACCTTCACAATATGCGGTTTGCAATTTTGGGTGGATTAGAGGAAACTAATGATGGCTTTGAAATGAGCTTTTGGATAAAGCTTGGGAAACTCTAATCATTACAAATCCACTACTTAAGAGAACAATTCTGTGTAACACACTGCAGCTTTAAAGCATACATGTCTTGTTTTCTTTCCTCCTCCCAACGAGCTTATTTCGCTTTCACTTATTCTAGTTGTCTTATAGGAGCCCAGCGATTGTTTTCACTTTCTGCCCTGCCTTTTAATTTAAGGGAACCTATTGTTTTTTGCCATCGCGTTGCCCTCACAGTGCCTTTTGCATTTAGTTTAGGACTCATAGAGTTAACAGGCTGGGGAAGAGAGAGAGGAAAAAAAAACCCCACTTGCATTAAGCCTGAAGCCTGTCACCTTTTCTTGGCAATTACACTGCTAATGGCTGGGTCCCAAGCAAAGTGGCAAAGAATATCTCTTCTCACGTTCCCAACTCACAGTGCATTCCCAAATACCAGATGGTGTTTTTGGAATCCATTTCACTATGTTTGATATGACAATACTTTTGTATAATGTTAAATTATATATAACTATTTCAAAGAGCCGATATCAGGACGAGGCAAGAAAAGGAATATTAGACGCAAGGAGGAAAGAGAGAAACTGAAGACTGAAGGTTCTCGTCTCCTCCTGTTGTATCTTGTGTCTCTCAGATTTTTGTGTAATTTGAACAAAAGAGGAAATAAAAGTGGTTCAACAGACCAGCTCTCGCAGTGGTACCATACAGAAATGGTGTTGTTTCCTTCCCAGAACTTGGTGTACATCTTAGGATGCCTGCCAGCTCTACAGGAGGCAAGTGCAAGATCATAAATAGTGCAGAGAAAGCAGGAAAAAAGAAAAGGGGAAAAAACCCGGTCATGAGTAAACAAGTCCCACCATTTTCTCTACAGACTTTTCCTTGAAATCCTGGGGAAAAAAAGGCCCGGAAAATTCAGGAGGGGTAAATTGGTACATCCCCATTAACTTCAGTGGAGTTATGCCCGTTGACAGGAACTAAGCGTTTGGGCCAGAATTTTTAAGTTGAAGTAACTTGGATCCACTTAGTAAGACATCTATACATCCTACCAAAGGTGAGTCCAACCTCGCTTGCCCCAGCTGAGCTATTTCAGTTTTACATTAACACTGATGGACTTACAGGGATTGGAAATTATGCACTTAAATCAGGCCTGCAGATTGAGCTGGAATCCAATTCCTCACGCCTGAAGTGAAGAACAGAAGAAGCTTGGCCATTCCTCAGGAGACAACCAGGACCTCAGCTTTAGGAGGGACAAACATTTTCTTTTTGTTGGACACACTACAAACAATTTCTTAAGAACAGGAAGAAAATGCACTACCGAGGAAAAAAAGTAATCAAGATAATCGGAGGCCCGTCAGTCTGCCAGGGATGGCACTTTCGTTATCAGATTCCCATCATTTAAACACTGGTTAGTTTCATGATTTCTAAACTGAAATTGTTTATTTTAATGTAGCCAGAACTTTGTTTTCCTCTCAGTTGCAGCTCAAGGCACATTTTAACAACCAGCCAGCTTTCAGGATAAATGCTTACCAACAAAAACACTTCCCAAGCTTAACTGTAACATGAATATTGAAACTATAAGGAGGCAACTTCACAAGTAATTTCTCCAGTTCAGTCAGGTTTTTTCCTGCATATGCCCCAAACCTGTGGCGTACATAATCCAAAAGAAGGTTTCATTCATATGGCTAAGCATGAGCAACTTACCACATCAGTATTTACTTTTTACACAACAAAATACTGATTTTTCCCTCTTGATTACTTACACTGCCAGCATACTGTAAAGATTATCAGCCCCTAAAAGGATCATACAGATCCAGTGACTACTACATAATTAACAATAACTTGTAGTAATGCAATTTAAGAGTCTTTTTAATGGGCATAGATGGCAGAATGTATAGCCCATCTTTCTTTGTCATCCTAGAAAAGGGGCCCCATGCGGAGCTGCTGGTTGCTGAGTGATGCTTTGTAGTCTGTACCAGACAGTTGCACAGTACCAGCTGCATTGGCAGGTAGCCGAAGTGCAAAGAGATAGCTGCCAAGCTATGCTATACAAAGGAAGCAGTGCCAGAGAGAAAGGGACCTTTGCATGAAGTCACCTTTGACCCTGAAGCCAGCATGGATCCCATATTCATCAATTCCAGACAATTGCATCTTTCATTCCACCACAAACTATGATTAGAAAGGGCCCATTTGTGATAGTGATTGTTAGTTTACAGTTCCCAGAGATTGGATTATTT
Organism: Rissa tridactyla; assembly: GCF_028500815.1. Taxonomy (NCBI): domain Eukaryota; kingdom Metazoa; phylum Chordata; class Aves; order Charadriiformes; family Laridae; genus Rissa; species Rissa tridactyla. The sequence continues at coordinate 51,971,984 of NC_071473.1, read as the reverse complement.
AATCTTTAGTTCTGTTGGCAGCAATATTTTCCCTAACCTTTTGTAAAGGCACGCCAGTGATAATCTAACATATGTATATAGGGAGATATACACACACATCCACACACGCACCTCCCTTCCCCACCAAAACCAGATAAAGACGCAAAGAAAAGGGAAAAGCCGCAGCACACAAAATTCATGTTGTTTGGCAAACACTGTGCTAACGTAAATTTTTGGAATTCAGTCTGGAAAGTGCAGTGCACTCCAGGTGCAGCAGTATCCCAACTTCTGGCCACAGACCCGACTTTCTTACAGTTCTTTCCATTTGAAAGGAATGACTTTGCTTTAGAGAATTGAGATGTATCAGAGGCATTGTTTTCAGACAACTGCAGATTACTTTTTTTTTAATTTTTCATTTTTTTTAAATACTGACTGCTTGTAGTACATCCAAAAAGAAGAGGAAGATTTAACAGATCTTAAATGGACTCATGAGAAAACCACCAATGACAAGCAAAACCACTGAGGGGTGTGGGGGGGAGACAGTGCACAGAATAAAAGCAGCAGGGAAGCGTCTAGGCCCGGTTCCTGCTACTGTTCTCCTGTGTGTCTGGCTTTGATATTGTGAGCCCTATTGAAATCAATGGCAGAGCTCACAAGGTGCATGTGTATGTCAGCGTTTGCAAGTTTGGGAATTTAGTAAACGGGTCTCCAATAGTAAACCGTCCCCAAATGCCCCCCAAATTTCACACAGCACTTCCTTGAGTAGTAAAGCAAGTTGCTGGCACAATCAAGTAAGGAAGGAATATAAGATCTCTGAGAATGTAACTCTTAGCAATAACTTTCCACAGCGTTTAGGAGAAAAAGGGGTAAAAATCCCACCAGAATCAAATGAAGAACTAACACTTGCAATTGGAAGTAGAAAGAAATGGGGGAAAAAAAAAAAGGCTGGGAGTCTATAAAACTTTCATGAAAACCTTTTTTGATCTGATCCTTTGGTCTTATCTCAGAGATGTTAGCTGAAGGGAAAAAATCCCTCTACCTGAAGGCTGGCCGTATTGTGCTGCACCTGACTTCTGGCTCACATGCGAGACCGTCTGTTCTTTATTTTCACTCTGTATGAAGCTAATGGAATTTGCAGTTGATTAACCTCAAATCTGGAGTAATGATCCAGCCTGGGACTGCAGCTGGCAATGCTGGGGCTATTTGTACTTCTTAACTGAGTAAGACAGCAACAAGTATAATGGCACAAAGGTAAAGATCCCAGATAGACGGGTAAATGTCAGAGGTGCATTAAAGGAGTTGAGAATATGACCTGAGCGTGCAGACAGTGGCCCCCCTCCCCACAAGGAGGTGGGAGCACCAGCTCATAGAAAAATTAATCACAAGATAATACACTAAAAAGTATATGGCTACACTTATTCAATGATTTTCTACAGGGGACACTCAAACCACAAGATTTACCCTTTCTGCGCGCTGAAGCCACGCATTAGGAAAAGGTCATCTATTGAGGAACAGCCTCTCTAGAAGATTTAGGAGACACAGGGTGCTAAAACTTCTCTCCAACTTCTATTTGTGTGAGGGAAAGCAAAGTCTTCATTAGATCGGCACCACAAAATAAAATTCAGAGTAGAATTACACTGTACTGTTTGTATTTATTTATTTGTGCCGATTTAATTATTCTGCCTGAAATATGAAAAATGGCAGCTGAATCGCTGCAGATAAACACCACCAGAAAGCAATTCAAGCATTTTTTTTTCTTAATAGATGTGTTTCTGTTTTTTCCTTCACAATTGTTTAAAGCTTCGATGAAAAGAATTACACAAATGCGCACCAAACCTCGGAACTAATTTAGTTTAGCAAGCGCTTCACACATCTTCATTTACTGAACAATGTTACTTTCAAGTCATGACAACATTCTTCCTTCCTTGCCTCATGACTAATACAGTGTTATTCAAGCCGCTCCTCTTCAGACACTTCAGATCTTTACAAATCTTTTCCCCAGCTTTACCACCTGATTTCTAATTAAAATCAAACTGAGAAAGTTCCTTCCACTCCTGTAAATCCCGCAACCCCAGGCCGGCGACAGGCACTGCTGAAAAAGGCATTGCACGGCTTTCCTTCCATGGCAGCGTTTGGAAGAGAAACTTCTTCAAAGAGTTGGATAAAATGAGCAGAGAGCTGGGACGAGCTGTGCTTGGTCTTGAGCTCTTATACTGCTTATTGGCTAAATAAGTCTTAATGTGATGTAGCAAAAACAATTTTTCAGTCTGGGGAAGATCATTCTTTCCATCCTATATAAGACTTGTCAAATTAATGACTACCAGTGGACTTTCCTAACACTACATTACTGTCTGTATTTTATTTATATATCGTGCATGTAAATATACATGTGCACATGCACGCACACACACACTGTGTGTACTATATGTCAACAACTAATCAAAAATTGTTTGCCCACAAGCATATGTGAAAAATTCATCTAAATAATTGTACATTTAATTTTTAATGAAATCTCAGTAATCCACTCAATTTACCAAACTCCTACTTAATGTGAAAAAGTGGCGTGCACAGAGATCTCTGTGTCTTACACAGCGTGAGCATACGTACCACTTCAGGCATCCTCAGTCAAGTTTTATTATAATATTATCTTGATTTTGAGATCACTGCTTTTACTTGTGTGCAGAGTGAAGAAGCATATGCTATATGAGTAACCCATAGTGTTTGGCTTAAAGGCAAAATAAAAGTCAGCAATAAATAAACAGTAAAAAACAGACTGCTGGTAGATGGAACGACTCCACAGCTTATGAGGTCTTTCCTGCCTTTAGTTCCCTAATTCTGCAAAATCTTATATTTGTAAGTAACTTTTTAATAAAATAACGTACTGCAATTATAGCATCTGTTTTCAGATAATGTTGGAAACCCATTAATTAACATCTAACACCCTTTTTGAGGTGAGTGAGTTTTATTATTCTGCTCCGTAGATGGGGAGGGTGAGACATAAAGAAATTGGAGTGATAGATTTGGCAGGCCTCTACAGAAATCAAGGGAAACGCATTGCGTATCTGCTTGTAAGAACACACATTTAAGCAGGCACCTGCATTTTGCAGGTGCAAACACCTATAGCATACAAATAATAATTCTACGCCATGCTCATGCACACCCGTCCTGGAGCGTGCACCCAGAAAACTCATTAGAACAAAGAAATCTGCAAGCATGAACACATACATGGAAGTGCAGGTGTTTGATTATTTCAATCCAAAGCACATGAACAGATGTTTGCATCAAATTGGAATTGTCACCATCCTCAAAACTCTGCAGCTCTGTCATTCCACCCTTATCGGTCTGTTTATTTCTCATATTCCAGAAGGCCTCGTCTCACACTGTTTTTCAGGGTACAACTTCCACCCATTTTGTCTCCAGACCCTTATCCTGTTGAAAGGGAAAATAACAATTCCCAGCCCACTGATCTTTCTGTTCTTTGGCAGCCAATCATTCACTTTTTGACTAGATAAATATTTTTTAGTTAAGGTTTTGTGCTCCTCACCAGTGTCACTGCATATCACTATTGCAAAGATCTTGGGTTTTATGCAGGATCAGTTCCATGATGACAGAGCAGATCTGAGAAGAGATGTGTTAGGACAAGTAGCAGAAAGGTGGCCTGCGCCATTCAAAGATGGGAACAACTGGTTCCATAAAGGCATGTGGCTTCCAAGGTTAACGTGCTGTGAAACCACAGACGTTGTCAAGCTGTAAGCGGGAGACACCAGGATGCAGGGCTGTGGGACATGATGCACAATGGAGCATTAGACTTTTCTGAATCCCAGTGCCATAGGGGCACATTGTCAGCTTGGTCTTCGCTCCTTTTCCCTGTTTCCTTTTTCCCTGTTTCACAGAGTTTACAGCAAAGTTCCCTAAAATATTCCCTGAAATTTTGGAATTGAGCAGATGCAATCAAAAGTGGTTGCACTGCTGATCATGGGGGACACCTCACGGAGCTGGCACAGAGCCTTGTTTGGTTCGGCCACTGCTGTTGTCCTATGGCTCTTTGGCTTCCTGCTATGGAGTTGCCTCAGCGCAGAAGAGTTTGGGCAAATGAGCTACTAATCTGCAATTCAATCCGTGCCTTCGCAGCTGAAGAGAGGAAAATAAACCCACAAAGTTATTTGGTTGTGCAGTGGTCCAGTTACTGGAGGACCAGAGCAGTTGGTAGCCCATATGTTACTGAATGGGATTCTAAGTAATGAAAAAGAAACAACTTCAAAGAGAGATTTGGAGGAGAAGGAGAAAAAAAATCTTGTGATTCACTGTCTCTGCCCAGGTGTGATCCCTTGGCCACTGCTCTTCATAATGCCAGAGAACATATTCTCATATCAAATCCTGTTCTTCCTGTCTCCTTTACAGTGCCTGTGCTGAATCCCCATGCTTTGCTCAATCCTTTTCTTTCCATTCTTTAGACTTTCTCTTCTTGACACAAACTTACATTAAAAATTAGCAAATGACACTGCTTGCCAGGAGTCAGGCCAAGGACTTCCCACCATTTTGGGCCTAAGTCCTCTTCCCACATGCCCACATATTTCTGTGGAAGTTATTTCCCACATTTCTCTGTGGAAGGCTTTTAGAAAACTTCATTAAGCATGAAAAGAACGGGTGTCCATAGAAATATAATAAATTCCAACCACTCTACATATCTCCGTAGTGAAAAAGTTGTATCCTGTAACATCAGGTGAGACAGTTGTAAGCTGTAAGAAAGTTACTATTTTCTTTTAAATTGTTTTAGAATTTTTCATCAATTTTTGAACACGAGGGAATTCCTTGGGTGTGTTAAACAATGTCTTATGCTACTGTTTCCTACGGTTTCCTTCATTGCGCATGGCAGACAGACAGCTGATCTTTTAAGCCTCATTTCCTTCGGAAATCAAGAAAAAAGGAGAGGAAGCAACAAGTCCTAATGCGATGCTTATATACGTTGCAATTTGTCTAAGCTGTAAGTTCTCATTAGCACCAGATCACGAGTAAATTTGAGTTTTACTTGTGTTTGCTTATAATCCTTGAAAACTTGGTTTTATTTGCGCTTTTGTAAAAACTTTGGTGGTTCACCTTTCAGTCACTGCCCTAAATAACCCATGTTTAACCTGTTCTTCTTAACCTAGTCTTTCAAATAGCACCACAAGAGAAAATTTCTAGTAAAAAAAAAACCCGTCAAACAGAAGTGCATATGTATGTTGTTTCTATTTGTTCCTGAAAGCAAGCAAAAATGTTGACAGAATGAGCAATCAAACGGGACAGTTTTTCTCCTTTCTTATTGACCATAAAAGGTTAATCTGGGTCACTTTGGAATACTCTTTATATTTCCTTGACGTAAACCAATAAGCTATGCTCTACTTTCCGTTTCCATTTTCTTTACTAAAGATGACTACTTATGAGTACCAGCATATTTCCATGCAAAATCCGGTCCATTTTCTCCAGCTTAATTGAATTCTGGATTTAAAAATAACGCAGAAAACCTCCTCTCTAATTTACTCACAAACTCTCTCAGTTATGGTGCTCTGACAGTGACCCCTTCCACCCTGTGTCTTTTGAGTTAGTCACGTTTAAAGCAGAAAGGCCTATTTGAGAGCACTATTTGTGCTCTTAATTTCCACACTGCTCCCATTGACAACCTCAATCCATGTGTGCGATTCCAATTGGGTTGTGAAATTAATATGGCTGTTTGCGTACATCAAGGGCAACCTGTACTCCTTTGAAAGCAAGGGCACTGCAATTATTGGTAGTAGAAGTCTATGAGCTTATAGTGCCATCTGTACTATCCAACACTTCCACCCATATCTAGTTGTATTGCTAACTTTGCGTTTCACAGCCTCTGAAAAAAAAACAACCCACCAAAGAACAACAGACATGCTTATACAGGCAAAATATTTTGAACCTCACTCCATTAGCCAGCACATCTATTTCATCCATTCTAATGATTTTTATCTTATTGAGAACTACTCTTCAGTAATCTACTGTACAGAAAATAGATCCAGAGATCTTCATCACAGTGAACATAAGTTCTAAAACCTTTGCACAAAAGAGCTATACCAGGTTTGCCCAGCGCCTGCTCCGAAGGCGCCTCAATCAGAGCGGCTCCTGCTGCTCTGAGATCAGTCGGATTCCCTGCGAGCATGGCAGGGCCTCTGCTTTTTGAGGGTTGATAAAGAACAAGCACATTGCATACGTGAAGTATGTGTATGTGCGTGTACAAAGAGATCCAGCATTTGCAACAACGAGTTCTGTAATTATTACCTGCAGCACTTGTGAAAGAGAAGTTCCTCGTGACATTAATGGAAATAACAAAGATATTATCAATCCAAACCATGTTATTATGAACTAGCATATTTGTCTTCAAATATCAAGAATTATTTGATTCATTCTAAAATCATCTTTAAATATTAATCAGTGTCAGTGACCACATCTGAGGGAGAGGAGTGAAGCATGCGCCTAGCAGCACAGTGAGATCCTTTTCACGCTGGAATTAAAGCATGGGGAACCTCTCAATAAACCAAACACATTACCTTTTTCCGTTCATACGAGGTAAGGAAAGTAAATATTTACTTCCTTATTTATAAAAAGTTTCAGATCACTTTTTGTTCGCGTGGAAACTACTGGGACTTTGCAGGCAAAAAGTTTCAGAATATTCTTTATTTTCACCTCCATTTTTGGTTACTCCCAGTATTAGTGGAGGGCTCGCCTAACGTAGCAGCATCAGACTGCCAGAAACCACCACAAGCATCCAAATCAAATAAAAGATCCAGTCCCGGGGTTTAAATTGGAGTATGTGATTAGTGTCGCAGCCTTTGGACCCAGATCAAGGTGTTAGACCTTTCGGGCAGTGCCTGTCTTTTTCTGTTTTCTTGCATGGTCTGGTATTCAATACAGTTTTGACGCCTTCAGATCTCAATCCAGCATGTAAAATTAAATGACGGTGAGCCGTCAGAGACACCTTACGTATAGCAATGACTGAGGTTAGAAGTCCTCCTATTTCTCCTTCACAAGATAGGTCCTCCAGATCGTAGTGTTACTTGCTTTTCCCAACTATCACAATGATTTCATAACTAAAGGGCCACGACGAGCTCTGGAAATAATACATGGGCATCAACAGGGAGAATGAGCTGGCCCTTAAGGGTACAAAGCTGTGCTCTTCTTCATTCTCCCCCTGGTGAGACAGCTATCTACACAACACCCTCCTCCCCGGTTAACGCTGGGTGAGGACGTGGGACCTCTGGCTCCTGGCTCAGAGGGGAGCACTGCAAATCCAGGCAAAGTTTTTTTTAGATAAACTGGCTTTTCTCTCTAGCCCTTCCTCAGGGAGTCCTATGGCTACACCATCGTGTTACAACCAACGCGAAAGTTTGTGAGGGGACGAGGGTTGAACAAGGGTTAACATGGCGATCTCCTCTTACTAAAATGATGTCATTTCCCTCCCCCTCCCCGAAAGTATCTGTTGCTTGGTTGTTTACATACTAAAGTTAATTTAAAATATATATTATAGACCTGCATGTTTTAAAATTGAATGAATTCTCAAATCTGAAGACATTTATACAAATTTAATTTAAACCTACAGTGCTTCAGCGTTATTAAAAAGTATTGGGTTTTAGCCACAAACTACCCATTTTCCTTGTTTTCCGCATTTTCTCCAGAAAAATAAAGACTAAGAAAACACAAGTACTGATACATTGTAGAAATTGTCCCAACGAGTTTATAATCCAGTGTAAGTTACACAGTACTGATAAGTAAAGGAAGTTCAACCAGACAGTTTAATCCTCCAATTTCCTGTCTTCTAATCAGCCACTGACTCCTCTGACTTTAAATTAGAAACATTCATGGCAATATTCAGGACAGGTGAAGGAAAAAGAGTAGAAAACAACTAGGACAAATACTTGTAAGCAAAAGGAGGCCACGTATAGAAAATGAAGATACTATAAAATATGTAAAGCGAAGGACGGAGTGCGTGTGTTTGAGTTATATACGGAATTTAGCAACTCTGACAGAGAAGGAATAATTTTATTAAAAACATTTATACAGCAGCTGAGCAGTGCATGAACATACAAGAGTTCCTGTATAAAACAAAGAAAAGCCATGCTGCAATGTTACACTTTGTTCACACTTTGTTATTTTTAGAGAGGCAGGAGCAGGATAATTATTGATACGTGTATGCTTTTTGATATACAGTCAATTATAAGCAGGAAGCACAAATCAGCAAAGCCACGTATGGTTCACCAGCATGTAGGGATTACCATGATAAACTCAGAAGAGAGTATGTATATGCACGTATGTATAGATACGCTCAGTGATTTAAACAAGAAATAACTACTTTTGAGTGTTTCATGCTTCTGGACTTTTTTAGCTTCTGTAATAACGATTAGCTTTCCATACAATGAAATTAAATATTTATTAGATGCATTTGTGATGAGATTTATAGTGAAAGTTCTTTTAATTCTTAAATGATGGAAGTGTTAGTAACATTTTGAAATTTTCATTTTTTTTTTTTTACTGCATAAATTACCTGAGCAATTTCAGCTATTCCTCTGAAAAAACGGAGCACCGAGGTGTGAAAGAAAAGTATTTACCAAGAGCTTCAGTGAAAAAATGATGTTGAGTTAAAAACCTGTAAAGTATCAAAATGACCATTTCAAGTCCAGTCCTACTACGTAGAATAAATTTTCTTAATTTACAGCATCTAAAGAAAATAAAGGCATAAACACCAAACTACGGATCGATAGCTGGGTAATAAAACTAGAAAACACTTATTTCAGAAAATGACTGGAAGATTTGCTTGGACTGTCATATTCAATAACAGCAGTTTGCATGCTAACTCATACAGGGAGTCATTTGAAACGGCTTCTTATTTATTAATGAGGCTTTTTTCTTCAGCTATTTCACGAAGGAAAACAGTTTGGGGTTTGAAGCTGTTTGCACTGAGACAACTCAAATGGGTCAAAGTTGGGTCTCAGTCACTCAGGTAAGTAAACCTGGAGTTGCTCCACTCTTCATGTAGCAACTGCAGGCTGACGGTGGCGTAAATCTGGAGCAGAATTTGGCCCAGGGTCTTTAGTTTTGTATTGTTATTGAGAATTTTCCTCCAGTTTATACCTTTGCTGCACATGTATTTCAATAACCCCGTGCAAAGGAATTTTGCAGACAATCCCTTATTAAACACATATAATATTCACATCATATTGGCTTGCTAGAGCAAATAATTAAAAAAAATAATCAGCTTGAAATAAATGTTTATAAAAGTAGCACAGCTGCACATATTTGTTACAAATGCAAGACAGAGTACCGAAACTTTTCTATGACTAACCCTTTAGTGTCTCTATGACAGCATCAAATTTAAATAAAAAGTGCCAACGATTACAAAGTAATGATCATTTTTCCAACAAACTAATATATCTCATATCTTCAGGCTGCTATACTGGTAAAAGTATTTGCTGTTACTTATATGTTAAAAGATATAATTCCTTCTTACACAAATTTACAGCATTTGGGGGGAAATTTTCTGCTAAAATGTCACATTACAATATAGCCACAATAACTGCTGCTGCATTTACTTGATTTAAGCGTAAGAAAAAAATAGATTAGGTGTAAAAAGACTGCCTTAAAACTGTGGTGACAAATGCAATTATTGCTGAAACATACAAATCCTGTGGGTTCTACTGAAATAGTTTGAAACATTTATAACTGTCTACAAGAAAGAAAAATAATATTTTTCTTTACTTTGACCTCTTGCTATTTGGCAAGTAAGATAAAATATATTAGCCATTCCATCAGATGGCTGGATAGAAAAACTAGCTGCGATGAGGAAAAACGAATTAAAGGAGCATTAATAAAGATTATCTATGAAAGAAAATAAGGTCAAAATTAGAATTCTGCATTTTAAAGCCACCTTTCAAAAATGCAAGCTGCTTTGCCCAATGCTAAAATCCATTCATTTTACTAATCATGCAATCAACCAATCTCCATTATCTCCAGCTAGCTAGCTATAAACATGCTATAGACTGGAGTGAAAGAGGGAGAGTGTGAGGTTGAGAGACAGAGAGAGAGAGAGAGAAAGAAAGAAAGAGAGAGATTACTACACCCAGCCTTTTATAAAGCCGTTTCTTTCATTATAACAGGTCTTTTCATCAAAATGACACAGAACCTTTAAATTTGGGCATAATGCTCCAGTACAGTACACAGCTATAGCTTAAAACGGATTTAGAACCTGCTCCAGAAAGAAAACAAACTCCCTCGTTTGACACACAAATTGTTTACGATTCATTAAAAAGCAAAATTGCATATCACAGTGCTGGCAGCTGAGTCCATATGGGTGCAAGGGGTATTCACTCATCTCTTTGTATGCTGGCAGTACCAAACCGAAGTTTAGCACTGTGCAGCTGAGATTGTGTGCAGCCAGACGATGCATGAGGTAATTTTAAAAGCTTTATTTGTCTTTAAAACATTAAAAATCTGCTCTCTAGCTTACTTTTGATTAAAAGAATGTGGCAAACGCGATGAGGTTTGGGGGTAAAAAAAAAGAACAGATATCTACTTTTTGTTGTATGTTTTAGATTCACAGACTGTATGAAAAACTGCTTATTACTCCATCAATAATTGAAACTTTGCACGAAAATTATTTGCAATTAACACATCTATTGTAAAGATCTTGAATTATTCATTTCAGTTAAAAATAACATCTCTTTCATCTAGCACAACTTCTACAAAAAAAGGCTATTTTAGTGATTTTTTTTTTGTTCTCTTAGAAAATAAATGGTGTGACGTTCAAGTTTAAGGAGAACTTTCTGCAATGTTTAATCTAAACAACAGCATGTGTGGTTATAAAACTGTTTATTTTTAGGCAAGTGCATTACTAAATGTTTCCAGCATTTTTACATATTATATTCACAGCACTAAAACATCTGTGAAATAAATGTGACTGAAATGAAACTTCCTCGGACACTTTCTATAGGGTGATAATAACTGCCTAATAACATTTGAGGATACTTAGTAAATAATAAACATGGACGTACCTCATCATAAAAGCAGCCGATAGACAATAAAAGAGGAGCGGTAATAAAATATACAAATGGCTTAAAATAAAGCAAAATCACAGCATGATATAAATCGTGTGGTTAAAACAGGCACTTGAAAACTTTGCTTCGAAAATGATAACTAAGAATCAATAGACTTATTTACAGGGGTTTAACAAGCTAAAAAAAAAAAAAAAAAAAGAAAAAGTCACATGAATAGTCAACAGTTTATGTGCATGCAAATACCCCTTCCCCCTCCAACTTCCCCTGGCAGAAAGTCTAATTGGAAAATCAGTACTATAAGGAAAGTGGTTAGCCTTCCCTAGTCCCATTAACCAAAAGCTGTATGTTACATTTTGCTGGCAACCACTGGCAAACCTCTAATAGACGGTTAAAAAAATTAAGAGTTTAGACAAAACAAAACGGAAAAACCCGAGCCCAAACACCTTTAAATACAAGCCACATGATATACACAATGGCCACCACCAAGCTGCAGAATAAAAACCTTCCGGATCTCACTTTTAAAAGTCTTTCAAGTCCTCAGAGGTCTTAAACTTTCCAAATGATACCAAAATTGGTCCGGGGCGGCGAGGGGGAGGGAAAGCCCCCGACTTGTTTCAGCGTATCATACAATGAAAGTGATCATGCCTTGTTTTGTAATTCCACTCGCCAGTCCTTTTTTAACTGATATCTATGTGAAATGAGCTGAGGTTCACGGTCCAGTTAGGAGCGGATAATACATTCATTGTCCTGGCAGCAAACTTTTCCTCTCACTGGAAGAATTCACGCTTGCCACAAGAATAATAATTACAGAAAACTAAAAATGCGCTGCTAACGAATTAATCCCTAACGGACAACACGCTAACGAGGGCAGTAATGATTTGAGGACTCTCTTCCTCACAACAGGACTTGCATCTTCTGCCACAATGGGCTATTGTGCATCCTCCTAACTCACTATACCTCTTATAGATTCAAGATGTCAAAGGTTGTCTGGCCCGGCTGACCATGACATGCTAGTTAACTCGTTCTACGGAGCACGTTGGGACTTTATTGAAACTTTAATTGCGCCCAAAAGCAGCTAGAGCCAGACTATGTGGGATCTGTAACACATGGCTCCAGGTCAGCAAAGCCCGGTAACCTGTTCTAACGTAAACAAGCGGAGGGAAAAGTTAGATGGGGGTCTCCGATGAAAGGCAGCACCTCGCAAAACACGCTCCTCTCACACGTGATGATTTTACACCACGACACTACCGCACCGTTCCAGGCTTTTACAGTAATCAACTCGCTTTGTAACGGACTGAACTTTCCACCTCCCCTCTTTACAAAATATCGCATGGTAAAAAATGCACACGCACACGAACGCTTGAAAGCAGCAGATAAAGTAAAACAAACTGAGCGTTAGGCAGCCGACTGAGACAACTTACTCTGCACAAGGCTTTTTCAAACTACTTCTTTGCATACTTTTTTTTTTTTTCCCCCCTTAAGGAGAATTGAAAAAGCTTCCCTCTGGAAACTGTAGTGCACATTAACGGTCTCCTGTTACACAGGGGAAAGCACACAAGTGGGACAAGTGTGAGGCTGCTCTACTGAAGAGTGTGAAAAAAATCAAATGTTAATTTGATAAATGTGAGGTCTGGGACATTTTGTCAAAGAGGGAGGGAAAGTAGAAAAGGGAGAAAAAAAAAAGCAGCCCTGCTGCCAACTCACCATCCACCAAGTTCTGGCCGAGATGTCGTAGCAGAGCTGCCATTTGATGGAGCCGTCGGAGGTTTTCCCTGCCATTATGCTGTCAGCAAGCTTCATCTGATGCTAACTCACGGGAGATAAGACACCTAATTGAGAAAACATTTGCACTGGCATGTTGGGCAACATGTAGCCCGGTCCATACCATATGGAATCATGGGTAAAAAAAAAAAAATCTCCTTGACAATGAACCAATCTCTCACAGACCCAGTGGCAAGGTGAAGTGGAGATGAAAAGTCATCTGCTCCTAGCACTGTCTTCTCCTCTCTCTCTCTCCCTCTCTCTCCCCCTCTCCCTCTCTCTCACTCACTCCTTTTTTTTTTTTTTTTTTTTTTTTTTTTTTAAATAAGAACCCACTGCTCAACATCAAAGAGAGGCGGTCAAAATTAGGGCTTCATCACTCAGATGATTTTGGTCTGCAAGGTTTTTCTTTCCTTTCCTCTTTTTTTCTTTTTTAAGAAGAATAAAGAGATTTAATAGGACAAAGGCAGGTAGTGGACTGCGGAGGGAGATCGCCACAGGCTATTAGCCTAAAATTTCTGCTTGACAGATGGAACTGCTTAGAGACTATCATGCAATGTTTTGGGTGTTTTTTTTTTTTTTTTTTAAAAAAAGACTTTCAGTCTGATTCAGTATCTGTTTATCGCAGCTACTTTTCTCATGTACGTGACCGGGGGGGGAAAAAAGACTGGGCAAAAAAAGAAAAAGATTGCGTCTTTCTTTTTCTTTCTTCCTTTCATAATTGTGCATAAAATCATTTAAGCAGTGAAAGGCAAAACAAAAGTATAAACTGCTGAAGTTTATTCCTCAATTCAGTAAAAGAAGCTTTCTGAAGGAATCAAATGCTCTTTCATTTTTTTGAGACATTAAAGTTTTGGCTTTTTGTTCCTTCTTGATTTTAGATACCAGATCTTATTGTTTAAATAAATGACTTTTCATATGAAGGTTCAAATGGCTAAAGTACTCCCTAAGAACTGAACAATTCCCTTTCTATCTTATTTTTTTTTAATATATTTTTGCTACCATTTTTTAAAAAACTGGTTTATAATGTTACGCTTTCTAATACCATCAGGTGATAAGCACCAAAGCCACACCGAGGTTTGTTTCTCCCTCCTGCAAAACTTCTCTGCAACGTTCAAAATTTACACGAGCAATTGACAGATAACTTGGAAAATGACAGCTCCCAAACACAGTTTTGAAAAAAGTTATGAAATCCTGGTATTGTCCTATAGTAAAATCCTTTCCTGGAAAACAAAGTAAAAGATAACCATACGTTTTCCCAACTCCGTTTCCCACTTCTTCTGGTGCACTGTAAAACCAACAGAAGTATTACTTTTATGACAGCTGACTATTAAACAGGCAGTGAATGCTTTCCGTTTAAATCGCCCCGCTGTATCACAGGGAGCGACGGCAGCTCAGCTATGACCGCCACCACTTAATACCGGGGCACTTCAGTCTATACAGTAGTGCCTTTCCTCAAGTGCTCGATAAAATGAACTTCTGAACTGGCAAACAGGCTCTCGCCAGGAATATTTCTTAGGTCTGTAGAGCCGTGGCCGATATAACTTGCTCACTGAGAAACAGCTACACCCTGCAAATCTTTTCGCGATTCGGACATAAGAGGAAAATGTATTAGAAATATCCACTCTATTTTAAACAATATCCCTTTGCTGTTTGTAGCAAAAAGGGGAGCTCGTGGGTGCACAATTCCTCATTTGATTGTTTTGTGTACTGACTATTGTTTAACTATTTGGCTACAGCAAAATGATAATTCTGGGCTGCACAGATTACAAAACTGTCATTCAGTACAGGACAGAACTAACTTTCATTGAGCTTCAATAATACCTTCAGATTTCTGTGATGTGCAAGACGATAAGCAAATGATTTAGGGTAAACACAAACTGCTAGTGTAACACGAAGGGCTCAGTCTTTGTTTTTGCCCCAGCCTTAACAATCTGTTCGGACTGCACAAAAAATACGTTAGTGCATGATCCATGCAACTACTTCACATCCCAGTTTGCTTTTTTGCTCCGGATAGCAGGTACGAACTCACTGCCATTTACAGGAAAGGGACTGACTAGCATGGGAAGTGTTAAGTTTTAGTCCGAGTCCAGGAAAAAAAAAAATGGACACTGTGCCAGGAACTGCCCTTGCACTGGCTGGCCAAAGCATTTATCGTCTTCTGTTACCGCAGGTTCGTTAGCGCTACCTGTCCTTTCTGTGGCTTGTTGCTTATTGAAAAATACCTCCCTCCAAATAATCACGCGAAATATAAAGTAAAATGCTTAAGTAACAATCAGCCTTTGAATGGGTGTCAGATTCAATTTTCTGCTGCTCTCTTTGCTCCTACCTCTCAAACCGAACAACTTACCCACCCTGCTTATTATTTATTTAGCGTTTCATACCCAGTTGGGCTGCATGTCATTCCAGACAAGTTCTGATAAATCTCTATTCGGTCTATATGGTTTTCCATCACCTGATGTAGTTATAGATCTACTGACAAACTTTCTCTCGATTACTACGTTAACCACTGCTTCGAGGGTACTTAGGTCATCCTATGCCAGTGTATGACTTTACTTCCCAATATTAATTATAAACACACCGAAAAACGTTTTTGTAGAAGAGCATACACTTTTCAGCTTATGAATGACAGAAGCATGAAACCATTTCCTTCCTGACAGTATAGTAGTTATGTGCAAAGAAATGAGGAGTGCTGTTGGTTAACAGCGTTTTAAATTCAGAACAATTAGGTGCAGTTAACTTTGCCATTGTTCTTTCTGATGCTGGGGATGGTGGGTTCTTACCCGTAGAGCAATTATTCCTTTCATAAGCGGCTGTTGTTAATAGCATTAAAACAAGATTAAATACAACATGTTAAATATTGCAATTATTGTGGAAAATAAAATTATTTGGTGAGCATAATGGGGAGCAAATCAAGCATTTAACATGATCCAGGAAATGCTACTCCAAACAATTGCATTTGTTTTATGCAATTTTTCCCCTCTGATTGCTGACAGATGCCGTTTTGGAAACAAACATCTAAGTAGTTTTCCTTCAATCAGGAAAAAAACCACACACCAGAAAATGGCTACATGTTTTGAATTTAACTCTTGTCAATCAGCATTCTGCACAACACTCCCTGTGAATAGTACTGGGACAAAACGATGCCTTCCAAAGACTAATAAGCCACAAAGATGTTTGCTTCTAAATCAGACTGTTCCGAAGAAAGAAAAAGCCTTCGTGCAGCATAGACATTTGTGCAGACACAGCTGCAAAATAAAAACGCTTGCAATATATGAGCGATATTTCAAGTCGGAAATAACTTAGGTGTATGTGTTTGTGGGCTACAGAAGAGATTTGTTTTCTGACAGCTTTAGGCCTCAAGCAATGAATGGAAGTACTTGCCAGTGGCTTTCTGACTTCCTACTGGAGAAGTGGCCAACTACCCCAAAATAATTTGCTTAATTGTTGAGCAGAGTTACCTGCCACAACACAAACAGCGTGAGCGTGCCCCTCTCTATCTCCCCTCGGCAGCACATTCGCATGAGGTCATTGCTGCTACCGAGTGTATGAAAGCAGGAATGAATGCTAAAAAAGGCTAATAAAGTATATTAATTCAGATGACTATATCAAGCTGGCATTTTACAGCCTACTGGAAACTGAATGCATGAGAGCATTAGAAATGTTGGCATAGCGGGTGGTTTCTCCAAATGTTGGCTTCTACTATTCGCATTGGTAAAAGAAACGCGGCAGAACTGCGTGTAGCTCCCAGTGCTAGACACATCTTCAGGATCTCAGTACTCTTTACCAGATTATCTATTAATTGCATGGTATCTACTGCTCATTAACCCTTTCTTTTTTCCCTTTGCCTCCCCCTATTTCCTCAGTTGCAATTGCTTAGAACCTTTTCAGCTGATTGCAACAGCGTGATTTTTAGATCTGTTCCTAATCTGGGAGGCGTTTTCTTTGGGAAGCCTGAACCTAGATGAGTTACCAAGAGGATTTCCTTATCTCGAATAGTGACAATTAGTTCAAGCGCCATGTGAGAGCAGGCAGTTGATTTTTGGACAGCCTCTGAACTTATGCAAAGTTGCTGACAACGAGTGTGTGTTGTAGCTTTTGGAAATCCTATAATCCTGGCTTCAATCAAGAGGATCTGCTGTTGCTGAAGGCGTAAACAAGGAGAGAAGCAGCATGTGACCACTGCTCCTGCACCTTAAAGGACTCCGAGCCAAAATGAGTGCAACAGTAGAGCTTCTACTGAATACTCAAGGTGACACACGCATTTCGGATGATCTTGCTGAACCCAGGGAAAGAAGTCCTCTCCCCTCCCCAGGAAAGTTGTCTTTGGACTCTGCATTTCCCCCCCCGTAGCTCTGTTGTGTGTATTTCTCGCCGCTCCTCTCTCACTCCTCTGATTTTCTTCTTGCCATCTGTATTCCCCTTTTGCCTCATCTGAAACAAGCATCAAGATCTTGTTTCTGACAGAACGGTCTGTCAATATGGAAACACACTGACATCACAGACAGTGCTGTGACTTCATGTCTGAAAGAAACAGGAGGAACAGATGAAAGGAGTGAAAGGGAAGGAATGACACATACAAACATTTTTAAAAAATAAGTAAAAATCCTTCTCTATCAACCCAAAATGTAAAGGAACATAAACCAGATTTATTTTTAAGTCTAAATATAACCAACTATTTCCTGATCTGTGACCATAACTCAGCACAACGTTTCAACATGCTCTTCATCTGGGAGAGGTACCCGTCCCCTGGGAGCACGTACTTTGCTGGCTCAAGGCCCATGTGACAGCCAACACAACCTCTTGAGAAGGACTAAACAGGCACTAATCCGGAAAGAAGCTAATATCACGCTCAGACCTGGGAGAAGCCTTCAGAGGGAGAGAGTGACTCCTGCCCTGGACCAATCTAAAACATCTAAGTAAGTGCAAAGTCACAGAATTTAAGATAAAAGTATTCATCAAAACCACAAACTCGGTTTTGATGCATCTGGATCAAGGGCAGCGTTACCCCACTGAGGTGGGGATACATGAAGTACCCAGAAAATATTCTTATTGAGTAAACGTGCATGGAATATCACCGTACTATTATTTTCTTTTTTCATCCTGGAACGAAATATTAACAAAAACGTCTAACCATTATTTCTATTACTAGCTTTTTTTTATTTGAGAATTTGGGAGGAGTTAGAAGCCCCGCGTTACCTTTACTATTTGAAATACTTGTTTTAGCTCTAACGTTAGAGGGCAGCCAGAAGATATCGCTTTCCTGCCATCTCCGGAGCCACTGCAAAATTCTAATAAGGAAATTCATAACTAGTAGGAGAGGAGCTCAAGAAAACTAAAAGGTTAATACATTCTAACTAGATGTTGGGTATAGAATGTCAGATCTGTCAAATTTCATTACAGTTTGCTGCTCAATGAAAAAGATTTGATTTCTTTTGCCACTGTCCTACTATGTTCAAGTCACACAGTGCCAGCAGCAACCAGCCAACGACCACAGGCTGGCACTGAGCGGGCCCGAGTGGGAAGCCAGCCGCAAGGACCATCTGTTTCCGATTTCTAGCGAAGCCAAGATGTGCAGTGAAGTGCATTCCATTCACCCAGCCAGCCTTCTCCCTGCTCAAGTTATTAGTGTTACAAGTGAAATTATCTTTTCCAAACAGCGGGGGAGCTATAATCCTTATGGAACAAGACTTTAAAAAAAGGAAAAAAGAGGAGGGGGAAGAAAAAAAAAAAAAAAAAAAAGGACTGAAAAAAAGGTCCCTCAACGCTCCCCCCTCCCCGCTTCAAACATCTTTTGTTAAAGTTGTCGATGACACTGTTTGTAAATTTAATTGCCACGTTCACGGGTTTTATAATTTTAAAGGATGTTTTATTAAGAACTATATCCTCTAAGGGAAGAATGTGTATGTTGGTTCATGGGATCTAATGGAATAAACCATTCAAATATATTTAAAGCGTTATTTATGAATAAAGTTAAACACGACAAGATGAATGCTCATTTGAGTCTCTCTAACATTAAGTGCCTTGAAAAACATCATAGGTTTCAGAGTATAATTTAAAGCGAGAATGCATAAACAGTGCTAATTACATGCTACTTACATTGTTTCAATATGTAATGCATATGTTTAACCTCTCAGAGAAAGGATTGGTCTTGGCACAGCGACTGTGGGGATTTAAGGGTATGCTAAACTGATAACTGTAGAACGAGCTCTGACATAGGATATTGGTCTCCTACTGTTACCTAAATGCCAGGTGAAACCAAAGGATTTATAGAAGGGCGGGTGGAAAGGGGGGGGGGGGGTGAAGAGAAAAGACAACACAATGAGGTGAAACTGAGAAGTTTATTTTCAAAAGGGGAAACATTTATCCTTTGACACCATTCCATTCCAGTGACTTTATTTCTAATATACCATGAGATTAATGATGTGGCTACTGTCACTGTGTCTGACGAACACTGGCAGAGCTGTGGAACAGTTGCTGCCTCTGCTATTATTGGACATATTTGTAAATTGGCATATATAAGATGAACTTGTTCCATGTGCCAACCAATTGGAAAAAATCTTATTCGGGAGGACAGAGTTTTTGTTTTGCCATTGAATTCTATATAATATACAGTTGGGCTAAGATTGGCTGATTTAAAAACTTGTTTAAATTAACAATGTTTGGCAGTTTTCATATCATATAATAATCTCAATATGACTCTTATGCAAATCAATTGCAGATAATTAAGGAAGTAAATTATCATCATGAAGCAGATTCCTGACATACCAGAGGGAAGTCAATATTTAAGCCTTTGCTCAGGGAGGGCACAACTGCTGAATGTAGCCATAATTGTTCACCGTCCCATCCTCAAATGATTTATTTTTTCAAAAGTAATGCTATCATAGAAGAAAATATGGAATATCTTCCATTAATTTTCTTAGTCCTTTTCAATCCGTTTTTACAGGACTGAAACTATTGTCATGAGTGGTTGACACAATACATTAAGAATAACCGTTAAGTCACCTGAAACCTAATTACTAGACGAGCCCCTTCTTTGGGTTTTGTCTTTTCTCAGTGTCTTCAGTGGTGCAACTGGGCAGTGATTGTCATTGCTTCAGGACATTATTTGAACTATAGCTAATAGTAAAACAGATTGTAACCTCATTCTCAATTTTCTGTCTGTGTATTCAGAAACATCTATAGCTGCATATATTGCCTATCTTTAAGATGTTCTGTTTTGCCGTAAGTAAAATACATTTCAGGTTCTTTGGTACTGAGAGAAACAACCCTTCTGGGCTTCTCCAGGCAAACTTGCTTCCTTGTAGGTAAAGTCGGAAGAGAAAGAGGGGGGAAGAAGGACCCAAAGACCTTAAGTGGGAACTGTGGGATTGTTCCACACAGTTTCTATACTTGAGGTCTGCAGGGGATGGGAAGAGAGAGGGCCTAGCAGGTAAAAATCGTGAAGCTCTGCACACTTCTATCATTATCTTGGTCGGGCATTGGAGGCTGAGTACCGGTGCTTACTGTATAGATGACTAGCATAGACTATCTATATGTATAGGCACAGCCAAGCCTCACATCCCCTCCTTTTGAGTTTGTAGGTAATCCCACAGTACTGAAGACTACCTTTGGTATTCAAAGATTGCAAGGTCACACGCCCTAGGAAACTAACTCTGAATCTTATGCTTTTAATTTCACTTATTCTTCCAGTTTCTGATAAATATTTGCTGCGTGTGGCTCATAGTGGAAGGAAAGATTTTACTATTAATCAAGAGGGACAGACAAGTGCTCAAAGTCTCCCTGGGAATGGCTTTCTTACATAGGACCTACCGAGTCCAACAGTACTGGTAGATTTTCAGGCAGCTAAATTGGTACCTTTTATCATCTATAGCTACATAAAAGACTGCGATTACTCCTTCCTAATGAGAGACTTCTGTAATGCTCTCTGCTTAGGGCTACTCTTGAGGAATAAGGAATCCAAGACAGATGTGGCAGTGACCATCATATTAATCTCAAAGACCAAATCCCTCAAAGCAAAGGAAATATGAACAATTAAAACAATAAATACACTGAATCATATGAATTTCCAGTGCCCTCAGTACTAACTCCAGTTCCACGCATTAATTTGTAATTCTTGAGCCATGAATAAGTAAATCCTCTTTTGTTTAGAGAACAAGATTAAAATGCTACTAATATTAAAACCACTCCTGTTTGCTGGCTCATATGTCTTTTTAAATGCCTGCCTATTTCTTTGCTTCACCTCTTGAGCGTCAAACTTCTCCTCCTGATAGATAATACCAGCTGAATGGCAGCCAGCAGCCTGAACGCTGTAGGTAAATACCTAGAGAAGCGCGTTGGGAAGGGCTGAGCTGCACGTAAGCAAATTTTATGAGCAAGTCTGATATAATCCATTGAAGTGTCTCTGGATTATTGAACTTTTTACAGCAAGATAACACTTTCGTGACCCTAAGATATATTTACACTCTTGCTTAATCCATGCCACCGGACATCACACTGTGGAAGAGAAATATCTGAATGTATTTTATTCAAAACACATCACCACAAACACTATTTTTTGTTCAGTTAACTGGTCACAAAGACAGAGGAACTGTGGAGATGAACTCTGTAGCACTAGTCTCTTCACGTGTCGTTCCTTTTATTTTTCAAAACAGATTTAAAAAAATCTACAGGAGTCTTAGCTAATCAAAAAAACTAACCCAGCAAGAAGAGAAAAGAGTTTCAACTAATCAGGTTGAAAATTTTTCATGAGTTTAGAGCTAATGAAAATCTATTACTTTAGACTTTTGAAAATCAAATTTAATTCAAAACATTGCATACTGATAGCAAAACCAAGGTTATATAGAAATTCTAACTTTTATATTTTTTTCTTGTATTCACTGGACATCTCCATTAAAGTAAGACAGTATACCCATTAAAAACTTGGTTCTTTATTGCCTTAATTATGAAGACCTTGCTTCTTCCTTGAGCTAAGGGACTTCCTGTTGCAAAAGATAACTCTGACTGACAGATATGACAGCACTGGTCAGCACTCCGGGACGCTGATTAAAAGATACGGATTCAGGGAGATTACAGAGTTGGCCTCAATGCATTTCAGTCTTCTCCTGACACAGGGATCCACCATGAAGACAACAACACTTTGTGTCTATGAAGGCTCCTTTAGAGGTGGGCCAGGGCCAAGATGTTCCTAATCACGACCCCCTTCTGGCCAGCACTGACAACTTTTCAAAGCTGACTTGCCATTTTGAATTTCTGTGGGTAAAACAGGGGTGGTGGCCCTTATGTTGCCATGTCATCTGTCCCTCACGGGCTTTCTCCCAGCGCTGCGCTGGCAAGAATTTGTATGAGCCCAGAAATCAGTCTGGGTGCTGTGCTTTTATCTTCATAGATGTCAAGTAAGGAATAACTGTGGACTTTGTCTCCATTCTCAGGATCAGATGTGCTCAGTGCTGAAAAGCTCAGGAATGCTTTCAAAATGCACTTTGAAATCTACTTGGTAGGAACAGCTGGAATGTATGCCTCCATTACCAGCAAGCTGCTCTGATACTGTGAGCAAAAACACAAGCTGAGTCACAGTAGATGACAATGGTGCTGACAAAATGTTTTAAACTGCAAACTAAAACAACAATAGGATTATTTATGGACTGCAACTCTTATTTTAATGTCAATAAATGTACTGGATAAATTCCCCTTCATTAGCTGGAAACCTCAGAAGGAAACAGAAATATTCTGGTAAACCACAAGCTTGTTCTTAGCAAATACATGGCTACATTTCCACTGCAGAGGCGTATCCAGACTCTTTCTTCACTGGGACAATAAATCTCTGGGAGTGAAAAACAGAGTCTATAAAAGCAAGACCTACAAAGTAAGGGTGTGCGACACATGGCCCTCAGGGCTCCGGAGGATGACATTGGAAAGTATTGAGAGTAGCTTTTTATTTTTTTTCTTTTTATGAATGGAAAACACGTTTTCATTCAACTCAAACCAAATGGCTGGAATGAGTCCCCTTCATTATGGGAGGTGTTTGCTCTCTTATCTACTGGGCTGCAGACATCCCAGAGAGAGCAAGGTGGTTTGACTGCTGTGTGCAGAAAAAAAAAAAGAGGAAAAGCACAGAAATAGAGCATGTTATACCTCCCTGATTTCCAAGATGCGTAAAGCAGCAGGTATTTCCCCGCAATAACTAGCTCCGTAGATACTAATCGTCAGCCCACGTGATATGCTGAATGCAGAGTGCTCCAGTCCTTCCCCATCCTCCCTCCTGACGCCTTGCTACTGATAGAGGCTTTGTGGAGAGACAGGACGTAGATTTGCCACTGGGGCTCTCCTATCATGGAAGAAACTCCAGTTGATCAGCTGTGGTCAGCTTCTGATTCCTTGAGACTGATTTTCAAAGGCAGATAGAACGAGGCACAATATCTTGCCAATAATACTGATGTCTCCTCATGTTTCTAGAGGGAATAGTTTCATCTCGGGATGGAGAATCCAGACATCATGGTCACAGATTGCTTTGTCCTTCTGCTCCTCAGCACTAATCTTTCTTTACTTTTCCTTTCTAAATCTGTGGTCCTATATCTTATCCTGCACCTAATGGCTTGTGAGCCATTTCCATAATTGAAAATGTGGTAGTCTCTTATCTCTGTAGCATTTTGTTTATTTATAGCATGACACTAATGACACTTTGAATTTGCTTCATAGTTTTTTTCTTATTGTAAAGACAAGACACACAAACAATTGTGGCTGGGTCTAAGTACATTCTTAACCCCATTCAATTTATTTCGGATGCCGAGTCTTCAGGAGGGGGGACCAACGACTAATAAATCAGGTGTTTTTTCCTACAGTATAAGTCACATACCGGGATCAATAAGAAGCAGAAGAAAAAAGTTCTCTTATTTGCATGAGGTAATGCAGACAAATAGCTGTATGTAGTAGGTAAGAGTGTATTTTAAGTCCTACACTTAGCATACAAGCTAAGCCTATCAAGAATAGCTCGTTGTATTTCAGCAAGACTAGAAATCTATTTGATAAGAAGGGAATACAGGGGTAAGAACATGACTTACACCAGAAGGTAAAATGAAGAATCCAAATCCTTCCTCATTAGCTTTCTGTTGAGCCTCTGGCTCAAAAGCTATATATCAGTATTCCCATTTCAGAGATCCCAGACTTCTTGTAATATAACACCTATGAACCTGACGCTCAGCTGGGCAGGGACCAGAGCAGGTTTCTGGGGATGGTACTGGAGTTGCCCATTAGCGCTACCTTGCACGGGGTGCGCTCTCCTACCTGCACAACCTTCCCTCTCTGCTGACTTGAGCCAGGTCATTGCTGTGTCCTCAACCATCTCAAGGCAATCCAGAACCTCTTACACCACAGTTTATTTTTCCACTGGGTAAAAATTAGTCTCACACTCTCTGTAGATAAGCAGATACTAAAGAAGCCCCGCACAGAACGCAAAGAGGTAAAAGTATAGTCACAACTAAATGTTAACACAAAATGTTATTCCAGTAATAATTTTAGAAAATAAATCTCAGTAAGGAGATGAACCTGACTGTCAGTTAGCTGTGGACAAGTCAGTTGGGATCATGCTTCCTTTCCCCTCCTTTCTTCCCACAAAACCTCACCCGGACTGTTGACTAAAACCTGTTTTTCACTCAGTCTTGCAAATTATTTGCCTACACATTGGCTAGACAGTCTTGCTTCTGGGTACTTCCCAGGACCAGAGCTTTTACCATCAAATTATGAGGATTCAATGCAAATAATTGGCACAACATTACGTTGAGATGAAACATAAAGCAGTGAGATGACTACAAACTACAGATACTTTTCAGTAACAGGGCAAGTCCTCAGTCTTGAAATAGAAAGACCCATCACAGGAAACATAGGGAGAACCATTTATGAAAGAATGGGGGAAAAAGCTTCACCAGGCTTGCGCAAGTTCACAGGTTCCTCTGATGTAGTAATGATGTAGTAAAATAGTAATGATGTTTTTATAGCTAAAGAGAAGCTTGTTGCAAGTACTGCAATAAGACCAATTTCTTCTAAGGCCATCCTGCCACAAACAGGTTGCTGGTAAATGGCACACATTATATATATTTGCTCTCACATGTAAACATGCAAACACACACGTCCACGGTCTTTATTCAGAAGTTTACATAAACCTCATCCTGAGTCAGGCTTCCAAACCTACAGTACCTGAATATGTTCCAAACAAGGCAGCATCTTTATGTACGTACACACTCGCGGTCAGGACCAGATATTGTTTTGCCTAGAGCACCTCATTTTGTCTTTAAAATAAACACAGAATCAGGTTCCTCCTTGTAGTTCCTTTACCTGAGAATATAGCAATCACCTTCCTAAAGGGAAACGGCATTAACTAGAGCTTGTTTGTGTTCATGCTGGAAGACCAGGGCTCCAGTGGATCATCCAAAAGATTATTCCACAGTGGATTAACCCAGACAGTACTTATCAAAAATGTCACACCACAAACATGAGCCAAGAATACGTTACTGGAAAGCTGCCTGCACCAATATAAAATTAGAGAAAATGGGAGAATATTATGTATCAAACAATGCAACGCACTTGCATAGTCTGTGAACATATGTTGCTATAACTGCCTTTGTATTAAGTCAAAATAAGTAAAATTAAGAAAACTAAACCCTGTCCCCCTCCAGTGTTTCATCAGATTGCATTACATTGGCAGCTCCAAAGGACTTCAGTGGGTCTTGACTCTCACATTCTCCACTCGTACCTCTGCCAATATCCCACTGACAGCAGTAGCAGGTTGCCATCCTCCCTGGGGATGAAGATGAAGAGCTGGGACATTTTGCAAGTCCCATCCTCTGACCTCTACACATCCTCTTGTCCTACCCTTTCTGCACTTCATTATTTCTCAGACCTCCAGTCATCAGTTTCCCCAAGTCTGGATTGCCTTGCTCAGTAGTCTTACCTGCACTCAGTAGCAACACAAACTTAACTTTTCCCATAGCTATTCCCATCTCTCCACATATCCAAGCTTTTGCTCAAACCTCCCTTGCTCTATGACTCTGGCCTCTTTGCATTCTTGAAGTATTTCTGTTTTCTTTTCCTCCCACTTCATTGTGTTACTCTCCTTACCCTGCCCAACTCTTGTCCTCTGGTCATCCCCTCTCTAGCTCCTGCAACCCCCAGTCCAAACCAGTTAGCTTTCCTCCTTGTGTCGCTTCCAAGCCCACTCCTGAAGGGGCAGAACGAAAATATTTGGTAAAAGCCTCTGCTGCTGAATCCAGGGCTGCAGTTCAGTGAAAGAGAAACTCTGAGTTTTATATAAAAGAGAGCCTTTGAGAACACAGTAATTCAGCCCAGGCTTTAGACCGCAGTTCCATCCTGCCCCACACACATCAGGGAAGTCACTTACACCCTCAGCTTTCAAACCCACCTCTGTGGCCATCTGCAAGTCAGAAAATGCTTGATTCATCCCACTTAATTGGGACAATATAATAAAAAGAGGTATAGAGACAAATACAGAAAGCTGGATGTTTTCACCTGCCTCTGTGCTTTTTGCCTTCTAACAACACAGATTATTTGGGGTAGGGATCTTATTAACTCTATTTATACTGCACCTAATATAAAGGGGCCATGATTATGGATTTGGTTTCTGGACAATTTCATACTACAAAATAAATTTTATGCTGAAGAAATACCTACAGGAAAGATACTGGCACGATCTGTCCTATTCAAAGATTTAATAACAAATGTACTATTTGGTGCATAATAGGCAATTCATTTTGCTATGCATTTACTCTATTTAAAACATAAAGCACTTAAGGATATTTGGAGTATGGAAGACACTATTATAAAATCAATTTCTATTCTGGTTTATAACCCAACCACTTAAAGTCTTAATTTGCTACAATTCACTTTCTCATATTCCAACTCGTTAAAAGGGGGACCAGCTACCTCCTGAACTCCGATCGTATGCTTCTTAGAGCTAAACTATTTAATTATTGTCTACCACATCCACTGCCTCCACTTGCTTATTGCCTACGTTTACGCATGTACAGCACCAGCTCAGGTTATTCGCACTTGCTTGGGAACCTGCTGCCTCTTTTTCTGAGGCTTGAAGGAGGGAGACTTTGGTTTCACTGAGTGATATCCCTTTACGCTTTACAAATAAACAAACAGCAGAGTAACCGGCAGGAAAGTCATGCCCCTTTGGTGAGCAGGGCTCTGTCTCAGCAGAGGGCAAACGAGGCAGCATCGTTTTCACTCCAGCACAAAGTGTCTATTCTTGACTACTTGACCAAAGGAAGCAAGAGCAGAGGGACGACTAGCAAAGCACATCTGCAGGGCTGTATTTCACAGGAAGTAATGCAGCTCCTCTGCAGATAAGTTTCACTGAAGAACAAAGATCGATTTTGTTCAGGGCTTCAAGAATGATGCGTTGAACCTGGACCTAGCTTTTCAATCCCTGAAAACAAGGCTTAGAGAGTGAAGCTTAATTTTTCCCTCACCCTTGTTCAAATTAGCTGCATGATTTTCAAATTAGCCCTATACTTACCATATGAAGAAAGCTTAAAAGACACCCACTAATCTCCATCTAGGTTTACATGTTTTATTTGTTGGTTTTGCAGGCTACACACAAGTTAGTGCATCTGAGATAAATGTCAGAGCAACAATAGCTAAACCAGTTACACAAAACTTATCCTCCAATGCTGAACTGCCCTAAAGCTTTAGAAAAAAAATATTTATGACTAAGAACAAGACAAATGGTGTAATAATATATTAGCAGGCAGCATTGTCACTGATTGCAAACATATTTTGAGCTTACATCTTTCCTTCATATCATAGCCTCAGAGGCATACTACCCACTACAATTGGTTTTCCAGCAGCTCAACATTTAACGTGAGATAATGAGGTGTGTTTTTGAATGATACAAGCAGCATTAGATGTAGTGGGAGCCAAAACCATGATCATATTAAAAGCAAATAGCAGAGCAAAGATTACCTCTTGCCCTCTCTTTTAGCTTGAGCAGCATATTCCAATAAGTGCAGAAGAGACACTGTCAAGTACTTCTTTATAGTTTAATTTTCTTTTTTTAATCTCCATTGCTTGCAATGCCCTTGCCCTCTTTAAGAGCTGCAGAATAAAATTCCTTTCTCTGTCAATTTTGTACCTTCTCTGTCAGCAAAGAATGACTGGGGATATAAAAAAGCCCCACCCTCAAAACTTCAGCCCCTCCCCAAGAGAAGAATTAGAGATAAAAGTTAAAGATAAGAAGTTTTTATCAAAATTTAAAGGACGTGATAAGTTCAAAGGAAGGTCATCTGTCCCACTCCTAATTATTGCTCATTTCCACTGTGCCAGCTCTGTAAAAATAGTGGAGCATTTTATCGCAAACCATAGCTTACAGTAAGCGCAGCCTTGGAGAGGTTTGCTCTTTAAGGAGGACAGTAGGGTGTTTTCTCAAAATATTTTTTTGGCATTTTGGGAGCAGAAGTTGGAAAACGTGGTGAGAACAAGGTAACAGTGGTCTGGGGGAGGTCCCTGCATCTGAGCAATATCGCTACAGCAGCTCGGTGATGCTTATTCTAAGAATTCCCCTTGGTGAGTGCCTGATCCGGAGTCGGACTGTGACTGGAAGGCAAACGCTGTTTGTACTGGCTCGGGACGCGGGGACTGGGAGCCACGCAGGGCAATGGGATCACCTGGGAAGTTAGGCTGAAGGCTGTATGTTTACTCTGGCTTGGCAGTCCACAGCTGGAAGCTGTCTTGGTGAAAGAGAAAATATCCAGAGCCCCTGAATTTATAGATTGGCCGCCTCTAATTTTTTTCCTAGCTGCAGTGGAGAAACTCTCTCCTGGTGATTATTGATAGAAATTTTCCTTCAGTTTCAGGACTGATAAGATTTTTTTTTTCTTTTTTAAACTTAAAATCATATTTCTGCAGACCATTATTTAAACGTTTTACCCTTGGTGTGTGCTGTATATCACATATAGGAGTGCTCTTTATGATTTAGTGAGCATATTGTTTAAACACCGCATTCACAAGGTTGTATATTTCTGTATATAACCTATAATTTGCATTAACAGTGGGACTAAATTTGATTTAATCACTTTCTCCCCTCATGTCTTGAAACTCTGTAAAAGAAACAGTAACGTGAGGAACAAAGATCTCATCTCCCTAGTTCCCTTCCCAACCTTCCCGTCAGTACAAGTGATTCAAGAGTTAATTAGATGGCATCACATCTAGTGATTACTCTCTAATAATGCACCATTACACCCTTTTGTTACAGTAAGCATTTAGGTCAGCAGATGCCATAGTGGCAGTGAGAAAAACTTCGCCGGCATCTTTTGTAGCCTTCCCTGTAAACTTCAACAAACTTCTCTCTTTTATCCTTTTCCGTAGGGTTCCACAGGGAAGCAGCTCAGCTCTCCAATACGCTGAACAACATCAACCCTTAGGCCGATTTCTCCATCCCAACTTCCCATATATTTAAAATGAATCATGAAAGAATCAGAGACTAATTCACAGCATAGCTAATAACTCCATTACAACAGAGAAACCTCAACCAGCAACTGAAGTTATTCTTTTGCCAAAGGAATAGGGAACTGCTATTCACGTAAAATCACCGCATCGGAGAAAACCGTTTCACAAAGCAGTATGTTTCAACCTCTGGGTGATAGCTCACAGTAAGTTCTTTAGTTGCTATGTTTTTTGCTGCCTACTTCTACCTGTGATGAATCTACTGCACAAGTCTGAAACATAGGCATCCACTCCTATGCATAGAAGCAGCCAACACAGGGAACCAGAAATAATTGAACTTCCAAAGGTTGGTCTCGTTTACAGTTGGTTGCAGCAGGTGGAAATGCCAGCACTGGACAACATGCTTTTGGAAGAAAGGCCAAGTGCTTCCTCACTAAAAAGGGAAAGAAATAGTCCAAAAAGAATTTGAAGATCAAAAGAGACCAACTCAGAAGATGTAAATCAAGCCAACTGGATTTCCAGATTAGACACGCTCAGGGGAGGAAGGTTCACCATCGAATATTTAGTACTGCAATCACCTCAGTATATTTTTCCTGTGGTATTTCCTGACAGGGACTATCCAAGATGGGACCTGTCTGTGGGAAGTTAGAGCAGAGAGAGATCTGGATTTTAATGGGGCTGGGGTTCTGCACATCTGCCACAGCATCAGCTGATACACGGGTGTAGTGTGTGCCATGGTGCCAGATGATGCTGCTGAAGGCAGAGGCCAAGCGCAATGACAAGATGCGTCCTCTGTAGGGACATCCTTCTTTAATTACTGTGCTTACAGCCTCCTGCTCCTTTCCCACCTTTCTTTCCCCCCCAGAACACAAAGGAGGAAGGGGGGGGCAAATAGCAACTGGCTGTCAGCTGACTCTGGAGGGAAATTAGATGGAGAGGAAGAGGAAGGAAAATCCCCTCTGAGATGGTACTTTTTGATCCCCTCTCTGATCAGTACAGTGGCCTAAGCAAAGCTGTTGCTTCCTCCTTCCCCCTCTGCAATCCCCTGGCAGCCGTGATGCTGTGAATGTGCAAATAGTCCAGCAGCAGCGGCCCGAAGCCAGCAGGTGAAAGAAATGACTCCCACTAGCTACAGAAGATACAACTGTTGTGAGAGGGCATATGCTTTTGGATAGGGAGCTGCTCTGAAATGCACTGGGGGCAACTGGGGACGGATCCTTTCCTCTCCCCAGGTGTCCCTCAGCCTGTCCAAAAGTTTGCTGGTTGAGAAGATACGCAAAGCAGAATGTGTGTAATTTATTGTGTCCAGCAATAAACAAAATATTAAGTGCATTTTTAATGCTGTAAAACCTTTTAAAAGACTCTTAAACCTTTCACTGTGGGACATAATTAAACTTGTTTTGCTATCTGCAGCAGGCCTGGCCTCCAAACACATAATTAAGCAGTCACAAATTGCAAAATTGGTTTGTTTGGTTCCCACACTACACAAATACTGTTAAAAGCTTTCTCATTTGTCAGTTATTCCACTGTAATTGACAGGCTATGGGCAACACAATCATGCAAGTTTGGAGCTTGAAGACCACAACCATGTCTTCCCATTATTTCCCAACACTGCGTATTTTACTCGGCATTTTCTCTATGGTTTCAGTGGCTGCAAGCACTCAGGTAACGTAGCAGCTACAACTTGAAATAAAAGATTTAAAGCTTGTTAAGCATAAAGGATCTTTTTCTTTCTTTATGAGGCAGAGGGTTATGCTTTCCTGTAGCTAATTATACCATCTCTAACCACTGGAAGGATTCATAAGCACCAGCATATGCAGAATGACTGGCTACATCTTGTAGCTCCGTTCTTATGGACACAGATATGTGTCCTGGAGACCAGAAACACCATATGCTCTAGGAAGCAAGTGCTGGGGCTTCCGCACCATCTCATGTGTTCCTTGTATTGCTCAGACTACCCGGTGCACTGAATAGCCAATGCTTTTACACATAAGAAAGAAGTGTGCTATTGTGCATACCTTGTACCCGTGAGAATTTTTTATTCGGTGATAAAGTGTGATCTATTAAAAAAAGAAAGTAGGGGATTTTGTATAAATCATTTAAGCAAGTTCTCTTCAAGCTTTCCAGTAGTAGCGTTTTAGCACTACCAATCAGACAGAGAATATTTTCCAGCATAATTGTTATTGCTGAACTTCAATTCTTTATGGAAAAAGCCTAGATGACAAGGATGAAAGCAGAAGTACATCAGAAATATCTGAGTAAAGGAAAGAATTGAAGGAGACCGACATTGTCACACAGGTTTTCCAATCTATTATCTAGCAGCCCTTTAATGCTTGAGATCCCATAGGACAGGTCAAAATACATAGAAAGGTTACTACTTACCGTTAAACGTATCAGCTAAACCGAGGCTTTTAAACCGTAACTCTGATCAGGGGTCTATATAAAACATCAAAATCCTTAGAGGATCACCAGAAAGAACATAAGGAAGATACAATACGTCTACATGCTTTTGTGCTTGACAGGGGGAACCACAGTCTGCTCTCACAAGAGCAGAGAGAACGTTCACAATCTGGATTTGTACTTATTTTCCAGCAGGAATTCCAATGTGCCAAAGACCAAAGGTCCAGACTAATTTCTGCAAAGAGGAAATATCTCAGCTTTGAATATACTGTGCCAGGGTGTTTTACCAGCGCTCAGCTCATGAAGTTTAAAGGAAGAGAGAGGAGAACCTGGGTGGCAAATGAAACCGCTTGACGAAGCAAGTGGTAGGACTCCATACTGCAGGGTACTCCAGATGCTATAAGTTTTGTTAGTTCAGAAGCTTCCTGAGGATAGTATTTGCTAGAAATATTTGTTAATACTTGCCCTTCAGTGTCAGGCTCCCCTCAGTCTCAGTTTTACTCTTTCCCTCTGCATTAAGGTAGATAGGTAGCCTTCCATACTTAGTCACAAATGAAATAGCTTTGCTATTAAAAGGCTGAAGTCACAATCCTGCTTCCATCTCTATGGATACAAGGTTGCATTTTCAAAGGCAGACACAATTAGACTTTGGTTTTACCTACATAGAAAGATTGCCTTATAAGAGGTGCTTTGGATTTACACTGGTGTAAGCTAAGTTTAGCCCCTGAAGTTGATGGTTCAGGGTTTTTAATGAAGTGATAATTTTATATGCCTTAAAATAGAATTGAAAAACACTAACAACCTTCTACCTATTTTTTCTAATATGTAGGTTAGTGTGTCTGTTTCTTCAGTTACTTTTTGCTTTCAGTTATTGCCATTTGACTTCTGTGGTTTTGGCAGCCATAGTCAGCTTCCTCTAATTAACAAAGAACGAGAAAGGATTTCTGTGCATTTTAACACAAATCAATACGGACAACGTTATACCAGCTTCATTGGCTCAGAAACGCGGACAACTTGTTTGCACCCGGGCTGACTCTGCTGCAGACGCATCGCTCAATGCGGTGTAATCATCACACCTTTGCTAAACCCAGGGTATTAGTCCAACTGAGCTACAGCACGCTGGAGCTAAAAACCAATCACAACGCCCAAACAAGAATGTCAAGGTGTTCTTGGCAGAAGCACAACTTAGTCTGCGTTGCAGCAGTGCGCGTGTTCTGCTGCCGTACCTAACATTGCGGCAGCACTTCTGTATAAGCTCTTATTCTCAGGGCACCACATTGGCTTGGATGAAGAGATTCACTCTTCAGTCAATGCTGGCGCGTGGAGTTATGTAGTTTGTCTGCATACAAACAGAAATACCTTCACATCTGAGCATAGAGCTATACATTTGAGCATATAGCTGTTCTCGGAAGCTACAAACTAAATGTCACTTGCTAATCACAAGAGGTACTCTAATGTGACATTATTATTTTAAAATAAATAAAGTAGTTTTACAGGGTCTGGATCTAATCAAGGAATGAGAAGGATGTAAACAGAAGCGCCAAATATCTGACAATAATAAAAAAGAAGCTTTAAAGCCTTAATCTGCCACTGCTTAGTACTTGCAAGTCCATTTGTGAATAGCACCTTAGGTGCCCATATCAGCGCTTACAGACCTTGAAACCAGCATGCCTCTGCCTCCAAACATTCCTTATATAGCAAGAGTCACAGAATCCCATAAAGATCATCTTTTAGACACCGTGTTTTATCCAGCTTCACCTTTATTGGGGAGGGGGATAGGGGGCACATCTGGACTTTTCTGTGCTCTGAGCAAAAGTTAAATGCTGCAGAAAAATACGGCTGGGCTGGTCTGCCTGCCTCCTTCCTGCCGCTGTGGCGCACAGGAACCAGACTGCGGGCAACACACTTTGCAGGTAACGTCAATCTTGGCTCTCCCTGTCAGCCCCAGTTTGTGTTTTTAATGCTCTGCGGTTGTGAGCAAGGTGGGATGCGCGGGGTGGGGACCGCTGGTGCAGAGGCACTCCCACTCTGCTGCAAAGGATAACTCCCTGCTCCTGGGCACTCTGTCCCCTTCAATCACTGCCAACCGGGGAGGGCTGGCTATGCTTCAGCTCACCTCTGAATGGAATGAAGCTTTGGAGGAGGATCCAGGCGATTCCAATGGTGTGGGATGGATGTCAGCGAGCTGGGCCCTCAGTAATTAATGGTTCATAAAGATTTCTGGTATCTGAAATGAGCCTGGTTATGTGACTGCATCAATCTGTTCCGGGGGATTATCAGAGGTGAGAGGAATAGCTCTGTGCAGTCACTCTCACAGCTCTGCCCGGGGAAGGGTGGTGGCCAGGCCTCTTCCAGGTCTTCTGTTATTAACCATAACATCCCCTCTGTGCTCTGACAATGAGTGTAAATGGCCCCAAAAAATCAAAGGCTTGCAAAGGACAACAGAGGTCAGGTATCATAGAGCCATACTCCTCTGGTTTGTGTCGACTATTCCTCTCCTGTGCTGAAGCAGCAGTGTCAGACTAAGCAAATAATGAAAAATTAAGCACAGTTTCATTGAAGTAAGGTAATTTTCATGGCAGTGTTTGCCTGAAGTAGGAATTACTAAGTCACCAAAAATCCCCTAAATCCTGCTGAGGATGCACTTTACCAGCTTAACCAGAGAATGAGATGTACAAAACATTCAAGGTATTTTGTCTGGAAACAAAATTAACATAACACTGACAATTTTTCAACCACTGAATAATATTCAAAAAGTGACTACAACAGCAAGAGCTGGGTGTGGGAGAAACACTACCTTCGCACAAGAAGTATTGGAGTTTGTGGCAAGAAACTTCATTCAGGATTGAACTTCATTTGCTTTGTTCAGAACTCTACCCCCATCCCTTTTTTTCAACCAATATTTGAATTTATTGTTTAAGAAAAAAATTTAAAATGTCTCCTGACCCTTGGAAGATGCTTTATTTCTAATGAGGATCCTTTTCAAAAATGCTTTGATTAGATGAAGAAAAAGGAAAGATGAACAGACAGCTAAATATCCTCTAATAAGAAAAGTTAATAAGGAAAACGGTTCTAATATTTCTTTTTCTGATAATGGTTCCATTGTTTTGATTTTGGAGGCGTAAGTGAAGCATACATTCAGCGATGCATTCCCATGACTAAATCACCTGTAAGATTGCATTTTGCATTTGAAAGCTCTTTTACAATGTCTTTCCCAGAGTAGATGCCCCTGCTTCTTTGATGCGGTTAAGCAATTTTGCACAATCACGTAATAGATTAGATTAGACTTAGTCTTCCCTGAACATTTTTATACTAGGTCTGGGTTATAGATGGAGCTCAGCAACATCAATTCTCATTGAAGAAGCATACTTGAGGGCACTTTACCACTTTGCAGGAAGGGCTTAACTTGAAGAATAAAAAAAAATAAAATAAAAAAAAAATCAGAACACAAACCTCTACTTCTACAGAACAAATATGCTCCATTTTCAGTGGCCTTAGCTTTTTTTTTCCCCTGCCACCTATGAGCTGGAATATCAAGCCGTGCCATTTTCTACTATTCTGTAAACACCTTTTTAAGGTGGAAAAAACAAACAAACAGACCCCACTACACTTAATAGCCCAATGTAGTACCTCCTTGAGGGGATAGAGGCCTTGAGTAAAAATGAAAAGGTTGCAAGTTCTTTTGTGTAGCCACCAACAAACTGCCCATTCATGTCATTGATGAAGCATGGAGCCAGCATGGAAAAATGAACACTAAATAGTTGCTTTCATCTTGAAAATTTAAATAGTATTTAATGAAGGCATAATTAGCAAAAGAAACATTTTGTGGATATTTGCCACGACATACAATACACTCAGGGAGTCCATCTGAGGGAAAAAAATACCCTTGATCCGGCAGTCTACATTTAATAACATAACAGAGGACATAAGCATTTCATAAGAAATAAACGTATTAATCAGGCCTGATTTTCTACTACCTGGCTTATATTTAAAGGTCTGGTTCAAGGTGCAAATGGAAAGTTTCCCTTCGATTTCAGGGGTCTTTGGCTATGTGTTGCTTAATAACAGCTTTGCTATTGAAGTGTCCATTCATTACTGAATGTGACACTCATTTCCTGACATTTTAAAACTTTTCTAAATATATAGAAAGTCTACACTTAGATTTTCTTAAGAATGAGGGGAAAAAAACCAGCAGCTGACACTATCTTAGCCAACAGAATTTCAAATACTTTTCTAATCATAACGTATGCTGAGATATATACTTTTTTTAACATTGAAAAGGGG
Organism: Rissa tridactyla; assembly: GCF_028500815.1. Taxonomy (NCBI): domain Eukaryota; kingdom Metazoa; phylum Chordata; class Aves; order Charadriiformes; family Laridae; genus Rissa; species Rissa tridactyla. The sequence goes on along the minus strand of NC_071473.1, from coordinate 51,936,051 downwards.
GATTTTGGCACCTACCCCTGATAATGACTAGGGGAAGGGCCTCCCTTTACTCCAACCTGCTTGGGCTGGATCACCATTCACCACCCCTTTCCTTCAAGCTACTGTTTGCTTTGTTTTGCTCTGAATGAAACCAGAGAATCTTAAAGCGAAAGTTATTTGGGTTGAAACTGTAAACCCCATGAACCCCCTGATATAACTTAGGTGTTGGTGGTTTTGTTTTGGTTTTTTGTGTGCTTTTCCCCCCCCCCTCCCAAGCTTAGTCAGAATTCTAGCCAAATTGGCAAACACGATCAGAGCTTCAGGTGCGTGAGCAGGAAACAAAAATTCTCCCAAAAATCTGAAAAACAAGCCACTTTTGCCTTATTTTAGGGATTTCTGTGAAGAACATTAAACAGCCCCGTGTAACAGGATTAAAATAAATTTACCTTCCAGGGTCTGAAATTTCTTCCTCTGGGTTTAATGACAGTTTTATTAACATAAGCTGTTGCAGGATTAGACCGTAAATATTTAAATCCCAACACTTCCTGGAACTAATCTAGAAGGGGGAAAATTTCAGACTGTTCCTTACCTAAAGTGATCTATTCCACCAATGTACTTATATGGTCCACTCCTCTCATAGGTGTTTTTCAAAATGGGATACCGAGTCACTAGTTAATTTACTTTCGGTGTAATTTACCCAGAATACTTCTGAACTATTAACACTCTGGTCTGAAGGACAAAATTACTTTGACAAAGTCACGCCTAAAGGCTCCTCCGTGACGTGTTCAGAGTCCAAGAATGTTGGTACATGTCTGGAATTGACAGTGACTCAATACATAAGGATATCCTTTTGTATTCATTTGTGCGATAACCTCACTTTTGTTGGCACAGGAATATGTTGTCTTTTAACCTGACTTAAGGAGCTGGCCCTAGGATTAGTCTTCATCATTTTGGATAGCAAGTTGGAATGAAGATTATTTTGACAGATGGGATCTAGCCTGTCTAATATGCATTTTACCTGCTCCATAAATATTGATGACTTTAATACATTTTTGTTCTGCCATATGCTTCTTAAAGGTACACTTCCAAAACTTGACTTGGCTGCATGATTTAGATGGAATTAATCTCCATTTTGTAGTACTATAAATGAGATCAGAATCACATGCATTGTGTCTGATGTTGGAAGATTAAAAATGTGTGTGTGGGCACAGGGGGATAACTCCAGCAGATTTGCATCCCGGTTCCACTCTCATAGTCCTGAGGTCATGGACATTATAGAGGGACACGGTAGAGGTGGAAGTAGTCTTCATAATAGAAATTACACAGAAAGGAGATCTGGGCAAAGGGAACCCCCTGTCTTAGGAGGTCCTGCCACTCAGACAAAGTTTGAAGTAATCTCTCCCTCTCCATTGTGAAACCCTTCAGCTCAGTCAATTCCTATGCCTGCCATACCAAATGCTCCAAGAAAATAAAATTTGGAAAGAAGGTGCTCTTGTTAGATACCTACTGAATCAGCTTTTTAAGACCCACAACTGTACGAGCAACTCTTAACACGCAGGCTGATATGCTATACAGATACTCCCCTGTATAAGCACTCTTTCCTACACCCTGCCATTTAAACAACATATCCTGCATGCTTTCGGCAGATGGGGTGTATAGTGACAATTAGCTCTCATTAACAACATCACTTTCCTGCTTCTCCATCAAGGTTGCAGACCCGTTCACAGTGCTGTAACTGAAATGGGAGTGGGGCCAGGGCTGCTGGCAGGAAAAGGGGAGATGTGGGCTAGCGAAAGCCCAAGAACCATTCCCCCAGGCTCCGGTAGCCTTGAAAAAAGCAGCACTGCTTCCAATGGGAACAGCCTCACGCCCCACGGCTGGGAGAAGTTGGCTTTGACTCTCAGCAGTTTTTCCTCTGTTGAATTTGCCACCTTGTCTCATATAACAAAATAGGCAGCCTTATCGCCACCCCTCTTCACATTACGCTTCTGCTGCTGCTTTTTCCCCTACTCTAATTAGAAATTCATCAAATAATGCCAAGGACATCGTCTGTGCATATATTTTTTCAAGCTATTCTATAATATGATTGAATATAGCAGCACACAAAGAATATGGCATGCTCTTCATAGTAAACTTAGGGTTTTGCAACAGTTAGAAATGATACAAAGGAACTGTTTTTACCAAAAAAAAAAAAAAATTTCAATCAGCATTTTTATAGGTTCTCAGTGAACAGGATTTTTCTCACAACTAAAAATGATGAAAAATGTATAAAAAATGACAACTTAATATCATTGCATTTTCTCAAAAAATGGTGAAAGAAACTCTTTTCTACCATCAAGTGTACAATATTTTCTAGCTACTTTGAGAAAAATGAGAGATTAAACTTAAAAAAAACACATTTAGGATTAGAATATTAGCATATACCAATATTTTCCCATCTTTAAACAGTTATTTTGCTTTTTTGTAAAGTATCTGGTATTATTTCCTCCTCTTTACAAGGCAGAGGATAGTACACCATAGCTCGTCAGCAAAAGAAGGAAAACAGAACTAGAAAATCTGCTGAGAATATTTGCAACGTGCTTTGCTTGATAAATAATAACCACTTCAGGGCTGAGCATGTAAAAGGAGAGGTTAATGGTCTTGCTGATGCATGGGTACATTAGTAATGGCAGAGGCTCAGTTTGTCGGCACTGAAATCAGACAAGAGCCCATATACAGCACAGTACTTGCCATAGAAATATAGGCAGCCAGGTGCTTTAACTTTGCTACCCAAAGTATATTACAAAATTAATCCAACCACCATACAACACTGACAGGAAGGTTTCTTTGCAAAGCGTATTTATGTAAACTCTCTTCAAATTAAACAAATAACTTCCTAGTCTTCCTTTTTTTCCACAGCCAAGTTGTAAGAGGCTTGGTCTATGTCTGCTCTCACTAGTTTAACCGGGCTTTCAATTACATCTGTATGTAGGGCTATGAATAGAAGCGAGAGGCTTGCTAGAAGAATTCACAGCCAGGATTTATCCCCGTTCACTGACTTACTGCATAGCAGCAGCCAGCAGCCACACAGGTCGGTATTTATCAAAACTTAAAACTACAGTGACGGCACTGTCCAGAAATGCATGCTACTTGCTGTAGGGGGGCTGGGCCATAAAGGATGTTTTGCATAAGATTTGGTTGCCTGAAGAGACTTAAACTGGCTACACAAAGGTAAGCTTGATGTGATGCCCACTCACAGAAGCAAATGATACTCTATATAGAAAGCACGCTGCATTTCCATACATTCAACATACGTTTGTTACCTAAGTTAAAGGTTGGAAGAGACGCACCTGACTATACTATATAAAAAAAGATATATTATTTGCAAGAAAGCCAACAACATAGGCCTGTCAGGGCTTCAAAGACAGGTGAGATCCTTAGTAGATGTAAATCAGCAGAGCATCACCAGCTTTTGTGTATTGAAATCAATTTTCACCAGCTACGAATACATCCTTGCTCTGGTTGGATGAGACACAAAGGAAATACAGATACCACAAGAAGAGCTGGCAATTCCGAAGCCAATAGTAATTTCTGTTTTAGCCCATAATAAGAGCTTTAGAGATGTCCAGGAGTCAGTACTCGGCTGGAGCAGAGTATGCTAATTTGTGCAGGTGCTAAAACACAGTAGCTTGGCAGCTGTGAATGGGAAAGAGAAAAATGAGTGCTTCGCCATCTTTCAGTTGTAATTTGACATCTCCAAATGCAGGCAAAGGCTGAACCAGTTCAGAAGGTTGGTTTGACCAAACACCCAAGAAGGAATATATAAAAGGAGGCAGAAACACAATGAGAAATGGCTTCCCTTGAGTGGCTTCTAGGTAGACCAAAACTGCACTGGGAAAAACCTCTCTCAGAGCTATTTTATTTACTTATTTTTGCCACTGTTCCTTTAGTACCAGTTGTGGGAACGCCAAGGCAAATTAGAGCTGCTGTGGCAGCAGAGGTTAACCAAGCATCTGTAACCCTCAGAAAAGGTGAAGTCTATTTCTGTTCAGTCTCAGGTAAAGCTTCTGCTTCTGTTTTTATTTGATTCAAGCAATTTCACAGGTACTTAGTCATTTGTATTTTTGCAGGGATTTAGCTGTGATTACAACAGCAGTGGATGCTGTAAGTTCACAACTCTGCCTGCTGTACACTGGCACCACGTTAAACAACTACCTATGAATTGCAGAGCCCATTGCAACAGCCCAGTCCTCAAAAACACACAAGTGCTTGGATGAGAGAACAGTTCACTGCATTCAGATTTGGGCACACACTGGGCACAACAACATAAACGTGTTCCTTGCTTCACACTCAGTTCCTAGCAATGTTTTCTTTTTGCCAGTTTGCACCACAAAAGTGGACAGTTACCCAGGAGCATCCACAACAGTTCCAAAAGTCTAATTTCAGAGTGATAACGGGTAGGTTAGATCCAACTGTTCTGTGTAGCAGCTCAGTTTCCCTCCACATCCATTACTTTGCGCTTGTTAACCTGAATTTCCAGGTGCCATGTTGCCACCTCTTCACTCGGTTTTGTGATGTCGTTTGCAACACTTTGCAAGTTTTGACAATGTTAAAGACTCCAGATCAAAGAATAGATTATCATTTGGAACTTTTTTGTTTGTTTGCTCTTTCTTTACTAGTTATAAACCCAAGACAAGATCTTCTGTTTACTTTTTGGAAAGCTAAGTTTCTTTACCGGTTATACTATATTGACTGAATAACTATATTGAAGAAGTTCTGAAGGTGTAGTCTCGAAGGACACCTGTGGCCCACAAAGCCTTTTTAATGTTTTCACCTATTTAATTCTTCCAATTCTTCATCTACTAAACTTTAAGCAATTGCATTGCATGTTCATTTTATTCTGTGGTTCCTTGCCTGATGTCCCCGCAGTCCCTGAATGATCCTGCTCTTGCACATCGTCTGTGATGAGTGCTTTTCCAATTCATTTTGCTAGAATACCAGAGAATACAACTAGCAATCCCAAACCATAATTCATCTGAAGGATTTCTTAGCAGAAAAAAAAAAATGCGTATAGGCAAGTCAAACTATCCACTTGTGAGGAGATCAAGATTCTCTCAGGCCTTGCAAGATGGCAAGAGTCACAGTCCCTATCTTTAAGGCTCAGGCTAATAGTCTTAAAAACGTCTAATGCAGCTGATTTCTGTCTTCAGAATAGAAAAAATATTAACATTTTCAAAGTTGTTAAAGGAAAGAGGTAGCCTAAGGGAAGAGAAAGGGTTACACGGGTGTGAGGAGAATGCAAAGTTAGCTCTGAGAAAACATTATATTTATTAAGACACAGTCAAAAATATTGACCTTAAATGGAAAGTAATATGTCAGGTCCTCGTGTGTGATCAAACCAAACGTGGTTGTACCTTCTCGTTTCAAGGTGGTTTGACTTAACATGTTTATAGAGACCCCTCACTGTTTAGTGAGACACTAATATAGATAACAAACTAGGGGCATACCCCTCAAGAGCTCTCAACATCATTTTAAGAGAAAGAAGACTCCGCAGACAACTGAAGAATCCGAGAGTCGTTCAACCATTTTTCTTCAGTCTGGCTGCAATTAACTACTGTAGCTAGACAACCAGCCATTTGAAACAGAAATGAGTTCAGTTTTGGGCTCAAGTTCAGGAAATTCTTAACTTGGTGAATAAGAAGTCCCACTGACATTACTTTGCATTTCCTATCACAGCACCTCTCTAAGGAATGCAGGTGCTGCAGGGCTGATTCAGGAAGGACACACGTGCAACTTTAAACATCTGCGTTATCTCATGGCATCAGTGACTACAATAGGGAAGCCAAAGCCACAACTCTGTTTCTGATATACCTAAATCATTAGGAAGCCGGGATAATGAAAGCACAAAAAACGTTCGTAATTCCTGGGCTGCTGAAGTCTGGTAACAAGCTTTATTTCCATGTTTTCTTTTTCCTAATATGTACACAATTTACTTCTGAAGTCCATGTACTGGGTACTCTGTAACAGATCTCAGGAGCTTCTTTTACTGTCTGAGGCTTGGATTTGTAGTGTTAATGTATCACAGAATGCCCCCAGAGGAATAACCTTTTGCCCCATCCGTTTGTTTACTATAGCATTTCTTGGTTTAATAAATGAGGTAGCTAACATGAAAACTTTTACTTGTTCCTAAGGTTTTGTTATTGCTATTTAAAATTATTTCATTACTTCAGAGGGCTTATTTCAAATCACTACCACATCTTTCTTTTGTTCACATCCCCATAACAAAAGAAATATCAGTAAAACTTTTTTCTTGATTACCTTCCCCTCAATCTCATTACTTCATGTTTCTCTATGTTGAATTGGATAAGTCACTCAAGTCTCTACACTATTCCAAACCGTTCAAATTTAAACGCCATGCTTCAGACCATTAGAAAGTAACATCTTCTCATAAAGGTTTTTTTTGCTTGGAAGAAGCATAATTTAAGTCCCTCCAATACTGACAGTCCTCCTCAGTTTTAGTCTTATCTGTAGTTCTAGTTTTCAGTGTGCAGAATACTCCATTAAGTAATACACAACTCTAGAGATATGTGTGTGTATATTAATTATGAAGGAACCCCATGTAATCCTAACAACCTCGTTAACCATGTAGTTCCACCCAGAGAAGCATTTCATCTTGTCTCAAGAACACTTCCTAATAATGGTACCACAGCGGCTTTCTTGCTGTCTACTTCAACAGTTACTGTTCCATTTTCACCATCCCTTCAAGAGCTGTTTTATACTCTTCTTTATCAAAGAGTTAGTTTCCCACCATAGAAAGTGCTTTTAAGGCCTCTGCAAACTCTTTCATCAGCCTTTTGTTTACCCAGCCTTGTGTAGTGGTTAATGTACAGTCAGATTCAGGAAGCAGAACAACGGTTTTGTATTCTTCATTCTTCCGTGTATACGCTACATGACCTAGCCAAACGAAACAGTATTTCTGAGCCTAAGGTTCTCTTTTTAGAAAATGGAAATAATAACCCATATGTAAATGTAAAGAAATATATGTTATTTTAGATAAAAGCATTTTACAAACTTTATATAAATTTATTATTCTATATACACTGGAACAATTTCGAGTGCAAAAGAGTTTTAACCTTCAGTACAGACATTGTTTAATTTCTCATGTGAAGTCTTTTCTGGGTGAGTACAAACCCAATGACCTTCACTGAATTATGAGAGCTATTGGGAACACTTTATGCTTCAGTCTCTACTTCTTACTCATGCATTTCCTGACTGATAAAGACAGGAGGGGAAGACTTAAGTCCACCGCTGACGTGGGGAGGATAGACTACTGACTTCTGCAAAAGAAAGTCGTGCCTGGTATTAATCAAAAAACAAAGCAAAACATTACTCCCAAACCAAAGCAAATGGTCTCGATCTGTTCCTTGGCTACGCAGTATCTTGTCTTGAGATTACGTCAAAAGTTGTGAATACTAAGAAAATTCCGTCTCCAAATCATGGGTACATCTGGTTCCTTGATTGCATTGTTAACTCCGGTAAGGAAACAGACAGCTATTGATGTCAATAGGACAAACATTTCAACCAAAGTATATGCATGATTAAATTGATAGTATTATCAACCTTTTATATTGGAAATTTAACACTGTCATTAGTTTTCAGAGCACTGCAGCAGCAGGAAGACTACTCATTAAATTAAATCAAAATCATCTTGTGAATGGATTCAGTGTTGGAAATAAGCACAGTTATCATTTATTTTGATATAAATGAAGACTCTAAACAGTTTCCCCCCCTCGCCCCCTGTTTCTCCATTACATTTGTTTGATTCAGTGCTCCCTCTGGGCTGCACAGGTGTACATGCTACAGAAATTTGGCTTGATGCACATTTACCTATTCCATCCAAACACAAGACTTCTTGGGAAGCTCTTAGCTTCCACTTACAGAAAAAGAAAAATCACATTATGTAAATGGCAAATCAAAATTCAGCATTAGTAATTGCAGAAAATTCTCTAAAAACCTGCATGTTTAGCAGTAGTGGCATCCCAGAACTTCACAGCTCTCACCCTCCGCTCCCGTATGGTGCAGTTCTGCAACAGAAACCTGTACCAATGACTGAAACTGGTGTCAGCCAGAGCCAGAGGGAACGGCATGAGATCCTGATTTGTAAATATCACTGGACCACTCTGAAGTGGGCTCATTTCTGGCTTTGCCTTAAGCATCATTTGAAGGGCTAATTCTGTTTCATTTCCCTCTGTTTTCAGCTATTTAGCATAATTAATTTGATCAGTCCAGCGAAAAAGAGTTCTTCTGTCTCTCATGCTGCAGCGATGTAATTTCTTTGACCCCTATTTCTGCCTTTTAGATACAAGAGGTTCACATAGTTAGAAATGGTGACTGTTGCATTGTTGGCAGGCATATTGCCAGAATAATTACTTCAATAGGTGGAAAAAAAGCGTTTATTTATTTAAAAAGTATCAAAATTTCAGGTTGCCTCAATATCACATGCATTTTACGCCTCCTGTCATATTGCTCCAGTTAAATATCTTTTCAGGCAACCAAATTGATATAACTTTTGGAAAACATGGGAACTATGACAAACTGTAGCGCTCCATAGTAAGAAAATATCACCTTCTAGAAAAAGGTGGTGTACACAGATTTATTAGCAGTTCACAATTAAAAACCAGCACTGATTAAATCCAAACTTGGAGCTAGCTTAATCTTAAAAGTTTCAAGATCATGAAAGTTCAAATAGGCCTGAAAGAAGAATGTTATTATACCCTGAGAGTCAATCACACTTTTAAAAAAAATTTTTAACGGTAATAACTATTTCTCTTACTGCAACTCGAATTCAAAGCTTTTAAGCATACGCTTACCTTTAAGAAAGTAAGATGACAATTAAATCAACTTACACTTAAAATCTGTTCCACCTGAAAACACTATTGCTGGTTTCTAGCTCGCCCTCCCTGCTCTGAGCTAGGTGTATTCACAACACATACCATGAGGAGATGTTTTTCAGATGGCAGGGAGTATTCTGGCCCATTTTTTTCCATTGATTTATCATCCTCACTCTTTTAAAACCTATGCTGATTCTGTAGGGTCTGTGGGAGCCAAGACTACAGCAGGTATGGGATTTACCAGGGTTGCTTCCACCACTGGCCTGTATTATTATTTCTTCATACAGAGCATTCAAAGCAGTTTTGGGGGCTATAAATTTATAAGCAACAAGCCTGATGATGGTCAGGTAGATCACAGTGTAATATATTAATAGCACAGTGTCATGCTCTCAATTGATATACGCACGACGTCCCAGATGCAGTCATTGTGGCTTCGGCACATGAGCATCCACCTCAGTTTCACTCTAACTCAATCATCCTCTTCTCCCCCCACCTTTTTTTTTTTTTTTTTTAAACAGACATGCTATGATAATAATTGCATTTTTGTTCAAAGCAGTCATTCTGTAAGACATGATACTCAAGGTAATACTTTTATTTTTATTTTATGAGCTCTTGTTTTGTTTTGTTTACAATTATCAGTGCCTGCTGTGGGTTCTCTAGAGAGCTTTTTTTCTGAAGCAGGTGCATTTTCAGCTCATGTAATGGATTTACAGATATTTGGCTATAAATAGATGGTATTAAATGCTGCTGTAAAAATGAGACAAATGTTTATTACCCAAAAGGTTAATAAAAAAATCCACCTGGGACTTTCTAGAAAAGAACTAATCCCTTTAAGCCTGTATTGAACCAGTGATGGCGGTGCAAGATTCACAAGCAAATTGCATCCCTAAAACATCCTAAAAGCAGAAAAAAAAACATCCCAGACTGCACACCACACTAAAAGGAGTGAAAGACATTCATGAGATAGGTACCATTTATTATCTAATTTAAGCACTTAGTAGCAGCGTCTGTTTACAAATAACCACTTTCAGCATTAGATAAGTCCCACGTTAGGTTACTGTTCCTTCCCAACTTCATTATCAAACAGTATGATTTTATCAGAGTAACACGGAAAATCTCAGCTGAAAGAGTTCTGAAATAGCCAACAAATAATCCAAAATGTCAACAGGAAGAGGAAACAGCACTTGCGAGGCGCAAGATATGTAAAGTACATACAATATTTCCCCTGAATTGTACAGGTTCTCACACCTAGCTTTAGTGGATTAAATGTAATTGACATTTAACTCCCCTTACACCTTGCTGTTGAGTACAGAAATGGTATGTAGTAGCCTGGATGGAAAAAATAATTTATGTTCATAGGAGTACAGATGATATCATAACCATCAGACCTGACAGTTATCCATAACCAAGTGGACCTAATGCGATCCGTTTATAGAACACATGTTCCTTTAATGCAAACTCTTCCATCTAGCCACTTTTCCTAGCTTTCCTCGGGGGCAGGAAAAACTTAGGTTCTCCCAAAAACAATTTCCTTGTGGCCTCCCAATGTTTTCAAGAGTCCTCTTTCCTTATTTCCACTCATAATTCTTCCACTCATTCCACATTTCTGCTAGTTATAAGTCTACTTTGTCCTAAGTGAAAAAACGGATAGCAAAAGCTATTCTTGCTGGATGTGATTAGTGGAGTTAAGAGTTATTTGGCCCTCTAGGTTTTAAAGAGCCTGGCTGTCATCTCCCCCTTCTGGCTGGCTGCTAGAATGATGCAATAAGTCTGAATTGGCTTCCCCAGAGGAATCCAGCTACTCCCAGGGATGGTGGACTTAGGATAGATAAGATAGGTAGATAGTTTCTGGACCATTTGGCAGGCGATACGCCTTACACTTTACTCTCATTCTCCTTATTTTTCCAAATAGCTGACAGATTCTGTTCGGATGAGGACTGTCTTCTTCAGGGAAGGATGAAAAGTGCGTAATAACCTGCATTTATCTAAATGACTACTTGAAGCATACACTAGAGATGAACCCAAGTTAAAAGGTGCTGACTGAGATTTGAACTTTCCTAGGGCTGCAAGTATGCTTTTGGGAGCAGGTAGTTACTTATCTCAACAACTGAAAGAATCTGAACTGTACCTCAACAACAAATGTTTAAGCTACAGATTTCAGTTCATGAAGTTTTCAAACTCTGGATGGAAGGACAAGGCTGGTATGCATCTTCAATGTATTTTGGTGAAAAAAAAGAAAGAGTTGCACAATATTGAAACGTGGGTTTCAGCACTCTGAAACAGTGTGCATGGTGCAAACTAGCGAGTTGTAAAAGACCTTTCGCCAGTTAAATACAAAATAATTCTTTTTCTGACTCCTTAGGTGAAAGCTACTGGAGCATTTACACAGTTGCATTTAGTTTTTAGAAGGCTGGCATAGGACTTAGGGGTTGTGGGCTCTAAATTCATAGTAGATGCTAAAACCTTTGGCACATTTTTATGTGCCTCCATTTCCGATTCGGTATAAATGGGAATGGCAATGGCTCCCTTATAAAGTCATGAAAAAATTAACTGTCCGACATAGTCAGGGTCTCTCAGCTAAAATGTTCCAACAAAATTTTGAAGCAAAAGTTGGCCAACTGCTACTGTATCTTTCTTCAGGTCACTGTATTCAAACTCTGGTTTTCTATACATTTCCGCCAGAAGTCATGTACTTTATGCTGTCTTTCCTTTTCCTTTTATTATCACTGATACCTTTCCCAAAACTACAGGGTTTTCAGGAAATCTAGCCCTTTATCCTCCCAACCCCTAAAATGCTAAAAGGCTATTTTGTTCTACTAGATACACAATACTTTAAGATACAACCATTCCCTTAGGCACATCTTTGCTTGTGTGTGAGGAAATTTGAAACTCCAATTTCTTTTATGCTACAATGGTGTTTGCTAGAAGTATATCCTGAAGTTAATGAAGTATCACTGCACATGAAGTTTATGCCAGATGCTTCAATCCCCCCCAAATTTTGTGATATTTTAAGCCAGTGCATAGCTTCAATTAGCCCCGCCTTTCTATGTCCCCAGGTTTGGAGTCCTGTGCTGATGAAATAGCCTAACTCCATCCTGAGACTGACAAGTTATTAATTAGGACAGCAGGCCTGTCACAACCTCTAAGCCTCACCAGCACTTCCTCTAGTTCCTTGGAGAGATGTATTGTCGCCTGCTATTGGGACTAAGCTTCTCATTTCCAAAATATAAGGCTCAGTCGTGGCAGTAGATTGAAAATTACTCCAGTAGTATTTTTGTAGCCCGTTGGCCTGCATCTCTTCCTTTTTGATTTTACGGGTGAAGTCTCGGACCATTGAAAACAATGGGAGTTTTGCCACTGACTTCACTGGGGCCAGAATTTCACTCTACATATTCTACAGGGAATCCTGAGAGAAAGAATTTAATTAACAAAGTAGATTAACAAGTGCAGTGGAACAAAAACAGCCTTAAAATAGCCTCAGTTGTCTCAATAATGGAGATAGTGACTTGGATAACTTAGGGCAGGACCTAATCTACATAATCTTGCCATATTGGCTGAGAAAGCAGCAGCCAATGCTGCAAACTCTGATAAACTAATAGTGAATCCTTGTAGGAGAATGCTCAAAGCACCTGGAAAAAACCCACCAGTTAACAATGCTGTTGGACTCCAACAAAGTAAAGGGAAGCTTTTACAAAGGGTGACCGAAGGGTGACGTTCTTGGGGCTCCCTGTAAGTTGAACTCTTGCCTTGACACAAAGCATTGGGAGAGCGCATAGGGTTTGGACTCAACACAAGCTGTATGTTCTCATATTATTGTTTGCATTGTACTACTTAGTATTCTATTGGATTCTTAGTATTCTACCTGGTCTAGAGGGAGGTGTCTCTGTGCGTGGCAGAGGCATCGTAACTAGATGATCTTAAGGTCCCTTCCAACATAAACCATTCTATGATGCTTTAATGAGGCCATTAGCATACAGTGATGGTGATATGCAGCATAAACTAGATTCAGTTGGTAGCAATTGCAGATTCTGTTTAAGAGAGTTTTCAGTTGCATTGTCTTTACTTTCCACTAGTTCAGGGAGACAGCAGAGTTCATCTCGTACATACAGTGTAAGGAATAAAAGAATGAAAAAAGAGAATTTTATAGGAAAATATGCATGCTAGAATTTTGATGATAGTATTGTATCCCATTAGAAACATTCACATTTACTATCAGGTACCCTGAAGAATAGCTGCAGTGCTAAAATGTTAGTGCTTTTGCAGCTCTACTAGTTCAGTGACAGCTGCTTTTGTTGGATTCGATTCACAAGAAAAGCTCTAGCCAATGCCATGTAGGTCACCATGTGGGGTTCTAGCACTTGCCACACTGCAAAAACATTATTTAAGACCAAGTTTTCTGAGGGAGCCAAGAGCCCTCTGTAGCATCTGGGTGTACTGGTTTCTACTTCATTGCTCAGAGGAAAATACATGGTTTCAAGACAGAAAATGGAAAGGGATTAATAGCCAGATTTTTGTACAATGCAGAGCAATGCCCAGTCTCAGATGTTATTCTTCTATGTATTTATCAAAACCACCAATGTATATAGCTTTATAGTCACTGTTTTCAAAACATCAATAAGGCCTGTAGACATCATGTAGTATTAACACAAGTACAGTAGGTAGAAAAAAAGCCACCACTGAGAATGCGTGTCTAATTGCACCCCAGCCTGTATAATACCAATTTTCACAGTAAAGTTATAGTCAGTCATAATAATTAAAAAAATCCTACCTTTTCCTTCCTACACTTTTCTAGTCAGCCTTTTTCAAAGCACCTCCAAATTAATACTGTTTAACTGCTGTTTTTAAGCATGAAAGGACTTAGTTATGTTAGATTAAGTTTTCAGTGAGCAAGAGTCAACATTGCAGATTTATGCATGACCAACGTAACACATACTGGCTATCACACCGAGGTCTCTGAGACTGCTCCAGTATGGAGACTACACAAAAGCACTTTCCCATTCTTGGGAGAGTTCAAGTCTAGGTCATTTTGGCAACGGACATGAAGGAAAAGCAGTGCTGTTCATGGCTGTGCTGGAAAAACAGAAATCCAGTTTCAATCAGTCTGGATCCATGAGAAGGGCAAGATTTTCACCCAGACTTTAACTAACACTTTGCTATTCTTTACACACTCTTAGGCGTGTTAGATGCTAACCCATACTAATACAATTCAGCAAAGCAAGTAATCGTATCACAACTTGGGATACATATGATTCTCACTAAATCTAATAAAACAGGTAAGTAACTAACCAATTTCTAACAGCCAACAGTATCACGTTCACAGAAAGCTGCAGAAACACTCAGTGGAGGGTCTTTCCTGAGAGGCACACCAGAGACTTCCATTGCCCTTTTTTTTTTTTCAAATTTCCCATTAAACCTTACTACAAAAGCATAAACAACAATACTTCTTTCCTACCTACCCCATTCACAGTCCTGCCTCTGCTGAGAAAGTCACACAAGGGGTCTTCTTTGTCACACACCACCAGAAGCAAAAGCCATTCTGCCACTGAGGTGAGACCCTCAGAAACACCTGGGTGCATCCATGGGCCTTAAAAAGGTGCACCTGGGCATCATTAGCTTCACCAGCCCTGCCTTCACCTGCAGGATCTTTATTCCTAATTGCTGTGTACAAAAAGATTGAGCTCAGAACAGCTTTCAGGTTAAGAAACTGATCAAATGCAGAGACTCAGGTTGTCCCCATAAGCATGAAATGGCAAAATGCCCTTTTTTTTTTTTTAACAGAGTCATTTTCCAGGATGGATTTATATCCTGCAGTGTTCACAAGGCCTGTGTTTTCACAGCATTTGAGGCAAACAAAATGCTCTTGATGAAATACCAGCTCTTTCTGTGTGCAGAATATGGCATTAAATTTATAGAGCAAAGGAAGAAGCAGTTTACGTGCCTTGAGGGGAATTGAGAAGTGACAGTAGGCACTTAACAGCAAGTTCCAATTACAGCATTTAAATATAATTGCATACTCTGTTAATCTATGTCAGGGTGGCATCATTTTAATATGATTGTCACAGATTCTTTCTAATATTATGAGTGATGTGAGCGAAGCTGAGCCTACTGAAGAGGTTCAGTTCCAGGTCTTAATATACACTCTAATTCTGTCCGTCAATTATGCTACAGCAGAGTTCAAATAAAGGTCTGGGGATCTAGAGGATGTAGCTACCTTTATTAAAGTACTTCTATTGTAAATACATGTATGGGTCAGGAGACAGTTATCATTTGGTCTTGTTATTTTTTATGAGCCTACTACTATTAGAATAGACTCTTGTGTATAATGATTTAGATGTGTCATGGAATCTTATTTCAAATGGAAACTGTAAAGTGAAACAAAAATTACAGTTTGACCTCTGCAAAAATGTTCATTTAGGCGCTCCCATTTCTGCATTATATAGAGTATTACAGGAGACAATTATAATCCAAGGATCCAAAAGCACTTGGTACCTCCTTTATAAACTCTAAACCCCTAATTGTATAATGGAAGCTTAAGTACACACAGAATGGAGATTCATGTTTGGAAGTTGTTCTAACTTCAAAACTTAACATAGGCATTACTCTTATGGTAATGGTAAAAATGTGTGGCAAACTATTTCTTCAAGCGTAAAGACCACTTGAAGGTGTTGCCTCATTGCACCACCACATGTAGGCCCACATTGGGACTTACTGCCTCCATACTTGTGCTAATGAAACCGACTGCATGGCTGCACTTTAAAGCTGATCAGAACTTTGCTGAGTTAAAAAATATCCCCTTTTGGAGGATTTTTTAGTCCAGCTCAGCTCATTGATCTGGTTTAGAAAGCAGCCCATGCGGTTGCATCAACACAAATGTTACAGTAATGCATTGCAACTTGGGGGCTGGAATGAATGACTGCGGTAGAGAACGGAGAGAAATTGTATCACAGAACTGTATAACGAGCTTCCCAAATTACTGTCTCTTGCTAGAGAGTATTTGAAATATCTTTATACAGGCGCAAACTTCTGATTATACACTTCATCAAATGCTGTAGATGTTTTGTGGGCAGGGTATATAAACAGAATTTACTACAGAGGAATCCGTTAGTTTTATTGTAGTGATGACCACGATTAGCCAACAAAATAAAATGGGAAGAAAGGCCCATACAATGGCAAGCAGAGGGTGGAATTACAAGACAGTAATTATCAAAACTTTCTTATTTTTGTGCAAATTGTCACTAGATCTTTGGACAAGTTTACATCTCGCATTAAAACATCACTGCCACCAAGGAAACTATCCCCTAGCACCATGCTGGCACTTGGGTAGCTGTAATCATGCAGGAAGAATGCCACTTATTGAATCACTGGATTTTCCTTGGCGGTTTCCCATCACAACACTACAGGGCTTGGCTGTGTTTAACTCTCAAGATCAGGCAGGATCTCAGCCAAAGTTCCATGGCCACATATTTTCTTAACCCTCCGACCAGCTGCCATGTTAAAAAGACAAGTTGCAAATGCCCAGCTACATAGTTTTTTGAATTTAAGATGCTCCCTTCTAGAATTTTATTGTTGCATTTAGTCTCTGAAAAATTGTTTCTTGCCAGTTACCTGTAATTAGCGGTCACCCTGTTTTCTCTATAGTCATTTATGGGAGAAGAATAACTTCAAAGTAGATTTTACTTCATAGAAAGAACGAAAAAAATTCAAAATACAGAGTTTCTTCTAAAATGACCCTCACTGAAGCGATGCCTATCCTGGGGGCTTGTGAGAAAAGGCAAAAAAGAGATGTGCATTTTAGAAATCAGTGAAGCAAACGAATGATTGTCCTACAAGCTCTTGGACAACACTGCACAGAGCTACCATATGCTTCCTAGTGCTCCCCTAACTGCCAGCTGTCTCCACCTCACTCCTTCCAAATGGCAGAGTGGGCAGCCGAATTGCCAAAATTGATGTTTTGACCTGCAGTTATAGGCAGAGAAGAGGCTTGGGGTCCGTTTGATGAGAACATAAGCTACATAAAAGTAGAGCAAGGACGAAAGAGGGTCACATCGTTCTGCTGCTGTCATAGAAGCATAACTCAGGAAAAATAACTGTATAGAGGCATTTCTGCTAAACTAGTATGAGATCAAAACCAAGCCCAGATTTTGAGCAGTATTTTACATTTGTTTTTCCTTTGCTTTGTAGAAGAGGCAAATGTTAAACAAAGTGCCAGGCAACAGAAAATCGGGTCTGCTGCCCTTTGAATTCGTGTCATGATGTGAATACAGATAAGCCTAAACCAAATGAATTGTCGACAAATGTGCAGGCTGGGGAATCTATATTACAAGCACTGTATCATAATCTCCTTTCTCAGAATGATGCAATTAGCTATCCTCCAGCTCTCCTTGTTCCCCTTTCCACCATTTCTGTCTGTGTCAATGGAGAACCATCACGATAGTAAGGCTTATTAGTTTGAGCTCCATGACACACTGTGCCTCATCTCTAAACGCTGGTACTCCCCAGTAGTTAGTGCTCCCAACATACAGAAATGGCAGGTCCTCACTACCTGCTGGACTTGGAACTTGTACTAACACAGACCTACTGACACACGAGGGGTGAGTGTGCTTGTGTGTGTGCTCCTGAACTTGATGAGGATGTTAGATGAAAGCCCTTAGATTAAGAGGAGAAAACACACCATTCTGCTAAATTACAATGATTGCTCCCTGAGCCTGTCACATTGCTAAGGGTAGTATAGAAACCCCTGAGAAAACGAGTGTAAGATACCAGCATCGTTAACATTGCTTTAATGATTATTTTTTTCAATGCATTGTTATGATGGTGTATCTGGTGATTTTTTACTATACCAGCTGGAATCCTAAAGCTTCCTTCTTATGAAACATTAAATTGGATAGGTTATGACTGCCTGATCTCAGTTACTCTCTAAGGTATGCATCTCAGGGGAGATTTTACAAATGAAAGCTTTTACTAATGAAACACATAATAGGCAGGTGTGAGGTGGAATGTAGGAATACATCCTCATCTCAGTTATAAACTGAAAACTTGGGAGAAACACTAATAAACTGTTAAAAGCCTTTAATTTAGCGTGGCTCAAATAAATTGTGTGCTGTTTGGATGTGAACTTAAAGATCATAAAACCTCAGAAACTCTTATGAGTTTGGACCCATGACAGCCTGGAGACACTGAACATGCCACAGGCCCTAGGAAAGGCAAAGGACAGTGCAATTACTTTGGCAGTCTTCATTGTCCCAGTATCTTCCTGAGGGTTTCATGGCCAACAGAACAAAGAGCGCCAGGACACCTACCAACTGGGCAACACCAGGCAGCAAAGTGCAAAAAAAATTCTTACCTAACTTTTAACTACCCTTCATACAGAAGGAAGACCTGCAGAACCCGGCTCCTGAGAGGACAAGTTTTAGGTGTGGCGTACCATCTGTCTGCATTGTGTCCTTTAATACTTTTTGAATTTCAGACGTGTGAAGGACAGCTAAGTTGGGTAAAAATCAGTATTTGGTTAGAAGAGAAAGACCCACCAAGTGAATCTATACATACTCTAAGGAAGCATTTATTGCACAAGCTGGTGGTATTAGATGTCAGAGAATCCTCAGATGATTGCTCCTTCCTAACACCCCAAAAGCCTCAGTTCAAGCTTGTATGACCGAAGACATTTACCCCAAGACATAAATTCTTAGAGAAGTCCAGTCTTCATTAGCTCTAATTCCCGTAGAATGGCTTGTTTCAACTCTCTGGTCTTGAGGCTGCCCAAAGGCAGTTCTATCTGGATGCAATAAACTTCAAGGGGCCATTCAGCAGTCACAGATCATGATAGCATCAGGTCAATGTCTTCAGCCCCGGAAGACAACCAGGAGTGAAGTGTAAGCTGGACTGCTGATGGACTCTTCACCAAATCAGAATTTTCTCCACCCTCGGGTTTCTTTGCATTGCCAAGTGGAAGTAACTTTGTGCTTGGTGCATTTGCTCTTGTATCCTCCAGAATGCTCTACACTTCCAAGAGCTCCTTGGAACAGAATGGTACAAAGGGCAAATCAAGCTCAAGTAACTAAATAAGACGGTACTCCCTGTGTGTGTACCGAACACAGACACACGCATGCTCATTATTTAAAACACCCCCCTTCTCCCATCCATATGTTGTTGCTTTTCCCTAATGATGCTTCCTCTTTGCCAGTGTCGTCTCCTGAACAGGAGATGTACAACAGCTGGTGAAACAGTACAAAGTCAGGGGAGAGTAGCTATTAGAGGAGTTAACTGGTGAAGCCTGGACACCACTAGGAGACATTTTCCATGTCACTGTGCATTCAGCATGGAATCTGTGTCATCACATGATGCGGCAGTCTTGGCAAATCTGTTCCAAAGCTGAGTCTGCTGGCACTTTGCAGCTACCATCATCCCTGCTGTCATTGCTCTTTGGCTGCCTTACTGCAAACGGTATTCTCTTGTCACCTCTGCTGCCACGCAGACATGCAGAGCTAAGTTCAGTTCTAGCTTACCTATGTAGTCTGTCACTAGGCTGAATGGTATTATTCTGGACTCCCTTTTAGATGGTATTTGTCCATAATAGGCAGCCTGTAAAAACAGGGATATAATAATTTTCTGCTTTTATCCAGGAATAGAGAGAATAGGGGAGGAATTCCTGATTCTCTTTGGACATAACTATGTTCAAGTCAGCTCAGTTCAGATGTTATTTTTTCAGTGATGATCATTCATCAGATAAAGAATCCCTGAAGTTCAGGCATTAAACCTGAATTCTTTAAAGGGACAGCAGACCTTACCAGGAACTGTAGTTTCTCTTCTGTGTAAATCAGCAGAGGAGCAGGTAATAAACTATGCTGGTGTTAAGATATTTTTGTGTCTGTCAGAAGCAGTTCCTTCTATATAAAACTGTATTCACTGTGGGTATGCAGTTATAAAAATGGAAAGGCATGAGGGCGGAGCATCTCCTGGCTCATTTGTCAGATGTTGTGAGCATATCATGCTCCTTACTGTACTAGTGAAACTTGGTTTTCCTACTGTGCTAATCCTTTTCTGCATTTCATCCCTTTCATGCATCCAATTAAAATGTTCGTTATTTTATGAGTTTTGAGGAGTCCTTCAAGGCAGTTAATCTCCTTCAATGCAAACTTTCTACCGAAAGTAGGATATTACTTATCATTCCATTCTGCTGCTCTCATTTACCGTGGAGAGGACACACTTGTTGTTCGCTGACCCCTCTAGATTGCAGGCAGCAAATGTTAAAAGCTTTTGCTCTATATCCACCCTATGGGAGTCCTTCTCATTTTGACTAATTCCCTGTGCTAACATGTACTTAAACACACCTTGAGGCTTTTTGCTTGTGGGTGGGTTTTTTTGTTGTTTTTGGGTTTTTTTCCTGAATCTGCATGTAGACAAAGCTTTGGGCAAGTCTCAAGGAGGATGAATTCCCACTTTAGAAAGAAACTGGTTTGAATGTTCTAGGGCCTCGCAGTAATGGGCCACTTCATCCAGCCAGCATGCTGATGTGGGTCTACAAGCCTTTTGGAAAAACAAGATATAAGGGTTGGGTTCATTATCCACACGCCACATTATTGTGCTAGGACACAAAACCTGTAGGAATAACAACCCGCACCGAGATATCTTCAAAGAAGTAGAACTGCTGGGTTGCTATCTTTTTTCTTCCTTCTGTCAACTCCTGCATAAAAGGGAAACAATAACAACTGTCCAACCTCTACTTTTGTCAGGAAATTCCCTGTTTCTGAAAGGTTTCATAACACCTTTCATTAACGTGCTATTATGTATCCAATACATGCCTTTATTTACAAAAAAAAAAAAAAAGGAAAAAAGAAAAAAAAAGGTTAATCATCTTTTGACGCAGAAAATGAAAGAATAATCTTTAAATGTTCTTATTATTTGAGCCATTATAGTTTCAGGCTCCAGCTTTCTCTCCTTTGCTGTTTTCTACAATTGACAAGGCCTTCAGGTTCATTTTTGCTGCCTTTGACATCTTTTTACACCTCTTGTCTATGCATTTTACTGCCTTCCTGCTCCTAGCTACTCTATTGCAAGAGGGAACTTGTGGCATTTAGGGATAATGCAATTTTTCAGAAACCTTGCCCTCAGCAGACGGACCAAAGGGACAAAGTCCATTTGTTCTACTTGTCCCAGATAAACCAGATACACAAGATACGTAGACATACAAAAGCCTCACTGGATGTTCATATAGACAAAAACTGTGCTGATTTTGGCTAACAAAGTCCCCTCAAGCATTTTCTTCTCAAGCAATCAGAAGACTTCCCTGATACCAATACTAAGTAATTTTCATCTAGCATGTTTGGACTAACCTAATCAACTTGATATGACTGTATGTTTTAAATGGTACAGGAGGACAACTAGAACAGTGCAGTACAACTTGGAGCAATTTTTACTCTAAACTTTACCAGACACTGTCTGGTTTAGTTTATCTTTACGGCTGGTTCCTTAGCTTCTGGCAAAGCAAGTATTTAAAAAATGAACATATGTTGCATAAAATGACAATGCATGTAAATTCATTATTTTACTCTGACATACATTTCTAGCATAGCCCTCTTTCTGCAGAGCGATCTGTATCGCTAGCAATTCTGATCATGTGCTGTGAAGTCTGTGTGGCCACATCTGTTAAAATGCAGCTGCATTTCAGAAGTCATTCATTACCTTTAAATGCAGGTACTTACATGAAGTAAAGATGAACTTTCAAATAACTGATCTAATGAGGACAGGGAATACTGTAGTAATTTGTGCTTTGGGAGTAGCTGTTAGAATTCATAAGCTCTTTCTGTGGATGACACTGTTTTATTGAATGTCTGATTCCTGGATTTGAGTTACTTACATGCAATGCAGGTGCTATTTACACATCTGCCTTCTAGATGAGTTGTAGGTATTTTTTAAAAAAGTAACGGCAAGGAAATAAAAAGCATTGTGGTTAATCACTTGAAAAAAGTTATAATAATAATCTTACTTTTTGCTTACTGCTCCCCAAATAACCTTCCTGACTGGATTTTTGTTCTTA
Source organism: Rissa tridactyla (assembly GCF_028500815.1). Classification (NCBI taxonomy): domain Eukaryota; kingdom Metazoa; phylum Chordata; class Aves; order Charadriiformes; family Laridae; genus Rissa; species Rissa tridactyla. Next base: position 51,914,169 of record NC_071473.1, on the reverse strand, counting down.
AAAACTGAAACTGAATGAGAGAAAACAGAATCAGAACTGCCTGAAATGTCAAATCTTAGGAGCACAGCTTGGAGAGCAGACAGATGGACCTAGCAAAAAGCAACCGCATATAAAAGTGCTATAATCCGTTGGAGCAGCATGTTAGTCGAGAACAATCAGATTCAAAATTGTTCCTCTGAATTTTCTCGCTGGCAACCAAACATTGTGACTTTTGTCATCGTGCTACGAGGATGAATCAGATGGGTGACAAGAGCCAGGGACTGGAGAGAAAGCAGCAGATGTGAAGACAGAAAAGTGAAGCCAGCACAAAATGCCGCTATCGCTTACGAGGGGAGGTAGTGATTATGGCATTAATCAACATTCCATAATCAATGGCAAAAACTCTGAGGAGTGCCAATATCTATTCATCTTTATTTATGCATATGCCAATCCTTCTTTATAATGTTGTCCCTGGGAGTAGTTTCTAGGTTATAAAGATTGTTGCCATGAAAAGAGATAATTGTAGTTCATGACCTGGAGGCCAAGGTAGTGCATAATAATGCTATTGTGCTCAGGGATGTACGGAGAGCTCTATAATGAGGGTGGAATGTAACCAAATACGGCATTCCAGCATAAAGTCAACAATGCATTTTAAACAGAAAATTCTAGCTATGCTATTAGAAATATGCTTTTGCCAGGATGTAATTACACAGAAAACCAAATTATATCACAAAAGTGATAGCGTTCCTGACATCAACAGCCAAAAAGGTACTTTACCCCGGGAGCTCACCAGACCTGTGAACAATGGAAAGTTCTGTTGGAGGGCTGTTAGCCTGGGACTGAATCCGACCTTTGAGTGCATAATGCTTAACTCTTTCCTTGCTTCTTGAGCAATGTTTTCTGTCTTGCTCACCCCATAATTACATGCAAGATCTGCCACATTTGACACTGAGAACTATTTCCCTGTATAGTACTAAAATGTCCTAGTTATAAGCCTTAAAATTATCTAAGAGAGTGTCTGGCTTAGCATCCTTTGAGCCTGCTGTTCCCAGAAGGCTTTGGCTCAGCACACTGGATAAGGAGGCCTCAGGGATGCTTTGCTGGTTTTGGCAAGGGCCATACTAAAACCCTAAACCAATTCTGACTTCTCCTCTTTACTGGTTGCAACTTCATTTTCTATTTTCAGCATACTTTTAGAACAATACTAGCATGCCTTTTTTATACTCGGACATAAAGATAATAAGCCTCACATTAAATTGGAGGCTGACATGCTTTTTTAAAAAGAGTGGAGTGTTGAAAGTTTATGGGAAGTTTGACTTAAAACTAGAGTCTACACCATGCTCCCCAGGGGAAAAGACAAGGCTCCTTTAAAGCTTGGAAATGATGCTCCATTTGCATTGCATGGTATCTGAATATACTGGATTAAGTTGCTTTATGTGATGTTATGTGACTGAATGTAACCAAGTATAACCATATGGTCCATAAAGTAACTTGTGAAATAGACTTGCCTTGCCCTGGGAATAGATGTTGCTCATTTACCATTCCCAAAATATTCTATGTCTAAATTACTTGCACGAAGCACAAGGTAGCTGGGCTGTATTTTGAGGCCAGTGCAGCAGCCAGACAGAATCCTGACACCAGTTCATCTATAAAATGTACTCGTAGGTCAAAGATACAGAACTTGACTGCTGTCTTTAGTGTTTCCCAGTGAACATCTATTCAATATATAAGAATGCTAAATTACTGTTCCTGGTTATGTTAAACTGAATGCTATAAAGACTATCACATTATTCTGGTTAGTTCTCCAAGGAAAAGAATAATCTCAGAATCCAGTTCTCCTACACATCTACCTCAAGGATAAAATAATCTGTTTGAAGTGATCCCAATTCATTTCTCTGTAGCCTTAGTCCCTGTCTGCTATCTTTGACAGCTAATTCTTTCACATTCTTTTGGAGTGTACTTTAATCATGTGAAACTGCACTAATGCTTCTCAAATATTTCAAATGCCCACTATTTCTGATTTGTCGCTTACAATAACGATTTGTAAATCCTAGAAGCTTTCATGAGAAACCTTGAAAGACTCTATTAGCATTTCCGTGTTCGTCATTTTTAGTAGCAGCTGGATGTTAGGAAGTCACTGGATGTTGCTAACATGGACCATAATTACAAAGTTAAGACTCAGATCAGTTACTTCAATACCCTGGATTAATGTGAATTTGGAGCCTGGAACTAGGCTATGATAAAAAGATACAGAAGTTTGAAACAGGGTCTTCTCCCGGACTAAAAGAGGCTTGGATCTAGAATCCTCATTTGAACCTTTTGCTAATATCTAAATTTTTTTCTTTCAAAGGATGAGTAGGCATAACTGAATACTAACAACAAGCTCCTGCGAGAGCAGAATTAGAGCACACTGAGCAGTTGACAGTCATCTGACTCTCTTTTCTTTGTTCTTCATTGTCAATAACACTCACGAAATTCATATTTTAAAATAAATAAAAGGACAGAGAAGAAAGAATAAATAATTTAATTGGTGGATTAATCTAATAATCACATGGTAATACTGGCAATAACCATTGTTGGTTTAGAGCATGATGAATAGTGCTGTTTTGATTAAAGCTATATGGAAAAAATGCACACACACTGGTTCTTAAATATCTTCATGAAAATAGCTTTACTACCAGATACATCCTTTCCCAGTTGCCTTTGATTTAAGTTATGCTAGCTAGAAACCAATGGCCAGGTAAGTAAATCAAAAGGAGATACTTCTGATGAATGTCCAGAGGCAGTTCTATATATTCTATAATTAAAAAGTGTAGTCTAAATTCAAATACTGCATCAACTACCTGTTGACTTTATTAGATCAGTACTTCTTTATTATCTATTAGATTTTTGGGAGGCATCCATAAAGATCTAAACCCCTGCTAAGAGTATAAATCTGGAGGTGATGGACTCCATTTCATTATGGAGATTTACGCCTTTGACAAAAAAAGAGAAAATTTGATATTAATAATAAAGATCTTTGCAAATTTCCTAGGGATTTACATGACTATATCATCTTGTGCAAGTTACTCCATTCATAACCATTTTCACGCGCTTTTAAAAGACTGAACATTCATCTTTTCTATTTTGTTAAATAAGAGAGATTTTGGAAGTCATATAACATATCTCCCTGTGGATGTGTGCTTGCATGTGAACGTGCGTGTATGTGTAGGAAAGTTTCTCTCTACTTTGCACTCAGTGAAGTCCCACACCAATCTACATGCAACTCTGTTGTCTCCAGTCAGAGACTGTTCCCACGGATGTCGGTGGTAGACGTATCAAGCTCTGCTCATGAATGTTGTATGAAAAGAGGTAGAGATATTGGCTTCCCCGCTGCTCAAGGAACTAATTTTTGAGCCTTACTTTACCTCCAGAAGGAGCAGAGTGCCTGAACTATTTAGACTTAAATTACAGTGATGTGGACCAAATGTAATTGTTTTACCAGATATTGAATTCCTATCCACATCTGGCACTAGCATGCAATGATGAAATAGGCAGGAAAAAGAGGAATTAGAGGTAAAGAAATGTAGGAATGGATAACCATTCTTAGAGGTATGCTTCAAAGCACTGAGTACTATGTCCTTTTCACAGTGTTTTCCACCGTCCCTCAGTTTCTTCCTAAAATCTAATTTAAGCAGGTGTCCAGAAAACAAAGCCACCAAACTCATAAGCAACTTAAAACCCCTTTGATCTTGTTATTTCATACCTAAAAGTCCAATAGGAAGATGCTAAGTGTGGAAAAAAAATGGAAATAAAGTTTTTTTGGCCTTTGTCCTTTGGACATCAGCTAGATCTTTTTTCTCCACTCTGACTGATAAGCATGGCTAAAACAGAACGAAGACACGCCAAGCGTGTTCAAGTTCTTTATTTTCAAGCTCACTTGTTTCCTTCCTAGAAAGGGAGAAACTTCTGCATGTTACATTATTAAGCTGCAACTAATAAAAATGGTGCCTCCTTCCTGTCACACTTTACAGCAGGCTGAGGATATGCAAATCATGAGACTATGGATTTATTTTCCCTAATTTCATTAAATATGTATCTGTGAGGGAAACAGTCACAGCCAGGATTATTCCCATAGAACAATTTCATAAATTGCACATGTTCTGCACAGACTTTTAGGCACAGACTAGACATTCATCACTCCTTCCTTAGATTTTTTTCCTCAGGTCTTTCATTTTATTTTTCTCTCCCCTCTGGCTTGCAAAAAATTGAGCCATTTCCTCCATAAAATAATCATCTTCCTAAAAATAAGAAAATAGAAGCTTCTGACAACTGTATATTATTATGGTGTTCAAGCTACATAAAATAATCCCAACATCTGTTTCTCTGTCAATTTTCCAAACCCTAACCTACTAATAATATGCTAGATGGATGCTAAAACCAACTATCACGCTATCTGGATCCTTCTGATTAAATAAATGCGATAGGATGTGCGGCAGCTTTTGTGACAACATGAAATGAGGGTAAAAAAATAGATGCAAAAAGAATCACAACAAAAAAGGAGCATATGCCATCAATAAGCAAACATTAAAAGTAAACTCCAGAAAAATAATTTTGAGACCAGTAGTTTATCAGAACAGATTTGAGACATTCTGTTTTTACAGTTACATCACTTACAAGATGCTTTTGAAATCACGGCTGACCAATGAGGTAACAGCTTGATATAATTTTCTTTTTCTGAGTGTGTCTAATACTTGGAAAGATGTTCTCTTGATTGACCTTGACATTTCACCCTGGATACTTGCATCCTGGGACTGCTTCTTATCAGTGGGCAATCATTTTAGTGTCAGGAAGTCTGCAGTGAAAGCTGTTGTCATCTAGTCATGCAAGAACATTAAGAATGTTCTATTGCATATAACTGTGACCTTGATTAATGTTTAGAAAGCAGTAATGGGATTTGATAAAATAATTTTCCCTAACTATGTTGGGGCCACGGATGAAACAATAGGGAAAAAGAGGCTGTACTGACATCCATTTCTATGCCAGACTTGAAAAAGATCTTTCTTCTGGTACATGTAATGTGACTAACTCCTCTAAGTACCTAAGAATGGCAAACTAAGTCAAACTGGGGACCCTGCTACTTCGATCTCCTGTCTCCAACAGCAGTGAGCAGCTGAAAGAAGCGTATAAGAACAGAACAAGTAGACAGTAGACAGTGATACCTTCTCCCAGGTTCTGACAACCCGCATTGTATGAATTTCCAAAGTCAGACACAGTGTTCACATCTTTGTGTTGAACAGCCCTTGCTGGACTTTGCTTCTCTCAATTTGAATTATCAGGTTTTGGGTTGCCTTTTCCTTGCGGTCTCCACACCAGTCTGGATGCTGCAACTTGGAAGAATTCATCTTATTTTCTACTCACCTTTTTTGCACTATTTAATGTGAAAAGTGAAAGTCATCAGCAGCTGCCTCATCCTCTTCATCAACTATGCATCTAACTTCGACCTTTAAATTGCACATTCCCCTATAATCCTAATACTTCCCTTTGTGTATAACTGGCTTTATGAATGAAGGCGCAGTGATTAAATTACAGTGATGACATTGGATTGACTTCTTTGCTATGCATTGTGCTATATGACAGGGTTTGTTATCTAAAGCCTCTCAGGATGTTAGTTGTCTGAAATAATCTCACAAAAACCAGTTCAATTTTTAATGATAGAATTCTAAGTATCAAAATGTAACAGAGAATGGAAAAAAACTGAATGAAGTAGCAAAGTTTTATGATAGAACACTTTCTAATTACGATAACGCACTCCAGGGCTCAAATTATCAAATGATAATTTACACCTAGGTGATTTGACAGCACTCGGCCTTTGGCCTTCTGCCTAACAACACAATAGGCGTAAATCATTACCAAGTGATTCACACCCTGTCATGTCTTATTGCTTAATTAATTTGTCTAAAAGGCTTTCCATGAGAACTTATAGCAAATGCCTTTGTTGTACTTCTTTTAGTATGGGGGTCAGTACCTGCCCTCTCTGTCATTCTCAGCTCTCATTTCAGCCTCCTGTGTTTTAAAAGTGTCCAGAAAATTTTGGGTTTACTATGCAATAATTTAAATTTATGCTTGCATTTTAAGCTTTCTTCTTTTAGGTAACTTCATCTGATGTTCTATGGCTCCTGTATCTGTGGGCTCATGGATGAAGATTAAACTCACACTGAGAGTGAGTTTACTCTAGTTTACACCTAGAACAATTGATCTTATGGGTCACTAGAAAATTGAACTCAAGCAGTTAAGATGTTATTTTGTTAACCAGTAACTGTATGTTTACTCAATCAGGAATATCAATCTCATATATAATCATAGAACAAGTAAATCTGTATTGTTGAGGTAGACATTAAATATTTTGAATATAAATAATGTATAGTGTACTCTTGCAATGATCCAATCCTAAGCCCCATCAGTGTTCTGAAGAATAATAAATCTGATGGTACAAAAAAGGAGTTAAACAAATTGATGGAGAATATAACTACTGATAGCCATTAGACAGGATGACCCAGGTGCAGCCTCGAGTCCTTAAACTACTTACTGCTGAAAACCAGAATGATTACACAATGGGAAGGTCACTCTAGTGCTGCTTTTACACTCTACTTTTAGAATCACTTCTGACTCCTTTAGTAGGGAAGATGCTAAGTTAGACGGATCAAACATGCAGAAAGGCTTATGTTCTTATGACATTGATAACCAGAATTTCCCAAGGATTGTTTTCTGCTAGAAAAGACAAAGAAATTACAAGAAATATTCCATAAGCCTTTGCAAGGGCAATACTTTTTCTAGGTGTTTACTCAGGACACACAAGCGCTACCCAATCCCCCCAACATGCTTCCTTTGCCAAAATAATTTACTCATCATACAGACTGCCTCTCCTGGAAATGAGGGAACAAACAATATGTGACCGGTCCTTGCATCCAGAATAGTCACTGTTGGAAGATTCCCAGGATCTGGAATGATGAGAATGGTACAAAACTAAAGGCAGGAGCGATAAACGTGTAACAATCAAGGCAAGCGAAAAGCTGGAGATCTCAATTACATCTTAGATTAAGCAGTGTTCTCCTAAGGAAAAGCACCTCTGTGTTAATTTTTCTTCTAATTTCTCCGTGTTCTAAATGTTGCTTTGTTGTTGTTTTTTTTTTTTAATAAAATCCTTGCTCTTGTAAATGAAAAAAAAAAATTGAATCACATAGTGAGTGAAATGCCGCTGACTCAAAAGCTGAAGTCCTTTAACTATTCTTGCAATGACAGGCACAGTAGGACAGCCAGCAACCCACCAGTGTGCCTCCAGCACTTCTTATAGGACACATAATGCTGAGCAGACGTCATGCCCATTCAGACACTTGGCCTCTCTTGCTTTGACTGTCACCTAGAACTAACCAAGTATTTAAAGATAACTTGCTTGTTCTGATTGTACTTTACTGATTGTAATTTTTCCATGAAGACATGATGGTTTCTCTCAGACTTTATCTCATGGCTGAATAGTACCTGGGCTGGAAAGCGTCCTTGAATTATTGCAAGCCATGGACAGTCGTTATTTGCTACATGGAGGTTTTTAATATCTGTACAGGTGAATGCAGAATGAAGTTTCTGTCCAAGTAGCATTGTTTTTCTTGGATACATCTGCAATTCTTGTTAGAAATTATATTTTGGGAAATCATCAATCTAAGGAAACTCCACTGCCAGGTTATTGCAGGCCAGAGAATGGATGCAAGCTCAAGGAAAACAGAAATCAGCTAAATATCTGAACAGTCATAGAAATCTATGAAATTTTCACTTCTAACTTCATATGGGATACCCTCCCAGCCACATAGAGCAGTGATGAAACACCTGTCTCTAAGGGACTGTATCCAGGTAATGTGTGTATACCATAGAGATCTCTTAAGAGCTTTGAGATAGTTACAACTTGCAGGGTTTCACCCAGCAACTGAGAACTGAAAGCGTTTTAATCTCAAAGCTACCCCACAGCTCTTCCTTGATTATTAATACTATTAATATAAATAACAAAACAGTGCTAGGAATGCAAAAAGTAGACACAAGACCACATTTAGCTTCCAAGAATCTTATTTCTCCTTATTGAATTTCACCCTTTGAAAATTAAAGTTCATTACCTGCAACCTATCTTATTTCAAAATAAACACCTGTAAACTACAGAAATGTACTTCACTTCTTTGACAACTAAAGAAGGGAAAGGCAACCCAGAATCTGGGCAGCTGGGAATGTGACTGCAAGAGAATATGAATTGTTCCCTTAAATAGAGTTTCCAAATTAAGAATATTTTCTGAGAATACCCCTTATCAAAGGTACTTTCTTTCTAATACTTAAAAATGTAACTATTTCTTAACTCAAATTTCAGATGAACACATTCCAGCAAACACATTTACACTTTTTCTTGCCTGCATTCATTTGCCCTGTCAATAACAAACAGAGCTGTCACCTTTCCACTTATATGAGACTGAGTTTCCTGATAAGACCATGGTTTTATATGTATCTGTATAATGGTAAAATCACGATGCTGATGTCAGAACTTGGCGCTCTCTCTCTTACAAGTGTGGTGACTCTAATTATGTAAGGGTGACTAGGACATACATATCTTCAATTGTCTTTCAGCAGCTCAACACTCACTGTTGCCTTTGTAGCCGTTTGCTCCCGGGCCTCATGGAGGGTTTTTTGTGTGTCTTGTTTTGCACAATGGAAAGGATGCTGCGAAGTAATAGATAATTAAGCCAATTGTGCAGTAGGATGTTTTGAAGAGGCAGGGGATTATATCAACCCTGAGTGTTACTAAACCTGTTTTCTTTCAATACTGATGAAGAAACTCATAGAACTGACATAATTTTTCAAGCAGTTAAGGAATATGTGCCGTGCAGGCTGTGCACAACGCAGATGTTCTCAGCAGTGATAGAGGACAGTTCTTGTCTAGACCTAATCACAGTGATGCATGGATGAAAGCCCTTAAAGTAATTTCAGGTTGTGAAGTGAATGTTTTTGGTGTTTAGTTGTCCACCAAAAAAAATAAGGAGATAATAACTGTATTTTCTACTTATTTACTTTCATATAATCTCTGCAGTAGGATGTTAATTTTATTTCCCTGCTGTTATATTGCCTGCTTTGCGTCACGAGCACAGACTGAGGGTATGAATACACTACCACAGTGGTGCCTTTTCACACAACCTCTTTCAGCAGAAGCTGGGCTAAAGGAAGTCACAGCCCGACTCCTTCAGCCCATCCCTGCTGTCTTGCTACTCCTACTGTCTGGTGATGTGGCTGCTCCTGGGAGACCTCCCTTACCCACATCAGTCCAAAGGTGATGGATTCATCCGAAGGTGACCAAGCATCCGTCTCATTTTGTGTCCAGTAGACAAGGAAGGTCACTCCATAAAGGAATTCCAAAACCGATCTTTGGAAAGGGAAGCTCTAGTGAAGGAGTGGTAACGAGTAATGGGGGGCAGGGCTGGGTGTGAAACTTTATTAGGCAGTACAGCTGTATCATGAAGAGGAGAAAAGAACAAGGTCAGAACTTGAGCAGTCATAAAACCAAAATTTCCTAGGCTAGGAGTAGCTTTTCCAGGAAAGGAATGGCTGTAAAACACATCATGAGTATTTTGAAGGAATAATAGGAAAAATCTCCTCTTGATTGTGACAAGTTCTTGTTTATCACATTGTCAAATATTTATCTTGTTTGGGGACCTTGTATATAAGGTAGCCTGTTCAAGCAATGGTTTTAGCAATTGTCACCTAGTAGTTTTGTATCATGCATATACGGTTTCTACAGTGCAGGAGAACATGACTTGGAGATGGCAGGTGACTCCTCTTTCTAAGAAGCCAGGAGAACGGGTCACGTATTTTACCACTGTAAAATATCTTTGCGTTAAGCAGTGAACTTCATGAACACTAGCCAGCCCAAATGATCTGCTGTGCTCAAGTGAGGCATCCCAGGTTATCAAGATCAGATGTTTAGCCTGAAGGAGGGCCAGGCCATGCAAATACTTAATATTGCATAGAACACGCAGACAAGCCCAATAGCGATGATTTCAAAGGCAGTTGTATAGAGATCTAACTGTTCCTTTCATTCGCGTTATTTAAGAAAAAGGAAATTAATTCAGTGTCATTTCATCTCCTACAACTGTTGGAAAAGTACCCAGGAGTCTGGCTATCAAGTTAAAAAGAAACTTTATGGGGACCACCCAGAATCTGTCCTTGGTTATCCAGAGCAACAGAGCCTTAATGAAAGATTTTCTTTTTTCCTTGTTTTTGTCTTAAACTTTAAAAGGCAAGGAGAACCCTTTAAGCACTTAGGCAGCTGCTCAGACACTAGCTTGCTCTGTCAGTCAGCTTGGCCCACAGTCTCTGGCTTTCTTTATCTTAATGCTGAGCTCTTCCGTAGTAACATTGAGTTCTCAAACCATGAGCCACTTTTAATCTTTTTCTTTAAAAAAAGAGCAGGTCGGGGTGGTTGGATTTTGAAGATGTGTATATCTCCTGTTACTGTTTTACTTATTCTTGGCCTTAATAAATGCATTGAAAGGTAAGAACTGCAGGAACTTGTTTATTTCTTTGAATTCTGAAACCCTGTTCCTCGCATGGAACAGCCTCATTTCTGCTCACTTCAGAATGATCTGAACATAAAGCAATAAATGCACTGTCTTTAAAACAACAGCCAAGGGGCAGTTTTCTTTATTCTGTTCCTGAATTCTGATGATCCCTATTTTGCAACTGTACTGAATCAACCATAAAAAGGGAACTAATACAAAGCAGTCTAGACTGAGAAGTGGAAGATGAACATCTATTTAGGATGACTCTTGTTTTGATTTTTAGTTGAGTGTAAGGCTAAGTTTCTACTCATTAGACCAAATTTTAATATTGTTACACCCAGCGAGCTAACCAAAGGCAGTGTGACTATAGAACTGCAATTAAATTTCACGAGAGTGACATGGCACAGTCGAAAAGATTAGCTTGTAAATTCTCTGTGAAGACCATATGCAGGACAGTGAAAAAATATTCTTAACAATGTCAAAATATAGTGCAATGTTTGAGTGATAACAGGGCCTCCATAATTTGTTCAGTTTGAACAGAAATTCTGGATTGGAAGTGCCCTTTAAGATTCATCAAACCATTGGGGCTCTTTTCCTACATCAGGTCCCAGGATACTCCACAGTTTCCAAGGAAGCCTTGCAAAAGAGAAGATTCATGCAGCATGACCCAAATGCGACATGAGAGCTCAGCCTGACCTCTGAATCGTATCCAGATCTGTATCACCAGCACTGCCCTAGCTCTGGCCGCTTTTGATTAGGAGATTTATTCTAAGGTTTATGATAAATATTTTTCCTGCTCTTTCATTCTAATTTTTTCTCATTGTAGTTAATACCATTGTAGAAATAGAAGCTGAAAAGAGCTCATTCGACGCAAATGCTTTACAAGCACCTCTAAATTGCTATCATACCAAATTTGCATGCCTGCCATCTGCACATAAAAACGTTGTCTTTGCTCCAGTGAAGCTGACTTGCTGAACTTACAGTCTCTAGATTTGTACATCTCTACGCCATCGCACGGTTATTTGTGTAAACACGGACAATGGGAACAGCAGCAGCTGCCCATGTCCATCTGAGGGCAGAATGCGCTCTTAATCTGTAATAATAATAGTGTCAATGTGTAACATTTAAATAAGTCTTTTCATCTTCAAAGTCCTCTGCAGGCACACGAATTCACCTAACATCTCTCTGTTGTGGATATTATTAGCATCATTTTATAGAAACAGTTAGGGGATAAAGGAAAATGATGCGATTTGCCCAGGGCCAATTGTGGGATTGCTAGCAGAGAGATTATTATGAATTGGCATTACCTGGAAACTGAAACTTCGTTTACAGACCATCAGAAAGAATAGCAGACAATCACGTGTTCAAAGAACCACAAAGAGAGCTGACGCTCTTTGAGTGATGCTGTTCTTTCCTAAGAGTTTACAAGGATATATCCCAACCATAAACCTCTCTAACAAGAAAAAAGAGGGAATTTTTAACTAGGGAAAGTCATCTGGAATTCTCCTGTGGTAGTTCAGGGTGTCACTCAGTGTATCGTGATGTAGATTAGATTGATTTGTTGCAGAAAAGTGCAGTGAGAGTGAAATATCACCTGGGTTTTGCTCCACTGCACATTGATTTAAACCACATTGAATTAAACTGCAACAATCTAGAGGCTTCGGATCAAGCCACCCTCCTATAAATATACGATCAATCTTTTTATTTTTAAGGGATCCTGTTTTCACAGGAGCAGATTCCTGTGCAAAGTCTGAAATGCAAAAGAGCATCAAAACTGTATTGCAGTAGCTGAAATATGAATGCACTGCATCCTGGATTGCACCTCTCTCAAAAACATGACATGGTTTTGATCTAAGCTATGGGGAATAATGTGGACAAAAAGCCTTTTCAAAAGCAGAGAATAAAAATGGTCTTATTTGAAATTTGAGTATAATAGCTGAAAAAAGCGCCACCCTCATCTTTATTAGCCTGATATTCGATTCACATGAAGTGAAGACATCATAACACTGTTATTATCACCCCACTGGACGTGGAATGGTAATAAATGGAAAGAAATGCATTACGTACTGAGAGACCTGATCCTGAAATGCACTGAGATGCTTATTCCAAGCCAGGGGTCCTTTTAGTTGTCTTTGACCTCAGTCAGAATCTTGGGCTCTCCAGTGCTATTGCACGGTACTCCTTATTTTAAAACTCTGGGATAGGTATATTGGAAAATACTTTTAAAAGAAACACTTGCAAAATATATTTACCCACTTTTTTTTTTTCCTTACATCTCAACAGTATATCTGGCAACATAAAAGTATGGCAGCTGAAAAATAAAAATTATATCTATTTTGTCTAGGATTTGTAAATTGTATAAGGTTAAAGATATTCTGCAGCAGAGAAGCACGGAAGTGTATTTGCACTTATATTCTGATGTAAAAAAAATCTTTAACACACTCTTCCAAGCTCCTACTGTAAATAAATACAAAGTAGACACATATTTTTCCAGCAGTATAATATTGACTGGAAAAATGTGAGGGTTTTTTTTTTTCCTAAAGAACTACAGCTAATGCTAGAAATCTTACCATCCAGGGTGCTGTTGATTTTTCTCTTGTTCTTTATTTATAGGAGACAGCTATAGGCATACCACTCACTCTCTAATATTCCTACAGAAATGGCAACCATCTGGGTGCTGGGGTGGGTGCACCGAGCCCTAGGGTGCCTTTAGCCAGTTCACTTGAAATCTCGAGTCTGTCCTGTCCTATCACCCAGCAGCAATGGAACATTTGTTCCCCGAAGGGCCGGCACGCTGCCAGCAGCAGGTGTTAGGCTGTCCTCTGGGATGAAGGCAGCAGGCATGAGCACTGATGTGTGCCTATGACAAGATGTTGCAAATCTGCTCTCATAGCGACGGTGACAGCATCTGGGACAGTGTTGTGAGTCACCATTCTGTAACCATTAAAAACCAGTTGCCATTCCTTTCATAATAATAAATTAAAATATCATTCCAAAGTGTGCTGGTTTCAGGAAGAAAATTAAAGAATGCACATACGGATAAACACATGCGTGTGCACTCTCACACACAGAGAGCTTTACAGCATGTATTATCGAACCGTGTTCAAGTGATTGTATCTTAAATTAACAGGTATAGTTGATTGATAGGATAGGTTTCTGGCTACTATTAAGGCTGCGTTATTAGATTTTCTTAAAGGAAATACAATCAAGTAGAAAATGGTTAGGAGTCAGTAAAAAAGTTACAAACTCTATTAGGAACATATACACTTTTGAATTAATAATTTTATAATTAATAGACAATTCTAACACAGTTGCCCCTATTAAGTCCAGATCCCTAAACCATTTAGGTTGTAAATTTTATTTACATAGACTGAAGTTGTGCTGCTTCTGCCTATATTCAAAGCTAAGCAGAGTATGTGGAATTTTACAGGAGGATTTATATAAAAATCTGCATGGAAACAATAATAGATTAGCAGTAGCTGGCTGTTTCCAAAATGTCTGTTTTGAAAATGCTTGCATAGATCTGTAGGCAGGTGCACAGATATTGTTTCCATGACCTCTTCCCACGGAGATCATATTCTTCTACTTCAGTTTATACTGGGTTTGAATATGGATAAAGCACATTTTAAAAATTCCCAAACAAGCCATACACAAATACCCAAATAATGCTGTCCCTTGATTTCTCTGGAGTCTTATTTCAGCCTGGCAAGCCTATCTTCCTAGCGATCTAAATCCGAGACCTTCCACCTTATTGACCTTTGTTGAATATAACACATGGGATTGACGAACTCAATGACTGGGCCTCCCTTTGACGAGTGGTCTTTTGTCAGCAAGGCCACTGCTTTAATTTGGGCTGATCCTGACCCGGTTCAGATCAATGACAGAACTGTTAATGATGTCAACAGAGTCAGGATTTCACCCTTGCCCTCAACACTTACAATGGTTAGCATTATCATGATGGAGTTTTATAAACAGTGCTTATCAACATGAGGGGCTTCAGAAAGAGAGAACTCATGTGAGGGTCGATGCCTCAAGTCTCATTAAATCCAACACAGTTTATCCCAAGTAGCTTTTATAGTTTTTAGTGTTTCCCTTCCATTCATGCTCAGTCTCCACTTTGCTTAACAATCCAGGCTTTTAGTCTACCAAATAAGTCGTTTGCTCACCCGTGCCCCTTTACAAGCCCCATTTTTTCAGGTTTGCCTAGTAATACCCCATGCACTGCTGAACACCAGATAGCTCGGCCCTGCCATATTTCACCACATTTTAGTGAAAAAGAAGTTATTTCTTCAAAGACAGATGAGAAGTTGGTTTCCAATGGTTGTTCTTGTGGAAATACACTTTACTTTTTGCCTTCTGTCTCTTTTACTTCCCTGTTTTTAAATCAAAATCTCTTCTAATTTTTTTTTTTCCTCACATATGAAATGTGCAAAATAGAACCAGGGTGGGTTTTTTTGACAGTTTTGAAGAAACCAAAATTATTTGTTAGTAGAACAGATTCAGTCAATAATTTGGTAAAATAATGCAGAAAATATTGTAAATGGCTAAACATTTTTTTCTGGTCCTTTTCAAGATAAAAATGTCTGATTTCAGGAATGTTGATACTTTTTGGTTAAGAATACTTTAGAATTTTCCCTCAGAAAGAAGTATTTTTCATTTGAAATTTGACCTAAACCTGTAAGAAGACAGGAGTGTCTAGAAATTTTAATGATATAAAAAGGAAACAAAAGAATTCATTTGAATTTGAATGATAAATTCAGGGATCACTCAGAGCAAATGTTTTGAATTTTTATTTCATTATGGAATTGAAAAATCCGTTGATCACTCAGCTATTTTTTTGCAAAGTATGGCAGACAGAAAACTGGAAATCCAACTACAGTGGCACGATCAAACAACACCCTGCACCCAAGGTATTCTCATCATACATTAAGCTAATCGGTTACCTATAATACTACATTAACTTGATAGTTATTAGAGTGTCTTCAGCATAAACACCTACTAAGACAGTCAGAAAAGGAAATTCCATGTGAAAGGGAAGAGAGACAGAAAAACAGGCAAAAATACTAAGTGCGGCTTTGAACCTCTAATGTTTTTTTTAGGATTAGGTGCCGGGCATGTGTTTAGCTACATAACAACATCAAATCCAAAGGGTGCCAGTTACCAGTCACCTCCTTGACCTCTGCTAAAGCTTGGTGACAAGCACTTCTGAGGTCCCAGTTCTTTTGATATTTTCAGCTGAACACTAGTTTTCCTTCAGTCTCCCACATTGTTCACTCACCTGCTGTGTGTTTAAGATCAGATTTTCAAATCCAGGCATGTGAATCTGTGCGTGTACATCTGCACACACCAACATTTGAAAATCCAGCCCATGGTTCAAATGAAGAAAACCCCACAATCCTATTTCAATGTGAATTCTACAAATACCCCTGAGAAATCCAAATGATTTATCAAAATGTTTGACAAAGAAACCACACACCGCATCGTTTTGATGCATTAGATGTGGGTCAGCTTTTTTTGAAGAAAAAAGCCTTTGCTGTAAATCATAAGCATGAAGAATTAAAACATGAAAACAAAAGCGTATTATTTAAAGAACAGCCTGTTCCCTAAACTGTTACTGTGCTTGGTGCCAAACCACATTTTGTGATATATCATATACAACCTCCTCTTGCATGTTTTACTGTTATGCTTTATATGACTTGGAGTGAGAAAACCCTGATAGTTCTATCTGAGACTTACCACTGCCATCAAAGACAGGTCCACTCGTAGATCTGGATCACAACATGACAACTTCCTCCAAGGATGATGACTCTAAAAGAGGTGGAAAAGTGTTTGTTTACTTGGCAGTGTTCATGAAAAGAAATCTGAGTTAACTAGAAATGTGAATTTATAGTGGATCTGTTACCCTTCATAAAACACTTGGTGGACGCAGAATGACAATGACCTTGCTTGCAAAGCGCAACACATACAAAGTAGGGCCATTTCATTCTCATACAGGCCTAGAAATAAAAGACAGTGACCCAAGCTTGAATGTCAGCACGTCAACCACAATTACCGCCGGTATGCAAGTGAGTCTGTAGAGGTAAATGTGAAATAGTTTATTTCACACAGGGCTACGTTAGATTTCATTTACAATGGAGTAACAACAAGTGCACAGGCAATTGCTGCAGAGCAGGTTATGTCCACCAACTTCACACTCAAATATATGCTGGAATGTTTTGTTTATATGCCTCTATCCTCCATCACTACATCTACACTAATTCATTTTCAAAATTCATCCTGGTTAATTTTCCAAGGCATACCTGAGAGGACAAGCCTAACTTTCCACACTGTGGTAGAGAGAAGGTTCAGTAGCCTTTTATAGATCCTGTTTCTAATCTTTCACTGAACAAACCCTAACTCAGAGACACATATAGCTTAGAAAAAAACAGGTCTGACAAGTTAGCAAGGCAAAAAAGGACTGGAGCTGTTTGTACTGAGGGTGATGCAGACAATCAGAAGAAGGTATTTCAAGGGTAAGTCTTTCGGTGCCTTTTAATAAAAAGGATTAAATGAAAGTGAAATAGAAAGTTAGGAATGCTCATTCATTCATCTGTGTTGCCTAACAACTTTGCGTTTTGAGAAAGGCCTTATGTCCTGCTTGAGCTCAATGTACAGAAAAATATTTATGATCTAAGTAAAGGTGGAGCAGGTAAAAAAAATAATTTTGAGATGGCTCCAAAACTGCTTAAAAGCTGCTCTGGTCTGTTGCAAGCCATTTTGGGTCAGCATCATGTTTGTCTCCTTGCTCCATTGGCAGTGTGAAAGGCAAACCTGCCTTATGCAAATGTAGAAGAGCCTGTCTCATGAGAAGTGACTGGGGCAAAGAGCCTCGTGGAGTCCTCGCCCAGAGCTGCAGACTGGTGGGTGAAAGAATGAAACTGAGACTTGAGGTGCGGGGAGGCTGAATAAATGATGAGAAGTGGAGCCAAGAACAAAAAAGGCTGAGTTCTGGGAGAGGGAGGAGGCAGACTGAAGGAAGATCTGGGACCAAATACAGGAGGGAGCTCCACTAGGTGGAAGGAAAGAAGGAAAGGGGTGGCTATGGAAAGTATGTATGCAGAGCAAACTGCAGTTGGAAGCCAATGGGGAAAGCATGTGTAAATGCTGCCACTGCTGTTAACTGCTCCATTAGCTCAGAGGGAGAGATCCACGCCATGGTACAAAAATTCCCAGACTCAGGACTGACCCAAAGGGATATCAGTGTGATGTAAGATCTGTTTTCCAATTTATTTATGAGCCTTTTAGAAAGATGACCGGCATGAACTATACTAAAATTATGCATATTTCAATGCTAAGGACTCACGGGAAAAGAGATTACAGAATCAATGTTACTGCTTCAGTTGAAATGGAACTCTCCCTGTTCATATGCATTATATCTTTAATAACATAATCATGTGCTAGTTTTTTCTACACGTCTCTTGCCTTATTCTTTGAATAGTTCTGACTTACTCTGGAATGAATCAGGGTTGTATAGCAAAATAGATTATTCTAGATTTCCACATATTAAGAAATCTGAGGTAATAAATGAGGTAGAGATTCCTGGAAGTGATAGGAAAGTTAAATCCACTTAAGATTGAGACCAGGATTCTCTAAGTGCCATTACTAAAGTCATAAGGTGGTGATAGGCAAATCACATATTCAATGATTTATGGTCACTTATACGTACCTCATTTTCAGGGGGCCCAAATTGATACTCAAGGGTTGGATACATTGAAGAGCTGAACTAGCTGAAACTGAGGAAAAAAGAGGGCCATGCTAGGAACATGTAAAGTTTAGCTTGGATATTTTCATAAAAAATTTCTAATAAACTCAAGTACCAGTAAAAAAGCAGTATCAACTATGAGTACATTGAAAAGACATTTTTTGTTTTCAGATACACTGAAAATAGAAAGTAGCCAGAATCTAAAATTCTCTTTTGTGCATATTATTACTGTGAATTCGGTGGATTCCAAGGAGAAAAATGACTGACTTCAATAACTGACTTACATCACTCAGGTGATCCAATTGCTCCAGATTTTTACCTTGCTGCATTTTAAGAAAATAGTGATTATAAAAACTCATCTTCTGTAGTTCACTCCAAATTAGTGTATTAATATGAAGATGTAATGGTAAGTATTATAAAATAATTATAATCTTACATTAGGATACTTCTTTTTTTTTTCTTTCCGTACCTCATTTCTCTTCACTTTCTGGTGGTATAACTAAAATAAACTAAATCTGGTTTGTCACATATATAAATGTTACTGTATAAAGTGCTGTAAAAGAGCCGAAGAGGAAATTAATAACTCTGGGCAGTAAACAAGGCCTGGGACCACACATTGAACTGTGGGGAAAACCAGAAGTATGTCTGTACCATCTATCTTACATGTGGATAAAAACCCATTCAGTCAAGTAAATGTAGCATAATGCATACACAAAAGTTGTACAATCTTAATTTCAGCTTTCTAATGTTTCAATCTTTGAAGTCTCCAGTCCTTTTAACATTCCTTAAACGTCATTTCACTGTAATTACTGTGTTTGCAATGAGAGACTTGTTTTCCCAAGTGAAGTTGTTCACTACCAGACCAGAGCGGGAAGAGAGAGGCTCTGGGAAGGAGAGAAAAGCTGCAGGATTTTAGCTCACCTGTTTAAATGTCTTGCACACATGGCAGATAATTCTGATGAAGCTGGGAGATTTTTCCTCAAAAATGTTCATTCCAGAAGAAAGAGGTCTTCACCTGGAGGAAATAGCAGGAAAGAGCTGCTGTTGCAGTTTATTCCTGAGTAGCTGCACGTCCATAACCTTGGGCCGGGCCATGGTGGAGGCATACCCGGCTCAAGAGAGAGGTGAGTGTGCATTGCACAAGAGTGACCACTGGTGGATGAGGAAAACCTTATGGTGCATGAGACAGCTGCGGTGAACTGTGTTTATATTATGGCTGGGCAAAGGTGTAGGGTTTATGCTTTTTTTTTTTTCCCCCCACCAAAAAAAAGGGAAAACCACAGAAAGAAACTGAAACGAAAAGGAAACAAGTAAACAAATGTGGTTTTACAGAAACTGAGGGACAATTTATCCTCAGCACAGCAAGCAAAAACTTGGAAAACATTTGGAAAAGTCAGAAAACAAGTTAAAGTTGGTTGGCAGACTCTGACAGAGCTGACAGCTAAAACTACCCCTGGCATGTTGACAACAGTGTGGCATCAATCTGTGTGTAACAACCTATCCTTGAAAAACTCCATCCTGGATTTAAGCTAGCACTTCCTAACCTTTTCTCTACCCAGCCTCCAAACTGCGGCACAAAAAAGTTTTCAGACACGACTTTTAACTCTTTTACGAGCAGGGTCCGGTTTCCCCCCCAGCCGCCATCATGGCGGCAGGCTCCAGCCACACTCCCTCAGGGGCTTAGCTCCCTCCCTCCCGCCTCACCAGCCGGTGGAGGTCTCCCCTCCCCAGCTCCCCACTCTGCCCCTCACCTGGAGTCTCACACCTACCCCATGTTCACCCTTTCTTTCTTCAGGACATATTTCCGTCCCCTAAAGCCAGGCCGTGGCAGGAAGACGAGGAACATCATGACAACATGGTGTCCCTTATTGTATCCCAACACACTGCAGGCCGTGTGCTGCCTGAAGGAGCCTTGAGCACCCTTTCCCCACAAGGTTATTAATTACTGCTCTAGAGTTATTATACAGCTGTATTAGTTGTTCACACAAAGGCTGGCACTTGAAACCTGTGGCTGGCAGTGCCTGCCCTGTGCAGGAGGAGGAAGCAGCCACAGGGGTCTGTTTGCTGTGGCTGCTGGGGTTATCACACCGGGTAAGCCCGAAAGACCCTCCTCTCTGTAAAAGCCACAAGTGTGATTCTCAGGACTGAGGTCCCCTATAGTTTTCTGTCAATATAAAGGATCTTGAGTGGGTCTGACATGGGAAGTCGCAAGAGGTCACGGTAAAGCTTAAGCTTAGGCCCAGCAGCAGCCATTTCTGAGTTGCATGGTGGTTTGGGGCACATACCTCCACACCACATTCCATTGCTGTATGTTGTAGCATGAAGGTATGTCAATGAATGCCATGCCACCGCTTTCTGTGAAATTTCTGGCTGCATCCACTGTTTGCTGGTAAGGGCCAAGGCATACCTATTTCCCTTCAGCTGTAAGCAAATTATTGACCATTAGATCTCACCTGAGGTGTGGTGGTAGCAATAAGCACAACCAGCCTTTAAGACCTGCAGCTTCAGTCCCAAGAAAAGTGGGTTTAGTAGGTCATTTTCATGCAATGATCTCACATACTGCCATATAAGATGCTACAGAAGTTATTCTTTCCTCATTGTTACTACACCTTAAAAATAGTCTTCTGTTTTGAGATCCTTCAGTGTTCCCAGATTATCTGTATTTATGCAGTCCTTGTGGTCCTAAGATCCCTATGTGTTTAGCTGGATGATACACAGATAGCCTGAGTTGTCAGTCACTCCATCTCCTATCCATCGCTTGAGAGGCTCACCTCACTTCTATATACTTCTTTATATAATACCCCCAAGTGATTCAGATCAAACACCTCAAGTACATTAAAGACATCCGTACGTAAAATGTCAGCTTCTATGAGGACGCAGCCAATGGTTGCACTGCACAGCTCATATGTGTGCTATAGTGACCATATTATTTTGATTACAAAAGAAAGCTGTGCTTTCTCAGTCACGGTATGCCTAGTTATCATTTGCTGCCACATGCCACGTTAAGGTTGATACTTAGAAACTGATGGGGGAAAATGAATTGCTAACATCTGTTTTATCATTTTTTGATGAATGAAAAACCAAATAGAGACCTTATTTGTGCCTAGATCATTCAAAACAATGAAACTTACAGAGACTGATCATGTGTTGCATTTCTAGCAAACAGAGCTCTTTGTGCTTACTGAATGATTGTAGAGATACTGTTTAAAAAAAAAATATTCTCATATATGCTGCCATGTAGACAACCTGTCATCCAGCCCAGCAGATTGCAGCCTTTGGACACTTGTGTTACCGGTCACTGTATTACACACATTGAGGCATCTATCAGAAAAATGAAGATTACTTTTCTTTCCAATTTCTCATGTGCTAGAGCCATGTGAATAGTAGGTCTGTTTGGTTCTCAACTGCAAAAACAAATAAAAATTCCATCTTTAACACTTAGGAAACTGTCTATTTTTAGTTTGGTTTCCTATGGAAACAAGGCATCTGTGATCAGGCTGTCTCTGTGCATGTATCTGTCCTTGTGTACCCCCTAATAATTTTTGAGTCTAGTGGCCTTTTCCAACCAAGTGTGACAAAATGACAGAAGTTTCAAAGTAACCAGGTTCTAATACATTTCATGAAAATAAGCGGCCAGATAGTTGAACAAAAAAATTTGATATTGCCAGCTGAGGGAAGGCTGCAGCATGAACTTCTATCTTATGAGGCTCCAGAGAATCCGTGGAGGTGAGAGCTGCAGTAAATAACACCACTATTCAGAATAGCTTTGGTCCAAGGTCACATTTTTGTGCACTTCAAATTCATAAGAAACCAGGTTTAATTCATTCCACTGCTCACACAACTATTTGTTTAATACTTGCAGGGGGCCCCTTTCACTCCTCAGTCAAAAAAAAAATAAGCCAGTTCTCCCCTTTCCAGGCAACCAGCAAAGAATCTAGTCCCAGATGTTTTCAAATTTGACCTGTCATTTGGGTCAGAGGATCAGGATCATGTGATACTAGTCTATGAAATTAAAGCTCCCCAAATGGTGTAGACTTCTGCATCAGAAAGCTTCAGGGAATGCCTGGAAGCAAGATGTCTTTGGGAATTAACCAGTGAGCCCTGCAAGGAGAAGGAAATAACGTAGGACTCGGCTCTCCTTTTTAAGCTGGCACTTAAAATATGTGAGCATATTAAGAAATAAATGTTAAAGATGTGTTGATTTTGGCTATTGGGAGAATGAAGAGGAGAAATGGAAACGTTAGCAAGGCATGATACTGAAGAGATCGTGGGATGGAAGGGTTACCAACTTAGATTATCTTGTTCCTTTTTAACTGAATCCATGTCTTGCTAAGTCTTCAGTCTTCGAAATATTGTCCAGAGCTGGAAAACTAGCAGCCAAAAGAGCAGTCTTTTGGGGTAAGGAAACTGAAACAGAACATAGAGCATTTAATAGCACATAAGTAAAGCTTACCTAGATTGCAGGTTAGAGATGTTCCAGTTCACTTCGTGCAGGCTAACTCTATAACTGGAATCACTGAGGCAGAAAGTAAAGACACTCCTCTCTCTCTCTGAGCTGGAGCTGAATCTGTACAGCTATACTTCTGCAATGTTGCATCCAAATTAATAAGATCTACCACCAAGGCAGAGCTGCTTCTGGATCTGTTTTGTGTGGATCTGTGTAGAGACTTACTGGCCCAAGCTGGTGCTTGCTCAAGGCTCTTTGCACTGGGCTCTATTGTACAACCAACCACATACAAGACGTGTGAGGAGCAGTGACTGTAGATGGTGTGTTACTAGGGGAGCTAGCAAGGCTAGCAAATTGGGGAAAACTGCAGCTTCCACTTTCCCCGGAGACCAAATGTTTTTCAAACCCAGCTAAGGTCTGCAGAGAAATCTCAGCTGATTTGTAGCTCTTTTCCACTTTCTAAGCTTATAAGAACGCAACATCCTGTGAGACAAATAAGCCTTTCAGTATGGAAACAGTTTTCCTAACAACAAAACATCCCAACCATAGAGACACTTCCCTACAGCTCTGACCACTACCTTGCCTCTCTCTTTGTGGTGGTCACAGAACCTCGGATGGATGGAGATGATGAAGATATTTATCTTCACCATGGTGTGCTGAGAAGGAGATCCCATGAGGTAAAGGTTTGGGATTTTCCCCAGGTTAATGTTACAGGTGCCATTTCTATCATGTAGCACTCTGCTGTTACCTCGTCCTGTTCTGCGTAATGTGCCAGTAAAATCAGTTACACTGCTTATTTGCTATTGCACGGACATTACGATTAGAGTTTTCCTAATTTCTGAGCTTTTACATGGTATAATAATGAAAGTCCTTGAAAAATAAAAATAGGCAGACATATTTTTGAGACCATTTTCCTGACACTGAAAGGTAATATCTTTTAGTTGTATAGGTTTTTTTCTTTCCAATTTCCACAACAACACTTACCGTAATTCATAAAAAAAAGGAGTTTAGAAAGCAGTGTATATAATTAATGTATCGATCTATTTTTCCATTATGTTTTTATCACAGGTGAAAAATGTGCTTTTGATGAAATTGTTGATTAAAGCTACACAAAAATCCATTATATTTACCTTACTTTTCTTTACCTAATGAAGCAGATGGATATAAAATGTAGGAATGCCATATTGACCTTTAGCAGAAATATATATGGCATATAACTTGATACCTATAAGATAATTAATATTAATCTGACCTTTCTAGTTTCTGGGCTAGAGTTCTGTTACTAATAGCAGCTACATAATGTGTTTGTGTGCTTTCACCAAACAGGTCACACACTGACTAAGAGGAGGAAAATGTGGATTAGCTGGGGCTGTTCTCAGCATCCCCTAGATTCAGGACAGGGAGGAGGAGCAATCCCATCTTCCTTGGCAACCCTCTCGGACACCTTGGTAGGTCAGGAATGCGGTTAGTGCTTCTGTGGGCAATATGTTTTAAAGGAGAAACATTTGACTGCTGACCACCGGGTGAAAGTGCAGAACCAGTTAAAACAGGGTATTGGATGGTTTCAACAGTCCCAGTCCTATGCTAGTCACTCCCCCTGTGCAGGGACCATTAGCACACTCGGTTTGCCCAGCACCTAACATGATGATACAGCAATGTTATTTTACATTATAAGATAGCGGGGGCTGTGTAAGTATGTGACTATGGCTTGCCTAGCATGGAATTACTCAAAAGCGGCTTTTGCTTTCAAAATTCAGATCAAGCCTAGGTCAAATTAACTTTAAGCACAGACAAGTCCTAAAAAAAATGCAAAGAACTCTGTAATAGGCTTTAAGGAATGTTCTATTCATAAGCATTTTTCTAACTATCAATTCAGTGATTGTCCTTTTCTAAGATTTAAAAACATTCCTGGATGTTTGCTGTGTTATTTAGCAGCAGTTGTCATTCATATTGGCATGAAAATACAACTTGTGCCTCAGTTTCTCCTTGGTCATTTGTTTAATGTTGGCATTTTGATCCCCAGTAGAAATAAGAACTTGTGTTTTTCAGGAAAACCAGAAGAATCCAAAGCAAAATCCCATTCTCTTTGGTTTGGGCCAAGAACAAATCTTCACAGTAGAGCCAGTGTGCCCAGCGCTGTCTCTGTGTTCACACCTCTTAAAGCTCATGAACTCTTAGTGGGCATTTGTATTGCTCGCCTTCAGTCGAAGGTGCCCTTTGAGAGCAAGCTCACAAAGATGTGTGGAAAAATGTTTCATCCGCATTGGGCATTTCTAGATTAGCTTAAGCAGTTTTGTCACTACATATCTCCACAGCAAAATACTCTTCAAATGTTAAAGTAAAGGGGTGAAGATGCAGACAAACCCTTATCCTCTGCTTGTTCAAAGTGTGTCCAACTTTCCCAGTCAACTGAGCACTGTCTTTGTACTCTGCTTTGTTTTCCCATGGCATCACTCCCCTCCATGCTGTGAGTGCCACAAGGCTGACCCCAGTCACTTCTGTACATACAGTATGCTGCATAATAACACAAGAAGGCTTCACATTTCAAAACTAAATGTATTCTTTATTAGGAGCACTGGTTAGCGCTAAGCTGTGACTGCAGCCGGCGCTCCAGCCATTCTCATTCAGACTGAATCCTTGGGTGCCTTCACTCGCGCAACCCCTGCTCCTCCCTTCAAATTCTAGACAGGCTGTTATCAGCAGTTGTCTGCCTGCTATATAGACCAAATGGAAAGGCTCCCCTTTCTCGGGATCACCACCTATAACAAGTTTCTCAGCTTCAGATTTCTTCCCTCTCTCTTACTTGACTGTACTTCAGTGAATTACCCTACTCTCCTTTCTACGGTCTATGACTTCTCCCTTAAAGTTCTATTAAATTCTTCCTTTTCTCCCGCTCCCCTCACTGTCTTACGGACATTTACACCATAGACTCTTTCCCAGTCCCAGTGTTTTGCTTATTATCATCTGGCTGTTTCATACTTTTCCTGGCTTTCAACCTACAGCATTCTGATCCCCTCAGGATCAACAACATTGTCCTTCTCTCAGTTCTGGGTCTATTTATATATGTATACATATATATATATTCCCAAGACTAGATTTTTATGCAAACTGTGTATGTTCAATCCATAAATAAAATATTTTGAGAATATTTTTATATTTCTGTCTCTTTACACTCAGCAGCGTAACCGTCTTCTTTTAAAGATGCTTGCAACTCTTTTTCTGGCTAATATAAATAATGTAAATAATTCATGTATTTAGTAACAATAAATATTCATATTTCATTTGAACCAGACAGTGGTCGTCTAGATTAAATTAAACTGCTTTGGATTCAAGAGCTGGCAATCTCCCCATGCCAAATAAAGGATTTTAGTCATACTTCATTTAAAGTATATAACTTCCAGAAGTGGGAGGGGAGGAGGAAAGGAAATGGACTCTCTTACTCAAACATATAACACATCTGTCTATTGACTGTACTGTCTTCAGACTTCGCTACAAGCAAATGTATTTGTTTCTGGAATAGACTAAATGGATGCTGAAAGGAAGAATACAGTTTGCATACTTTATGAGCATAGATAGCTATGTCAGAGTCTTTTACGGTTTTTGGAGTTCAATTCTTAGTGAGTTGTATTTCTCTTGCCTGGGGAAGCTTGGTAATTTTGGGGGCCATTTGAAAAAAACAACAACCAACAAACCATTAAAACAAGAGTAATGAAATACAAGTCTCCTCCCCAAAGTAACCAACACCTTTTCCTTATATTATTAAACTCTTAAGCTGTATTTTCATTTGTCCAAAATTTTCATCATTAATGAGAAACAGGAGCTTAATAAGCATGGAGCAGGAGTGAATTTTAACTGTGGGAGAGATTTAGGGATTCTGCTTTGAACGTTTGGAGAAATGGTGGTTTCTTTCTTACCTGTTCCAATCAATCATGCAAATACGGGGCCAGAGTGGGAGGAAAAGTGCTCATGTTTTCTTTCTGTGCTTCCTTGGTGTTCGTCTACCTTCCTAAATCTGTAAAACAGGCTACTGGGCAGGAGGGCCCTGTCGTACATTTTCTTGCTCAGGAAATTGAAGTGCACATGGCTATAACAGTTCTGAGCACTCTATATAAACCAGAAGAATTCAGAAGTCAAAAGCAAACCTTGCTTCCTGACCAGATGAGGTAGAACCACCAAATCTTAGGCAATGAGCTCTGCAGAACAGAATAGAGAGATTTCTCCAAACAATTGCTCAAATGCTGCATATATCTTCATGAGGAAAAAGATCTCTATTTTTAAACTAGTCTGAGCTAAACCATGTTAAAATCCTGCTGAAGATAGAAGATAAAGCTATTGTATTTTAACATGCATTATCTAGTTGAGGTTAATAATGAGCTTATTCATAGGAGTTCCTTAGCTAACGTGATATTGAATCTATTTATACTGCATTACGGTACTGGTTCTTGGGTTAAAGATACAGTGTGTGCCTTTCTGTTCAGATCAGGCAATTCTGGACTGGGCCTGTAAAGTTTGAATGTAATTTCAAAGCTAGGCGGTTTAGGGAGTCAAATTATTTTGTGAGTTTTCCCTGATTTCCAAAAGAGCTGGAGATGAAGATAATGGGACGTTTGGGGTCAGCATGTGGGGGGAATGAAGTGGGGAGGGCAGCTTCAGGCCTGTGTGTTCCCTGAGAGGCTTCCCCAGTTTGCTGGGAACAGCCTCGTTAGTCACAGAGACATTAATAAATCCTTTGTGTTGTTATTTTTGCTTGCTTCTGTGTTCTTTCCAGCATTCAGCAGGATTTAGGGCAAGTAGGCTGTGCCAGTAATGGGAGGCAAACACTGAGATGGCCAATGGAAATATTCTTCTTCTTATGCATGCTCACCATGAAACATTTGCAGGTGGGCCGTCTGGAATCACAGCCATGACTTTGCCTGGTGTTATTTCCTCATTTGTTGTTTTCTCCATCTGCTCATTTATTTTCCTGGTTATGGTCTTCTTCTCTCTGTCTCCATTTCCCCCTGCTCATTTGTATAAGTAGAAATATCCTCCCCTCCGGCAACTGTGTAATATGCTTTCTCTTTTATGTATATATTTGGCTTGCAAATAGGTAGCTTAAAAAGCTGAGACAAGACATAGAAGCCATCATCAAATTCCAGCAGATTCTTTGCATATTTAGACTATATTCCTGCAGATTTTCTCATTTTTTCCAGAGAAATGTTTTTGGCCATGGCATATCACAATCTAAACACACAGTAGTGAAGCTTTATTCAGGACAGGTTAGGTGGGAGAAGCAGAGAATGCAATGCACAGGCTCAGTTACCACCTCACTTGTGCACAGCAGGGACAGGGAACGACTGGGTTTGCTGAGCAAAAGAAGGTGCTTTGCAAAATGTATGGCTTCTGCCTTGCTGCTGAAAAGAGTGGCTGTATTTGTGCTTGATACCAGCTCTGGGGTGCTTCTCCTCTGTTTATGCTTGCGATTTGCCAAGGAGAATTGCAAACAAACTGAAATCTAACCTACCATTCTTTCCTGGGTGGTGAAGATTTTGGGTCTGACCTCTTAGACAGTTTAAATCAGGAGCGAGTTAATGGATTACAAAGGAGTACAGGGAGGGGGGCAGCCTCTTCTCTGTCAGATGGTGGTGAGGGCTACTGCACTCCCTGCTAAATCTGCCCTTTCACAAAGGCATGCAAGTGTGGTATTATAATCTGTTATTGTTATTTTCAGCTACCCATTCCGCCTGGAAGTGAAGTTTGATCTGCAGCACTGGGGAGCCACTGGAGGCTGGCGGATAAGGTGCAAGCTTGGGTCGCTGGTGTTGTGGACTGAACTGTTTTCTCCCCTAAAACGTACGGGTTTTGACAATGATTTCAGGATTTCCCCCCAGAAATGGATTCTCAGCTTTTCCACAGACTCACTGTCTGACCTCTGTCCAACTCGGTCATCTTTCTACGCCACTCATCCGTCCCATCTGTTTGGACTTTAAGCTCTTGAGAGCAGCCGTTGTCTCCTAAAATGTATTTATTTTGTACAGTACCTAGCACCACGGGGCTCCTGCCTCAGTTGGAACCACTGGGTGTGACTGTAATGTAAATACTGAGTAATAATAATAGCATATGTGGGGGTGTAGAAACAGGGAGAGAGAGAAAAATATTTTCCCCATTCTTGTCTGCTTTTTGTTGTTGTTCTATTTCCTATTCACAGAAAGCATACAATACTGATTAATGAAAAATTTCTGGCTCCAGTTCAGTATCTGGCTTCAGTACATTTGCTATTTGATATCTGAGATATGTACAACATGTTCACAGTGAATTCTCCAACTGAAAACAGTAGAGTTCAAACCAAGTCAATTAATTCACAGAGTGAATGGATTCAAGCCCAGATTCTCGTGCCTTGTGGAGGCCTCTTTGAGTCTCCTGCCAAAAGATATCTGTTTATAAATGCAGTAAACGTAACTATTTGATACTTATAGCTCTTACAGCCTTATGTGATTTTTTCCTTGTTATGGCTGATCTCTGATAATTGAGTTACATTTTGCAGACATTTCAGGCATTCTCTGTCTCTCTGCGCTTTCTTCCCCCCCTGGCGCTGCAGCTCAGCCAGTGCTTTGGACGGTTTCACGTTTCCTTTCTTTTTGTTGCCTTGGATATTCTGCTGAAGTAAGGCATAACAAAACTGGATCCAAAATCCATATGTACTTCTAGCCAGGCTCCGTCTTGAACCTGCTTTGTGGCTCTTGCCTGTGAGAAACCTTACCATTTCTGCGGAAGGAGAGGAGAGATAAAACCTTACAATGAAAATGACCGTTGTGTTCTGCATTGGTGATCCAAGAACATTAATAATAGATCTTTGTTGAGTAGTATCTCTCATCCCGAACATTCATGCATTTAATCAACTGATGTATATAGTACAGTAGGTATTTTTGAAAAAAATTCATCGCTTATGTGGAGTACAGCAGGTAATGTTATAAAACCAAATAGAAAAAACAATATATGGGGAATATTTATCCATGTGAAAAATTAAGTTAGACCAATGCGGGGTGGAAATATGGGCAGGACATATGGGCTAGCATTTCT
Source organism: Rissa tridactyla (assembly GCF_028500815.1). Lineage (NCBI taxonomy): Eukaryota > Metazoa > Chordata > Aves > Charadriiformes > Laridae > Rissa > Rissa tridactyla. Next base: position 51,884,378 of record NC_071473.1, on the reverse strand, counting down.
TTTCTAATAGGAAACATTCAGGATTTCTTTCTTTTATTCTTTAAATCTTGTTCTTGTTTATTTTTAATCTCCTTGTTGTGCCCTCTCCTTTCTGTCTCCCTCCAAGTGAGGGTGCCCCAGGGCTCTTTTAATTGTGTTCTCCTCTCTTCTCTTCATACTCTTTGCCCCTTTTTTAATCCAGCCATTCAGCATATTCACCTGCTGTCTTTACACCCACTATTCTCTGACCTTCTGCTTCTGAACTGTTTCAAATCATCCATCTCAGACCATGGACGGGTCTTCCTGGCTGTTTTGCTATAACTGAAATGCTTTATAGACAGAAGTTAACTCCTAATACATCCTTAATATTTCTCTCATCCTGTTCTTTATGATCCTTGGCTGCACCACTCTTCCCTTGCTGCTCAGGTCTGCTTTGATTCATTCCAGTCTTTGGCCCAGAAAACAAGGAATTAATCCCTTTCCATCTCATGGACTTCTCATCCATTTTTTCCAAAGGAACAGCATGAGTAAAGATTATTTTCCTTGACCCTTCCTCTGATAAATTCTTCTAATTACTCATCCTATTTTACCTCATCATCCCTACTATTTACTTAATCCCTACTATTTTCCTTAATCTTTTGGGTCCTTCCTTACCTTTGTCCCTGTTGTGTTCTTGTGCCTTTCACTGCAGTACCCACCAACTCTCCTCCACCATGGCACCTGGATGAGCTGCTCATGGACCAGTGTCTCATACAAACAAATTTTTATATTATTTCTCATCATTGAGTGCCTGTCTCCTCTTGGTTCTCCAGTTTCACCTCCATGATAATAACAAAATATAATCAGTCAGCGAAAGAGACTTGGGGACGCAGGAAAGATTAATAATATCCATAATTAAAAAGTACATTAAAAATGCATACACCGTTACATTATTCCCACCCCCCCAACAAGTTCTGTGTACCATTTCTATTCTGAAATATTTTTTTTTTCTGAAATTTTTATGCTGTCTTATTTTTTTCTATGTATTTGTGCAGCACCCAGCACAATGGAGTCCCATTCTGCTATATTATCATAAATGCTGCTGAGAGGCAGCTGTAGCAGATGAGTACTCCCCAACACTATGATGAAGTATTAGAATATTTTGTTCAGCCGCCTAAAGAGAGGTAACATGAAGCTGGTACAATATCAAATGAATATATATTGTCCTCAATATTTTTAGACTAGGAATTAGAAGACAGTTTGTAGCTGCCAAAAGTTCTGGAACGGCCTCACCAAAAGGATTGTGTTTCAAGAACAACTTAACGAATTAATGAAAGAGATTGTAAAGCAGGATAATGGCAATCTTGAAACCACTGTTTCTGATCATGAAGCTGGGGGTATTTCATTTGTTGATTCATTATCCACAAAAGCATGGTGAAAAGAGATTTGATCAGTGAACATGAGTTGTGTTGTATTTGAGTGGTATTTAACTAATTCCATGCTTTAGGGCTTCTACTTTCCTCTAAAGCAACATCAACTGGCTAGATATGAGATGTAGTATGTAGTAGTCTAGATGTATCTAGAAGTCTACTATCTAAAGAGGTTTTGCTGTTTGTAATGGTGCATCTTAATTGCCTGGGTTGACTGGGGGGGGATTAGCTGCATATGCTCAGCTCACGGGATCTGGAGTCAGTCCTGCTCCCTCCTGCTGCCACTCAATGGCAGAGAGCTTTCCATTCTTTCACAGCAAAGACACGAAGCTTGCTCATGGTCTCTGGGAGGCGTTTTGTGTCATGTGAAATGGGTGACCTGCGGTACGTTCTGGATTTGGTGTCTGTGCTGGGGTTATCCGCAGCTGCTGGGGCTCAGCAGCATTGCCGCACGCAGCCTTTCCCAGAAGCTCCCATTGCCGTTCGCCAGCCATCTCCTGCCTGCGTAGGGAGGCAGTCGGGATGCGCTTGGCAGATGCTGCTCAGCTAATGGGATCCCTGCAAAGGGTGCTATAACCTTCCGCAGGCAGTAGCACTGCTGTCAGCGCTAGCACGCTGAGCTGTTATTTGTGGTATATTTCGATAAGGAAAGATAACTGAGGAAATAAGTGTCAAAACTTAAATCATTTCACATTGTAAACTGTTGAACTGCTTTAATCCTACAATAGTTCTGCTTCTTTCAGTTTATTTAAGTTCAGTCACAGCTAGAAAATCAGTTCCTCGGTATTTTTGCAACCACAAGTAAACCTTGCCAGCAGTAAGAAAGAGGGGAAAAGGTGAAGGGTTGAAACAGTAAAGCCTAGAAAATAATGAAATGTCAGCATTACTGTGCTGGTAGCAGATCCCTAGCAAACCAGCAAAGAGCAAAACCGATCATGTTAAACAGCCAGGAATAGCAAATGTAAGAAAGCTATTTGGACCCTGGGACAATACTCCATCGCAAGAAATTGCAGGAATGTGCAGGAAGGCTTTTGTTAGAAATTCTGAGAAGTCAAGAGCAATTCTTTCTTCCACTTCTCTCCTTAGAGCATTTATTAAGGTTATCATTCCAAATCTGTCTCTCCTTGTCTTGAGGAATTCTCCCGAATTTTATCCTAAGATAAAACCTTATGTGTACTAATTTAAAAAAGACATCCAACAGACTCTTTGCTGGACTTACCTTGCATATATATAGGTGGAATTTCATTCCAGCACTGCTCATGTGTAGTAGAAAGTGCTTGCACAGCAAGCTATGATTTCCCTCCTCCTGCTTAGGAAAGCATCAGTATCACATGGTCAGGGCATCCTACCATATACCATGGACACCATCTAATTGAAAGCATGTGAAACCAAATATCTGGTCATCAACCTCTAACTGAAATGGATTTTCAGAAAGCTTTTCAACAATTCCAAATAAACGAAGTATGTTGATAGACAAATTCCGAGCAGGAGGGAGAAAGTCTAGATTCATCCATTTTAAACTGTGAATTCAGAAACAGCTTCTGTCATGCCACAGGTTTGATGTCTCCCTCCCCAGATTTTCCTCATACCTTCCCTTCCTTTCATCCTGATGATTAGAACTTCCCTTGGGATGTCTGCTCCAAGATAAGCATATCCAAACAACCACATTGACTCGAGTTTCTCATAGATCCTCTCTCTCTCCTCTTCAGCCTAGAGCTCTAAAATGCTACTGCTTTAAAGTGTCTCCATAAAACATCTCTATCCAGCTGTCTCCTAGACAATTCACCGTCTTCCATATCTTGCTCATCTCTTTCGAACCCTTTACTCATCGCTTCCTTTGTCCATCATGTTATGTAAAAAATTCTATCTCTCCTCGTTACGTATTAGTGGCTTCTGTCATGTTTACAGTCAGGTAATTTAAATTTTGCTCATCTTTGCTCTACTCTCTTCAGTGTTTTTAGGTAGATGATGGTTCATAAAAGTACGCAGCAATGTAAAAAAGAAAAAGTGAAATGAAACCATCAAATAAAGCTAAGAGTGAGGCTGAGACCTATTCGCAGATGTTCAATAAAGTCAAAAAGAAGCTGATTTGAGGGGATAAATTATTCATAGCTAATTATTTGCTCTTCTTTAATGCTAAATATCCTACATTTCAGCCTCCTGCAGGCAACTCAAGCAGTGATTCCCGAGTTTTTTAACAGCAACAACCACACAGAGTTTTTGAAGTGTTTTTGGTCCCTCCGGGTTGACAGGTGCTACATAAAAAGCAGACAGGATATTGTTATTAAGACTCTTGAGAGTTTGAAGCATAAAGTCCTGTAGAATGAGCTGAGATTGTATCTTCAAAACACACATATTACAGCTTCAATGCACTCATAGGCTCCGGGCTGTTCTTTCGGCACAGGCTTGAGCACAGAGCAGTGTGTCGGTTGCTCTGCCCCGGGGACTTGGTGACTCCAGCTCGGGGCTGAATTGCAGTTCATCATCTGCATCTACAGTGCCGTGAGGAGAGAAGAGAAGAATGTATCATTTGCCTGCAGTGCACCGAGAGTTCCTCGTTCTCCTACCCACATGCTGACTTTGATGTTTGCCCAAAAAGCAGTGGGTGGACTCAGGTTTCTGGTCTTCTTCCTTGCTTTCCACCCATCCCAGAGTAGGTAAGGACTGGGCACAAAGCTGCATTTTCTCTTCTAAAATGCAAGATACAGCTTGCCTTTTCATGATTTTTCACAAACTAATAGTTCAAGTCTCAAACTGACCGTGCCTTTTCCTTTTGGCTCTGGATACCCTGCACGCTGGCCTGTTTTATTCAAGGAAGTTGCTACCTCCTTGTTTTTCTGTAATTCAGATTATTCCAAGTCTGGCATATAGTTATCCATCACTGAACTAAGCCATACATATGCAATACACAAAAATGATAGTTGTAAATCCAATGTAAAGATTACAGTGGAAAAAGACTTGCTTTCCTTTCTTTCCTTTTTTTTCCTTCTTCCCCACGCCCCCCCCCCAACTGGAGATGCTTGTGTTATTTAAATGAACTCAGGCAGCCCAAGTCAGTCCTTTGACAACCTAAGCCCTTTGGTAGTCGGTTGTGACTGGCGCACAGCCACTTACTTCTGCACTTGCCCATAATGAAATCCATTCAAACGTATCAGCTCCCTGAGAATGATGTGCCTCAATCTAAGATTACCATGAAGGAACCTATGAAACAGGCAGCTACAAAGAGAGGACTATTTATATGCATCATTTTATTTGCATTGTAAAAGGCTTTTTCCAACACACAACAAGATCCAAGTCATCTGAGATGTTTCAGGCTGGCTACTGGAGTGCAGTGTATATTTTGTATATGTATTTATATGTAGATAGGTATGTATATACTGTTAGAAAGATATTAGCTTAGCAACTTCAGAGTCATATCAGGCTATGAGAGTAAGTCAGGGTGCTTATACAGACACTGAGTAGTATGTTAAAGGGCTTGTTTTTTGGAAATAAAAGCTTAATTTCATTATCATAATGATGATAACATACAGCTTTGAATGGTATTAGTTCCTGTTTACATTACTCATGGTGTTGGTCTAAGCTGCATTTGCCATCTAGACATAATTACTATTTTATTATTATGTTTTTCACAGTTAAGTGGAGCATTTTAGCACAGCTGAATTGCTGCAAGCCTTGGTGGAACAAATCTATTAGTGGTATGGCTTGAAACAATACACAAAAGAGCCCTGTGTGTGGTCTGCTCTACATGCTTTTCACTTCCTTATGTTAAACAATAAATCTCTGAGTCAGCTAGAACTCAGAGACTAACATCCAACGAGAGCCGCATTTTATCTTTTATTCATTGGCAGGAACATAGCTGTAGGAGGTATTCAAATCACACTTTTATTTAAACAAACACAGCTGGATCACAGCCTCTTAATATAGCAATTCTCTAATGAAAAATAACAACATAGTATTTATCTCTTTTCTTTTGTGCAGCTCTCAATTTGCTAAAATTAGGCAGACTTCAATCCCATACAAAATTGGCATGTTTTCATGACCAGAGCTCATAGCAACTAACTGCAAAATTATAATGGGAATGTAATTATAGTAGGGCATGTGAAATACACATCCTTTTGCTGCTGTAAGCTATATGGGGTTATACAATTATGCTGTAATAACATCATTTATCTTAAAGAAGTCAGACAGCTGATTTCATTTATTTAACTTGAGTTCTCCCGTTATGTGCTGTGTCAGGTTAACATTAATGTATGGCACAAAGTAATACGGTGCAAGAAGTGAGGGCTTCCCCAAGACGCATTCTTCCCTTGTTTGCACGAGTTTGTTTTCTTCTTTATCCCTGTGAGTATTTGGAGACAAACAACTTGAGTTTCTAGCTCTTTGGGAGCCTTGTAAAACATGTATTTCTATCTTTGCGACTGCACTGCTCGTTTCCTTCTGTGGTTGTGATTTGGGGCCAACAATTTGTAATTAACTGCAGAAGGATGTAACTAAATAAAACAGCCAAGTTACCTGGCCACATGCTGCACGAGAGTTTGAAAATAGTCACCTTGCGATTTATTTATGTGGTGTAATAATTAATATTGGCCAAATTCCTGCACTCATCCTAGGCGAAACAATCGCATTGAAATCAACAGGACTTTTGTAAGTCAGTCCAATCTTTTATCTCCTCAGGATTAAGCAGGCTACCCAGAATACCATATTTCTATAAGAGATGCAGCATTTAATGATCATTTTTAGGATTATTCAAGCCTGTTATGATACACTGGGAGTAGTGGCTTGGAAAGAGTTGCTTTGCAGAAACAGGACAGGGACGTGTGACACTAGAAAGATACTAATAAATAGCCAGGAAGGAGTGCAAGGTGCTGCATTCCCAGCCAGGTATCCTGGGAAGTTGTGTGACTCTCAGCACAGAAAGGATGTATGGGGCAGGGAGACTATCATCTGAGAAAAACCTCTTCTTCAGGAGAGGGACTTTGATCAGATATCAGGTATCGTTGCCAGCTATTTGTGCTTTAATATAATAAATAATGATAGTAATTATTATTGCTGTCCAATAGGACAGTGCAGGCACAAACCATAATGAAGTCCACATCTCTGGAAGTATTTTACTAAGCACTGGGATGTATATTCCTTCCAAGTCCAGTTCTGTAGCTTGGGATCACACCACCATCCTAACACTATGTTTCCCCTTCCTTCTTCCCAATCAAGCTATTTTCAATAGACAGACACACAGTGAAAACTTTTAATTTCAGTCTGAACTCTCCATGTTCTCAGTGTATTAAATATGCCTTTTGTGGCCTGACAAAATACGCTGTTATTGATGAAGGTCGCAAGTTTGGCTTTCTTCAACAGCCATCAGTTCACTATTCATGCGTAACTCCTGACGTAGACTGGGCTAAATAAACTTTCTGTCCATTTCAGAAGGCTGGTGTTTAGCACACTTTCTATAATGGATTTTGAAAAGACTTCAGCCTGTTTAAAACAACGGCCATGTGGTTTTCAATACTGGAGGGCTGGCCAGAATGTAAATGGTTATGACACACGTTGTCAATAAAAAGTCATTTTACAACTAAACACACATCTGTAATTTTAAGGACAGTTTTGGGACCAGGTCCACATTTGTTCAAATGTATGGGGCATGGATATCTCATGTGGGGCTGAATTTTGACATCGTTATTTTGGATTACAAGCTCCACTTCCCAGTAAAAATATCAACTTTTGTTTGACCAAATTTATATCAAATATCTTGGTTTTCTGAAGAAGATCATTTGTATTTGTACCTAACTTATTGTGTTTCCTACTCTTGGTTTTTTTTTTAGGCTTTCTTCTTCTGCCACTGTAGATATATCTATGATACAATATCTGAACTATGCTAGCCTCCAGAAGTTATTGGTCAACCCTCATTAAGTCCTATAAGTGAGGACTGCAATGCAAAAAAATCCCCCAAATTACTGGTCTGTAATAACTGCAGCCCCAGAAAACATAATTTTGCTAACAGGGACCTTTGCTTTTTACTTTTTGCCATGAAATGCACAGTTTACTCAAAGTGCAGCCAATGTTTCTACAATCTAACTTCCCTTAAATAAGTGTGGCTTTGCAATATGCACTTTTCTTCTCTGGTTTGGAAAGTTTGTTGGAGCTGAGGTTATTCATCATGGTGTTACTGAGAGCCAAAAATTTCTCTGTAAATGGCTCTTTAAGAAAGGCTTCTTTCCAAAGGTACAGTTGCATCTGGCTATTATATGCCCATTGAACACATCTTTGAACCTTGGAAGCTAAAGCAAAAATATAGTGAAGGGTTACTTAGAAAAATATAATGAAGAATTCTTGAAACTTCTTCTCAGGTAAGACAGAGTTTGATCATACAACAGGGTATAAATTACAATATGGGGCCTCAAGATTGTATCAAATAGAAAGCTTAGAAAGACACTGAAAGATGAGGGGACCTCAGGAAATTTCACAAATACCTGTGCAGACTCTCAAACAGTGAGCTCCCGTCTCACGTTATAAAAGAAGCCATGGAGAAAGGCGAAATATTTTGCTTTCATGGCAGAGAGCAGTTCTTGAGGGGAGAAAGGACGTTCCTCTTCAGTCAATGTGTGATTCCACTTTCCAAACTAAAACTATTGGTTTTAGTATTTATTTTTCTTTTTTTTCCCCATCTCTACAGTTGTCGTGTCTGTCTAACATGGTATCTACCGTTTATTGGTATCTTTCTGGTGTCCCATGTCACTGACCTTTAGCTATCCCAGTTTTCACTATTACAAATCTTGGAAAATTCAACCGGGAGCCACTTGAGTGAAGTGAAACCTTGAGAGCAAACTGAGCTTATGAACACAGCCTACGTTCCCGGAGACGTTTGGGAAGGTGTGGAATAGAAGAGTAGTCGGTGAGCAAATACTCCCAGAAACGCATTTGGCAGGCACTACTACTCTTCCAGGGACTGTCCACCCCCGACTCAAAGTGAAAAACAAATAAATTAACCTTGGCGTTGTCCTTGAGGAACGAAGCTCAGTCAAAATGATTTCTTCCTATGGATGCCTTGCAGATCATTGTAATGACAAGTAACTTGTCTGGGCACTGTGACAATTTCTGGATTTTGTCTATGGATGTGAAGTTTCGCTGAACACAGCGCTCATGAATGCAGATAAATTCCTTTTGGATCTAATTCCACTATGGTCCACTCCACTATTAGAGATGGGTGTCAAACATTAAGGCTAAAGCACTCAGCTGCTCCAGATGTTTATTCAAAACCATTTGAATAAACTAAGCTGAGATGGAGCAGCCTCAGGAGAATGAGCTCTCTCGCAAGATGTTTGATACTTCCTGTTTCTGATTTTACAAAAAATAAATATTTCTAAATACTGTTTCAGCTTTTGTGCCTCTATTCCTGATTAGAACCAGGAAATGTGGCATTTCTCTGGGGAGGCAAATGAAATCAAGGGAGGGACATCAAGCCACTTCTTGATACTTCACAAAGGTCCTGGTTCAGGTTCTTGGAGAAGTGAGTGGTTCTCCCATTCCCAATATGCAGAGCTTAAGAAAAAATGCAGCACTAGCAATTCACAGGTTTGGCAGCGTAAGCCAGAGTGACGTAACTGAAAGAATATTCATTCCCCCAAAAGAAGTGTGGTTATAGAGCAATAAAGTCAGCATGACTGTGTACAGTGGCAGTATGTTAGTGGTTCTTTCATTATTCTGCATAAGGCATCAAATCAAGCGGGACTTCAAACGTAAATGTAAACAAAATAAACAGGGAACCAGTGGTGGCTTCTAAGCACTGTCTTTCTGTGCAGCTGCTACATTTTCAGTGATCACCAGGAATGCCAGCACTGGAGCCTGCTGATGTCGTTTCACCTATAGGATGCAAAGCTCTGGGTGTCCCTAGGAGAGACACAATTTTGTATGTGCGTGTGAGAGATAATGTGCACAGAGTTTGGACTAAATGCAGACTGGAAAAAGCACAACTTTGGCCATTTAGGAGCCTGTCCAAATGTGCATCCCATGTATCCTTTCTTGTAGGGAGCCCTAGCCTGTCCGTTCAGTTTTATGGTGAAATTTGGAAAGGGCCTCTTGCATGTTTTCCTTAATGACATGGTTCAGGAAGACCTTTTGTTTGCTCTTATGGATGAACGTAGAGTTCATCTGCCAGTACATCATCAGCAAACACAGCCTCACTCCGTCTGTGTTCCAGTTTGTCCACATTCCATGTGGCTGTGTCAACACAGCATCAAGCCCAAGTTAATATATTTAGTCACTGGCAGGGCTTTCCCATTCAGACTTGGCATGATGTTAACCACAAGGCTTTGACCACCTTGGAAAGTGGACAGATTGAGCTCGTGTCTGTTCACACAGCGTGTGGAACCATTGGAGCACCAGGGCCACTTCCACTTTGAGCACCTTTTTTGTATACTTGCTTATTTTCTTAACGCATGGTATTCAGTTGTCTCCCCTCCTCCTTCCTTTCAGCAGCATCAGCACAAGGCTAATTTTGATATAAAGCCTGGGGCAACTTGTCAAAAAGTTTAAAATCAGATTTTTGATGTATTATATCATCGTGCAGAAGACATCAAATACATTTTATCAGATGCTTTTCCTGAACTGTTAAACTATTAGCTGTGTTTTCCCTCCAAAACTGGGCAGAATGGACTACTTGTGTTAATGACTCTCAGGAGCACCTACAACAATGTGACACTTTTGTTTGTGGCATATACTTCTATTAAGTAGTGGTACGTAAGGCAGAGAATATTATGACAGTAGGCAAAGTTTTGAACATGGAGTGCTGAGCAAGTATGGCTTTAGGAGTAGCCACAGAGCTGGTTCAAGGTGTAGATTAAGTGATCAGCCCTTTCACATGGTCGCAAAATGCCTGAGCTGGTTGCTCCTGAGAAGAGTTAGAAGGTTTTTTCTAGCCTCCCTCTATAATTTCTGCTCCACCTTTCACTGCCAAAAGCAGCAGTTAGAGTACCTTGTCCTGTTCCCACCCCTTTTCCCAGCCGGCTTTGTCCCTAACCCCACATTAGGAAGAGGAATGGAGAAGAAGGGATCTGAGTTCTGGGAAGTGGTGGGTATGTAGGTTATGTATCCCTGGTCAGTTGCAGCGACAGTAGAAATAAGAAAAATGAGTAAATACTTGTCCTGGTTTGTGGGGGGAGCAGGGCCAACTCTCTGTTCAGTGAGAGAGGCTCTTGCTTCTCCTTGTTGCCGTGGCAACCAGGGGCAGCTGGCCGGCGTGTTTACCCCATGGAGGGGTCGCACCTGTGGGGAGGAGGGGACAGGTAGGGTGACCCAAACTGACCAATGGGGTGTTCTGTCCCAGCTGCCACGCTCGGTATAAAAGCTGGGGGAGCAAAGGGGTCGGGTTGGCTCTTTGCCTTCAGCTCTTCTCCAATGGGCCTCTTCCTTCAATGACTGATGTCTGGGGAGGACCCTGTCAGCTCATCTGCCTTTTGATCCCGGTCAGTGTCTTCCAGTTCCCATTTGTCACTGAGTCCAGTCTGGAACTTCCCCAGTGCCTGCTGGTGACATCTTCCTAGGAACTTGATCTGGTTTTGAATGTATTTATATACACTTTATCTATTTCATTATTTCCTTTTTATTTTATTATTAATATTTCATTAAGGTAGTTTAGTTTTTTTCTAAGCTTATAAATCTCTTTGTCTCTCTTCTTTCTCTCCTTGGAGCAAGAGGTGGGGGGAGGGCATCTGTTATCTTGCCAACCTAGCCCAAACCACGACCATACTGATATAAAAAATACTTTTAGATGCTTCTGCTTTAAATCACTTAAATCTCACTTTTGAAGATTTCTCCCTCTGACCTTATTAATCTTTTACAAATAGTAAAATTCCATAAAGCCCCATGTGGGGCAGAGAGCCTTTTATTTTAATAATCCTTCTTGACCTGGTTGCTCCTGTGGGTCATTAGGCCAGGAGCGTGTGCAAAGCAAGACATGGTCAGCCAGAGGAGCAGCACACACACTACAGAGCTCTCTCCCACGTGACCAGCTTGCAGGAGGCTTTTTCTGCAAACACATGTTGAGTCCTACCTTAGAGATCCAAACAGGCTGGAGTGCCGTGGACTTCCCTTTGAGGGGAAAAATAGAAAGAAAACGTGGGGAAGGGAGCTGCTGCTTTCCTTCCTTCCTCCTTATCCTAGGCCTCATTTAGCAAGATAAAATTCAAATAAAGAGAACTTTGGAGACAAAAATGCTTATTTTGTTTTCCAAACACTTAGTCCATTTAATCTTTACATTTTACGTTGGATAAAGTAAAAAGTTCAGAATACTGCCTTTTCACCCAACCACTTTGCTGCCTCATTTACTGACAATAAATAAGATTAAGAATATATATTGTTTCTGCTTCCCAGTTAGATGTGCTGAACCACACAGCTATGGAAAAGGAGCACAGGGTTCAATCCCAGAAGGCACTTCATTAACAAAAATGACATATAACCCCCACACACACTTGGCAGCAACCTGAAAAGGGTTAATGAAGGACCTATTTGCCTCCCCCATCTGTGAAAAAGTGCCAATCAAAAAACAGCTGCTATAAAAGGCTGCAGCCCAGCAGGAATAGGAGTAGTAGGTGGAGAGGTGTTGGAGAAGCAAGCTGTAGGAGGGTAGCCTGCCAAGGAGGGCTGATGGCGCTGGGAGGGGTAGGAAGGCTTGGTGGTCTTTTGCTTGTTCAGTGCTGTCTTGGAAGCCGGAGGAGAAGGTGGATGTGGGGTCCCTGGTTTCCAGTGGGAAGGGAGCTGAACTTGCAGGTTTAGGAGCCATGTATGTTTGGTCCCGATGCTGGATGTGGGATCTTCCAGGTTTTGGGGGGTGATTCTGGTGTTAACTGCTGTTGTGGTGGGCTGGGGAAAGCTGAATGGGCTTGAGCGAGCTTTCCCAAATGTCTTCCTGTCCTCAGTGAAAAGAAAACAAACCCAAAGGTGCTGACTACTGTGGGGCCCCCCCATGCCAAAAGACAAGTTTCATTAAAAAAAAAAAAATCTAATGGGGTACTCACATCACTCTATCCTCTTGCCACTCTTAATTGCTTCTTAATAATCCAATTCTCACTACTGTATTTCGTGTATGTTCATGCTGTTGCTTGTTAGACTGTGCTGCAAACGAGTTATTTTAGGAAAAAGAGGTGTTCACTGGCTTAGGTTTCAAGCTCAGTAACTTTCCCTTTCTCTCCGCCCCCAGATGTGCCAGAGAGACAAAATATAAACAAGGAGCTAGAACTTGCTGAAGAGGAGGCAGGAGTGTGGCATACCTACAGTCTTATGCTTCCTGTAAGGCTTCTTTCCTTGCTGAGATTCCTTAGTTACTTCAGCCTTTGCAATCTGTCTGGGGGGGGACCGTACCCCTGTGGGTGTTGTAAGTACAGGTATAATCCTGGGATCTCATTAAATTTAAAATGCAGGTCTAGGGGAAAAAAGGTCATTTAAATTAATATTAGCACAAAAGTGTGCACTGGAGCTGGGAATGGAAAGGCTTAAGGGAGTTGGAAAATGCCTTCAGCAAAATAAGATGTGATAGAAACGTTGTGTCAGCTATCAAAGACATTGACTAGGAGCTGAAAATGGCAGTAGGAATACATTAATAAAACTTGAAAACAACAGCTTAAGGTGTTTGGTAGCTTGTTTCCTTCATATCTGTTGAAGAGACGGAAAGAGGATATGAGAGAATAGGGAATATTCCCCACACTAGCTCATGTAATTCTCCACCAAATCTGGTGTGGACTTTGTCAGTGATCTGTTTTTCAAGTGCTTAATTTTGTACTCATTAGCTTTACCTGTAAAACAGAAAGTGCAAGAAAGAGCACGAGCCAAATGGCAGATCCCTAGATACGTTCATCAGTAAACTTCACTTGTGTAATTACAATTAAGCTTCCTGCATGTAACAGCAGTGGGCTGGATATTGTAGCTGTTTGCTATCTCAGTAAAAACCAGATAGCTCCCCTGCTCGTATGAAGTACGAGCCTGTTGAGATTGGAAAGGAGAAAGAACTCCCTAATGCTCCTTGCTATTGTCCAAAACTGGGAGTTTTTCTACTTTTTTTCTACTGGAAGTTGTGCTTGCTATATTTGAGATAGGACTAGTAGAAATGTTGGTGTCGATATAGATTCTTTAATTTTGTCTGTCCTGTGTTATTTTGGTGTCTCTGGAATTATGAGGTGAGTGTGCTGCCTTCTGTGGGGTCCTTGTCTGTGACAGCCATGCCTATGCCGGGCTGGCTTTGGGCATTTGGTGGTCTCCAAGGTCTGTGCTCAGGATCTTAGAGTGCCTACAACCTGCCTTTGTTGGTGTGCCTCTCTGGAAAGAGAAACTTGCTGGAGGTTGTGATCCTGGAGGAAATGGGCCATCTGGGGCAAAGCAAGGATTTATTCTTGAAGAAGAGTGACCCCATCCTATGACTTGAAATCAGGATTCTTGATTGTTACTAAAGCTATATTTCCCTCTGATGTTTGTGAAGAGATAAGTTTAGAGTTTGCTAATGAAGATATAGTAGCAACCCTTGTTGTAGGAACATCTACTTCTGGTATGCAAAGTTGACTCTGCTGTACTGAATTTCCCCTGGGCTCTGTTACACGTGAAGGCTTTCCTTGGCTCCTCTTTCCCAGCCACCGCAGTACACTTTAGTTCCTCTCATGGGTCTGCAATATACCATGTTATTGAACATGGAGTATTAGTGGCACATGTATTCTTTTAGGAACATGGCAAAGACCGTAAGATGAGCTTTTTCTGAAGACTGCATGATGTATTAACAGTGATGGCAGCTGACAAACTGCTTTGTCTGAACTTCTGCTTCCTTTCTCACCCTGCCATTCTGCCAGGTCAGGGATTCCAACCATCACATTTTCTCTACTCTTTTCTGTATTCCATACATCCTTTCCCCATATTCGTTCATAACGCTGCTGAACAACTTGCTCCGATTTCCCTGCAGCCTCCCTTCTTTCTTTTTCTTGCCAAGAGAGAATGGACCATGTGAGGATGAGCAGGGATTTAGGAGCAGGAATTCAGGAGCAGGAGCGGCCTCGGGATGCAGGATCTCTGCCACGTGCCCCATAGGTGCACTCGTTGTGTTCAGCTTGGTCCTGTGCCGACTGTTTATCTGTCTGGAGAAGAGGCAGCTTCCCCTGATGAAGAGTTTGGTGGCAGTAAAATAAGCCAGTCTGGATTTTGAAAGCCACTCTTCATCCTTTTCTTCTGTTCCATAATGTATGGAATGATAGTTCATTTAACCTAGTTTAATCTGTCTGCACTGCACATGGCTTTAAATTGAGCCTTGTGTGTCATGTTTAACAATGTTGATGGTTCTTTGTAGAGCTTGATGTGCTACTCTGACAATTAGTTATCTGCACGCTGTTTCCAGATCTATATTAAAGAAATCAGGAACTTTGTACATCATGTAGCATAACACTAGAGTTTGTGTGCTTGGATGAGTAGATTGGTCCCAGTGTGCATGGGGTGTTGGTGGCTTCCGTATTGGGATGCCAGGATGCTAATTCAAACCGCTTGGTTCTGTAAGGTTTTAGATCTTAGATTGTGTCCCGTTTACAATAGCTTTGCAACACTACTTGTAGGGTGGGGTGGTATTTTCTTGTAGTCACAAGACCTGGAAATTTTTTAAGTGGAAGCTAAGTGTGAGTCTAGAAGCAGGGGATGAACACGTGATAGTAATAGTGCCTGTGACTTAATGAATGCTGTTACTCCATCTGGGACCACCACGGTTTTGGCTTCCCATGAATGAGAGTCCCGAGGGTTATTGCTAGCTGCTGCCCCAGCAATTCTAAGAAGCTGCTCTAGAAAGGAGCTGCATTATTCTGTGTTTGTCATGTCTGCACCTCCATCTCTTCAGCTGCTTGGGAAATATTCTTGGACAAGGCATGCTTGACAGGTGGGGGAAAAAAATCAAGCAAAGCAAAATGCTGGCCTCTTCCAAAGACGGAAGTGTTACCATGTTGGCTGGGGCTTGAATGTTGCCATGTTAGCCATATAGAAAAATGGCGTGGAAAGGAAAGCTTGAGTGTAGTCGGGAGTTCTCACAGTCCTGTTTTTGTGTTATTTGTGTTTGCGACAGTATCAGCTTTTTCCACATAAATACCCGGAAGGCAAAATTTCATTTTTTTTTCTGCAAAAGCTCCAATAAACAATCGCTTGGTGCCTGCTCTGCAAACTGACCCTCTTCCTGAGATAGAAATGTGAGGGCTTTGCTTGTTGTCAATGAGCCTGTCATGGTTTTCAACATGTTACTTTGCAAGAAATTCATTTCCAGTGATCAGCTTATAAACCTGCCATAAGGAAGTGTGTTTTCACACTAGTCTAGTGTACTTCTTGTTTTCAAACTCTCAGGGACGTAGAAATACACCAGATTTTTGGCAGCACATGGTTTAAAAATCAGCACCAACGTATCTATTGAACATCTCAAATGGGTAAAGGAAAGGGCAGGTTTCATCAGGGGTCAGTAAACAACGAACATCTGCCTTGCCAATCTTTTCTTTTACTACAGTTTTTTGCAGTCCCAAAAATCCTTCAGACATATGTTGAGCAGAGTTTCAAAGCACCCAAGCCTCCTGTTTTGCTGATATTTTGGCCAGTGCTTAACCCTATGTAGTTCAGTCAGGAATTTTTTCTGACTGCAACTGAATCAGATTGAGTGGATTTGGCTAGTGTTTTGGGCTGGAAAGTTGAGGTTCCTGATTTCCAGCAGGTTAGATGTGGTTTGGGCAGAAGCTCTCTAAGTCTCTTGTGCAGTTACCCAGGAAAAACAGATGAGTGAAGTATTAACTGATGTTCTTCAGCCCTCTTTGTCAGCTCTTGGCATGTGACACTTAGCATTAATGTGCTTATTATAGTACGTTCCTGCCCAGTGCAGTCTGTCCCAATTGGCCACAATAAATAGTTCCACAATGGTCTTCAGCCAAGTAAGTGTTTGACCTAATAATGCATCTTACGCTCTGCCTGGAAGCTCAGCAATGCCGTGCTGCGTAGGACACAACAGTGCTCTCTGAAGGTCAAGCTAAGCTAGTGTGCCAGCAAGGAATAGCCATCTGGTGACCCCTCGCTTAAAGCATCAGCCTTCGTTCCATAAATGCGCAGCCAGAGGATTGCCAGCAGGTGTATTTAGTTCTGAGCCCGGGCGCTGCGATGGTGCAGAGGGAGGGAAGTGATCCATAATGAAGCTTTGCATCAGCCTGCGTGAGGCTTTATTGAGAGACTGACACCCAGCAGGTCAGATCACGTGGAGTAGCTTACTCATGCTGCTCCGCCCTGTCAAAGCATTGACAAACTGAAGCTTGTGAGGAATCTTCAGGGAGAGTCACAACCAGAACCAATTGCAGCTACCCAACGTGGATGTGCTTTGCTTTTAGTCTGTAAAACCCAGAAGGCTGCCATCCCATGGCCCAAGCTTGTAGGCAGAAAATGAAAGGGGCCAAAAGCTGTATGGGAGCAATTAAGATTGAAGCACAGTCGCAAGAGCGTTTTTTGGTCGTGTGGAGGAGTATGTCATTCTGTTCAATCCTTGCTTAATTTGCCTGGAATATTTAGTAGCGCAAACAGCGATGCCGGTCTTGGACAGAGGTGGCCACTAAGGACTAAGGAGAAGTTCATTGTTCTGTTTAAATTCATTAGATCTTCTGTGTCTTAAAGTATTAGTTTGACCACGTCTGAATTGAAAGATGGCTTTCTGGCTTAAAGGAAAGGAAAAAAGAAAACAACAAAAAAATTTAAAAATCCCTTTGTCCATTTTTAATTAGGATCTGAACCAGGTGGGAGAGAGTGAGCTGATGCACTGCCTTTCATCCTGTACTCAGTAACTTGTCAAAATAATGTAGAAATGTAACTACACTGTGCTGGTGATGTTTCTCACCTATTCTGCATATTTTTAGGGAGGTGCATGTTGTAGTAAGGCCACAGAGTTATGCTTTTTAGACCTGTATGTTGCTCCAAATACTACTGGAAAAAGCATTTCTGATCCATGTCTTTGAAATGGAAAGAGAATTCGAAATGTTAGTTGTAAGTCAAGTAGGATGGCTGATCAGATATTGTTGCAGGGGGGTGAGGTGGGGTAGGGGGGAGGAGAATCAGGTAGATAAATTTTTGGATTATGTTTCCCTAGGAAATGTGACTCTGTCAGAACTGAAAAATTCCTAAAAGCAAGTTGATTTTAGTGAAATTTCACTCATTTGTATATTCCCTTTCACAAAGGAAGAAAGAATATTCTTGCAATGTCAAAATGTTCCACTTAGACACTTAAAATTAAGCATTTTATTTTTCAAAAGTCTCCTTATTTCATTACTGACACAATGAACTTTAAGCTAAAATGCAGATGGAGCAATCTCATGGAATATTTTCATCTATTTTTGAAAGTATTTTGCTTGGAGAACCCAAATTTTGGGACTTAGCTTCACAAAACATATTATCTCCCTTTGTGGCTCTGCTGGTCATAAGATGTTGGTCAGAATTTTCTCCTTCAGACAGAACAGGTACTGTAATGATTTCAGTCTGGTAAAAAAGATTATAGTTTTTGTATTGTTTGAGAACTACTTGCTTACATTTAACTTCTGCTCTCACACACACATTCAGCTTTCATACGGAAGCCTTTCTAATGTGTACTGGATTATCTCCACACCAGTCCCAGGGCTAAATATGTAATAACTGACAATGTCTAGAAGATTTTTGCTTCTGCTTGTTCGCTAACATAATTTTTCACAAACTAGATGAAAATCATGTGCCCTTTGAGCAGGGAATCACTGAATTTATTCAGCTAACAAGTCAGTAAAAAATGCAAAGACATTGACCTACTTATAACCTGGGTTTTGCTAACCTTATTGTGATCAGAAACTAAAATAGCATTTCTTATTCCTGTGTTCAGGTCCACAGTAATTGTCCTCCAACAGTAGCTGGTTATGCCTGAGACAGTGGAAGAAATTGTCTTGCATGAAAGCATTAGGTGCTCAAAATGAGTCCAAGCTCCATGGGTCTTCTTAAGGCTTAGTACTACATGAACATGGATTCAGGACCTGAATAAGAGTAAAAAAAGATAGCAAAATGTGGATTTTTATCTTTCATAAGAAAGCTTCTCTCTGAATAAAACTCTCCTTAGCCACGCTCAAGTACCAGTTTCTTTCAGGTGCCATTATGCAGCACATTGAAGGTCACAATTTCCCATCCTCTGCTATCGATTTCCCCAGGGATGTTACACATTTTGATTAATCCTGTAGTCTGGGGCAGTGAACAGGGGTATGGGAGGCTATTTCTACATGCACACGAATGAGGTAGCTTTTCCTCCTTGGTTATTTGCAATGCCGAGACAAGACCAGAGGCAGAGAGGCCAATAACACGATCTTTTGAACAGGTCTGTAGTACAGCTATCACCACAACCAAGTTCCAGCTGAACGTCGTGTCAGTAGAAGGCCAGAAATTCCTATTCAGGAATAGCCAGCTACTCCTGGGGACGTTATATGGTATCACCCACAGCCCTTGAGTTGTGGGACGTGAGCCCAGTGTCCTTATGTTGTGCTCTTGTTGGATGATCGTACAAGGATGTGATGGTGCTGAGCCGAATCACCCTTTCATGGCGGTCTTGCTCCATAGCAAGGCTTTTTTGTTTCATTACTGATTGCAAGGAATCAGACTGTACTTACAGGGTCAAAGGTTTAAGTATCCACTGTATCATTCTTGTAGTACTGTAGTGAGGCAGGCTTGTATTAATACCGCCTCATCTTGGAAGCCTTCAAAGCCTGTCAGTATTTCTGATAGTGTTTGGCACTTAGATATGACAGTGAATGGTAATTTGCAAGTGCCTCAAATGGACAGAAAATAGTTTTCATTATTTTTACTTGATTTGGAGTAGTGTCAAGCACCCTGTAAGAGCTCAGATATTACTCAGGCTGTGGCGTTCCCTAACAGGTGGCTGTGAGTGGTACAGCATGTCCCATCCTTAGTGTAGGTCTTGAGGTTGAGTTTAATTCCTGGGCTCAGCACTGATCTTCTGGTTGACCTTGGGCGGAGGAAGCAGCTTGTTTATTGCCTTTTGCAAAATGCTTGGAGAGTTACAGATGGAAAAGCTATATAGAGGGAAGGCATGACTGTTGTGTTGATGGGTGTTGGGGAAACATGGGTTACGAAAAAACAAGTGGGTGTAACAAATAAGGAAGAGGAGCAGGAAAGCGGTGGAGAAGATAGGAAGGGGTAGTTGCTCTTCTCTGCTGCTGGGGGACCTGGGGGAGGATGTCTGGATGCCAACGTACTTATGCCCTTGACACCAGCACTTCTGACAAATCAGCGGGTCTACTCTCCTGTTGGCTTTTGCTGCTTCTCTCTGCAGACCAAATGATGTACTTTTCCTTTGAAGAAGCTGTAATTACAGAAGAGCCCGGCAGCGTTTTCCTGTGGTGGTAATGGATATATCAGCATTTCCACAAAGTCCCTTGTTGAGGGATTTACAGCTCTGCCATTAATATTAGCCACACAGTGGGTGTATAAGCTGCTCACCCAAAAGTATTAAAAAGTAGTTTAAAACAGCGTAGCAAATTTTAGTAGGCCTTGTCTAGAAGCAAACTTGCACTGGCTTGATAAAGAGTGATTTTAACTTACTTTGGTTAGAGTATTGCTTATTTGTATGTACTGGTTCATATCTAGCTTGAGGGTGACTTAGTTCAACCTATTCTGATTTTAATAAACTAGAAGCCAAGCAGAAATTCTGTAAGGATTCTCTCTTCATGCATAGCATCCCCTGTGCTGAACAGATCTGGTATCTACTGGGTTAAATAAAACAACCTTCTGACCATATAAACGAGGGGCAGTACACAGAACCAGCAAGAATTTAACCAAACTGGTTTTAAACAACACTGCAGCTAAAATGCAATAGATTGTGTGCAGCCACAGCCTAAAACTGAAGACAGGAGAAATACTGAGACTCCAGATACGTTATTACTATCACGGTGTTAAAACTGGGAGGAAATATCAGAACCTCTAGGCTCAGTTTAACACAGAACAGCACAAATATCCTTTTATCCTCCCATCTACTTTACTACCTTGCGTAGGCATAAGAAAATATTTCTGTGAGTTAAAAATTACATGCATGCTTACTGAAATAAACAAAAAGTTTGAATGTCAGAGGTAAAGCTGAAGGCTTTTTCCAATGGATGATCTTCAGTATCAGGAATTCATGGTTCAGAAGGCACTTTCCTCTGGTAATGGAGTCTTGAGGCGGTGTTAATATGTATGGCTTTTCCCATTCTGAGAAAAATATTCTGGCAGGAGGAAGGAGGAGGAGGCTGACACTTCTCTAGTGTGGAGATTTCCCTATAAGTGGGGAATATGAAGCAGTACAGGAGGCCTCACGCTGCCATCAAAGCAAGACTCCTTAAAAATCAAGTCCTTGGATGTCCGTGAGATGGTGGACAGACCCTGGGTACTTGGGTGCTTTAGCAGTTTTATTTTTGTTTTATATTGCAGAGTTCTGGCTTCAGTGTGGAAGTCCTTCTGCACAAGGACTGTCTCTTCTCTGCTCCTGTAGCACACAGTGCAATGAGTTCCACTGGAGCACGCTGCTCACCACTAATATTAATATTTATTACTTCTGCTACAGCCATCACTTAACAAATTGATTAGAAAATGGAGATCATTCCAGGAGAGCCTAACAGTGCCTCTTGATCAGCTCTTAATCAAGATCTAACCTGATTTATGCTTTTTTCTCCTCTGTTTTCTGTTTCTGAAGATGATCTAAGTTAGGAATTTAAGAACACGGTTGTATATCTAGGAATGTTTTTTGTGGGATGTGCGTTTATGTTGAAAACTGGAGCGCACAAATGCACATTTAACAATTTTTAGCTTATAAAGGTGGGGTTTTTTTCTCCTGAATGTGAAGATTTTTCTTAGTTTAGGAGCAAAATACATCCAAGTGTTATGTTAGGATGGTGTCTAACTGTCCAACCTTAAGAATTCTTGTACGTCCGTGAGCTGTAGCTGTAGCCTTTCTCCTCCCAGAAAGCTCCTCTTGGTGACAAGCAATAGTGCTAATGAACAGCTGGAGGAGTGTTCTCCCACTTTTCTCTTTAATACAACAGAAACATTGCAATGAAAACTGAAGTGAGACTTAGATACAGAATTTGTGGAAGCGGCTTGGTGCTACAACTTCAGAATTTCATAGCAGTGCTGCTTTACAATAAATATTGGCACGTTTCAAAGTGTTGTAAAACATAATACTACTAACATCTACATAGAAGTCAGTACATGGGAGCTATAACTTCCCAAAGGAATATACTGAATAGTGTAACTAAATAGCAGAAATAATTGCATGTGTGCCCCCAAAGGAGATCAGAAGGCGTAGAGAGGAGAAACTTTACCACAGAGGTCACGGAGAAAGAAACTGGGGGATGTGTTGAACCCTTCTGATGGTGTTCCAGCCATCTGACTACATCAGTCTCCAGATGAAGACGTCGATTTGACCAGGAAGTGGGAGCCAGTGCATAGCAAGCTTCCAAAAAGAGAAGCTTCTGTGAATTTATGTGGATCTTGTGCTCTGTGTGTGGAAGACCTTTCCATGCCCATGAAGATAATCCTGGTGCTTCAGCTTCACCTTGTCAGGCAAAGTGGTGGAGGTCCCCATGGGCTTTGTTCCTGTAAGAGTAGCTCTGGGGGTGCTGCTTGGTTGAGTTCACACAACTTAATATACAGGAGGATGTTTCTGAAATTTCAGTCTGTCTAACATTTTAGTTATAATTGAATAATATTGCAGACTTGTTAGACACTCAACCCATTCCATATTTAATACTTTCAGAATTAATAACTGATTCAGCCTGGGACATGATGAATGTCCATGTCAAAGTCTAATCATATCTGGCTTTTGTTCCAGCATATTCTAGAGACAAAACATTCTTTTATGACTCTCCTAGTCTATGCATTTTTAAAAACACAGAATAAAAAGTCTTGGCAGGAATCCAGTCACTAGAATTATATTCATTCCAGGAATATTTTTAAGGCCACTGCTTGCTGTTCATCCTCCTGATATTCTTCAGTTGCTTGTACTTTTCTTTACAATTGAGACATCCTTTTTTTCCTTTTTTTCATTTAAAAATTATATGCAGTTTCAGCTGTTCTAGTAAGAAGACCTAAATTCTAATGATAAAATATGTTTATTTACCTGTATTTATTCACAAGCCATCACAGTCCTTCAAACTTCACAAAGCAAGTTCAAAGGAGGCTTTAAAGTCAGAGTATAATTATTTATTTCAACCTTCATCGCTTATGAGATACCCAGATCAGCTGCTACTACTTGCATTTCTATAGAGAAAAGCTTTATCCTGTGGAAAGCTCCAGAAATGGCAAAGAACCACATTTTTCTAGTGTTACTCAAGCCTGAGGAACTGGTCATTTGCCTTTCCTGCCTGTGCTGGGAGATGTAACGCCAAGCTATTAGAGCAACTGCAGTGTAAGGTACCCTGAAACGTCTCGGAAATAACTTCAAAGGCAGTATGTGCGCTCATGCCAGACATACCCCGTAGTCACGACTTGGAGAATCTGGCCGACAGCAAAAGAGGAGTCCAAAAGAGTCCAGCTACTTTGAAGATATTAGGATTTACAAAAATAAACCCATGCAGTTACTTTCAGTCATAAAATTAATGACATTTGAATAAAAATGCTTGGTAAAAGAATGTTTAGTCTTCACAAAATGTGTACTCCTTGAAGTTGTTTCAATTATTGATTGCTGGATTATGGCGCTTGCAATAACTCAGAAATCTTGAAATGTTTTAAAGTAGCCTTTTCATTTTCATACAGGGGTTGCAGAGGTGCTTGTTCAGCAGAACGTGAAGATGAACTCTGCATCCAAATATATAAATAACTGACGAGGCTTTTAGTTTTTCCATCATTACAGTTGCCTCAATTGCCACCCTTCTACGGGAAAAAGTATTTTGACCGTTGGTTTTATAAAGACAAAAATACCGTAGAGATCTTCAGTGTTTGGAATGTCTTTCTGTAAGGAAGAAACCTTAATATTAAGGCTATGATATTCAAACTGTCAGGGATCAAATACTTGTACCCATTCTGACACTGAATATCACTTTGTTAAAGGAACAATTCCAAGGTGACAGCTTGTAAACTTGTGGGTTATTTTAGGGCAGAAAGGGTGAATCTGATCATCCAGCCCTGCTTTGTGGATCATAGAAATGTAGCTATTCCTTTTGGATGCAAGCCCAAAGACCAAGTCTGTCTGACAGTTCAGTGCTCTTATTGTCTTCAAGTGATTTTTCTTCTCATAAAAAATAATAGCTTTTTGCCTCAGGAGTACTGCATTGTTTTACAATTTTACAATCCAGTCCAAAGACAATTCTGATTTTGTAATCGATGCATTCGAATGGGGAAATAATAGAAAGTACAGTGACTAATTTTGATCTCTGAACAGCTTATCTAGGAAAGGGATAGGTTTTCTTGTCACTTGAAGTATTCAAGTTAAGGTTTGATATAATTTTAGTTCAGTAAGAAGGCAGAAGTGCAGATAGTGGACTAACATAGGGTAATTCAGTGGCACGGGTTATGGAGGGGGATCTGACTAAATGCACAAATGATCCCTCCTGGCCTTCATACTGCTGAATTACTTCATGCATGTTAGCCATAGTTTACAGTAAATGTGTGCAGTGGAAATTACCAACATAATGAAATAAGCTCTAACACTTTGCTGTATTTCTTTTTATTTTGCCACATGTGAACAGAATTTCAAAAGAACCGTGTAACAAGAGAACACATTACAAATGATATTACCCATGTTCTTCTAAGACAACTTTCCCTATGCCTCTGAGTGGGGAAAAAAGTGAGTATTGCTGTAATGGCTGGTGCATTCGTAATAATTAAGGGTTAAGGTATGTGATTGATATGAGAGGGGTGTTGATGCTGGTGTACTTCTGTGCAAAAATGATGGGTTCCCCTTCCAACTCCCGCCTATTGCTAGCTGGCTAGCTAAAACAAATAACACTGCATGCTAAATATAAGTGGCTAGATCCTACTGTGGATCCATCTGCAAGCGTACCACGTGCCAGTTGCTCTAGGTAGGGTATCTTGGCATGGACATCTGTTTACAGGGAAAGCCTTTTTTTTTTCTTTTTTTTTTTTTGCTGCCCTAATTGTTTCCATGTATTTCAGACTTGGGTTTCTCCCATTTCATGGACATGAGAGCAATTAGTCAAGAACTTACAAGCTCAGCAGAGTTAAGGGAGTAGTTTATAAACAAATCAAGGTTGCTCACGAGGCATGTTTTCTCAGATCTGGTGAAATGGTAAATACAGTCATCTCTCAATTAGTCTGACCAGCGAGGGGGAGATGGGATAACCTGGATAAAGAAAACACAGATACTACAAAACATATGTAAATGAGTGAATAAGATTGTATGATAAAAGCATAAAAGGGAAAAGCTTTATGACGTTTTTGGCTTAGATTCATGGGTGCTAATGAGCTCCTGAGCTGTGAAGTCTATGCAGTGTGCTGCAATATACCTTAGCCCAAGTCTACCACGTATGGTATAAACGTCTCCCTGGTTCCACAGCCCGAAGAAATCCCATTTGTCAGTGGGGACTCTGTTCATGCACAGGGCTGTGAGCAAGAGCAATGCTCTCTTGAGTCGGGTCTGGCTTGGATGGTTTGAGATCATCAGGGCTTCTGGTTATAGGGTCAGTGTGGGTGCAACTATAGCATAGCTCATCTGCTGCACCCCACAGGTGGCAGAGCTCACTACATGCAAGTCTTTCCTGGGACCTAGTTCATGAGTAGATATTCTCCTATCTGCTCTCCGTATTGTTGTTGCTCTCCCATCCCTCTTTAATTAAATAGCTTCTGTCTGCTGTTCCAATATAATCTACTTGCCAACACTCAAACTGACATTTTCATACACTTCTCTAAACATACTGCATCAAAATTCAGCCTGATTTACACTGATGGGCTTTTCTGAGCTCTGAGAAAATGCAGTGGAAAAAGTCTTACAAAAAGTTAACTTATAAAGCATAACGTAACCAGACATTCTCTACTACGTGGTATCTTAAAAACTGCTGACACGTGGCCATGCAGCGTGCTAGTAAATACAAGTATACTAGTATACTAAATGTCTAAAACCATAGCGTGTGTGTATATAGCAAAAAAAAAGGTTGAGAGTACCCTTTAAGGTGTCGCTGTTGTATAGATATAAGTACTCTGTAGCACTTGCTTTCAGAATTAGTATTTATTAGCACATCAGACTTGGAACATGTAAATATTGTTAACTATTCCTGAACACTTAAATATCCACTCTGGGCTCAAATTCTGCATTGCTTTTGGTGGAGCTTGTATTCCCAGCTGTCTAAAAGTACATTAGGTTGATGCAGTTAAGTATGCTTAATTTTTTAGAATCGTCCCTCAAGAGTTAAAGACCTCTATTCTGGATGGGCAATACTATCTCAAGGTCTTTTTTCAAAACCCAAGGGCTTATCTTCAAGAAGACTTTCTGCTGATGTTCCTCCTCATGGACACTAGTTGGCCAAGTGATGTTGGGAGTGATGGTAAAGGCATATGTGCAGGTGTTGGTCACAGCTGTAAAGCGATCAGGACCTTCATGGTTGCCAGGCTGTCGTGGATGGGAGCCTATCTCTAAGTCTGGTTTTGCCACAGCGCTCCTATCGAGCATCCTCATCCTGAGCAGCGGCAATATGTATGCAGGAAACTCTACTGAAGTCCACTGGGCTCCCAAGATGTGCATCGTGTGAGAAAGGGATGGAGAATAAGGCCTTGAATACGCGATAGGCAAATGTCCAAGTCTACCTGCTCTCTTGGTAAAGTTAAGTTTTCTGCACTGACGCTGAAAGTTTTAGGAATCAAGCCCTTGTCTATTTTGTCACTGTCAAGCCTGGGGAGGACAATGCTGATACACGTCCACACTGTAAATGTCTAAGGAGTTGTTTTTTTAAGAAGAGCCAGGTACATGTATACTAGTTGTCTCCTTAGCACAGAGCCTCTCCAGCACTCTAACCCTATACTTTAGTCACTACTGACAGGTAGAGGGCAAATTTGCATAATGAACTGTTTAAATATTCAGTTTTATCAAGGCTTCAAGGCACTATTTGTCCTCCGCATCTTCAATAGCTAGTGACCCTATCTAAATCAACATCATTTGTCAAATCAAATTAGGCTTGTTGTTAATTTCAGACAGTGATGTTCATCTTTTTGATGCTTTCAAACAACTCTGAGGTAAATCCCTGTGACATAATGCTGCTTAGATATGCTAAATGAGTCACTTGTTCAATGCTGCAATTGTCAGAAAAATATGAAACTTAGCTCTAAGGTAAATATTGTTGGGTCACTTGAAATGTATGCAAATTTGACATTTCTCTGCTGATTAGCATATCTACACATCAAAGTTTTCTATATATCACATCAGATATTTTTGATTCAGGAGAGTTAAGGTCAGTGGCACTTGGCATACTCTTTACTTTGCATCAGACAAGATGAGAAATGAAAATCTTCTTAGGGAAACTTTCCAGCTAAACCTTACTTTGCTGAAGCAAGAACATTGCAGAGGAGAGGGGAAAACAGCAGCAATTCCTGGTTTTCAGCATAAAACTAATAAAGGAACGTAAAGAGATTGTTCATTTAAGTAATGAATTACAAAGGAAAAAAAAAGGAATAGATTAGGTATTTGAGTACAGAGAGAGTAAAAAGCTTCTCTTAATCTCTGCAATGAATTCGCCTATGCAAAGTATACATCTGCATATGTATATGGTTTTTTTGCTTTTGAAACGAGTCTTTTTTTAAATGACAAAAATAGGAGGTATGTCCTGTTCTTTTAAGAGTTATGTGTTGATTTGTGGCTGAAATGCATCAGTTTTGCAGTGTCCTTCCACAAATGTACCTGCACGTGATGGAGTGCTGCAGTTCATAAGTTCATTAGCTCAGTGATTGCTTCCGTAGATGCTAATGTAAGTGGTCACAAGAGTTAATTGTTCACACATTTTGCACATCAGGCCTTTAGAGATCATCAATAAATTGTCAGTGGATTTGGGTCTCCAAAACTCTCTGTGAACATCCATTATGTTCAATGACAGACAGGTCTTGGTTTGAATGGTCCTCGGCTGCTGTGTACATCATCACGGGAAGGATAATTTATGTAGCCCCTTTGAAGTCCTGATACCTGAACAGATCTGTGTCAATGAGGGTAAGGAGGTACACAGCAAACAGAGTAGGCACTAAATATCCCGAAGAGCATCTTGCTGGAGAAAAAACTGAGCACACAAGTACAGTGACTTGCTGTTCTGCTGCAGTGGAGTAACTCGGTCGTGTAGATGCTTTGGTTTTGTTTTTTGTTTTCAAAAGAGTGAAAGTATCTCAACTGCGGCATCCAGTGAATGCCAGCAAAATTTTGTTTTAAAAATAAAACAAAGATTTTTCAAATTATTGGAGCAGAAAGATGTGTCAGACACCACTAACATATGTTTATTTTTCTTTTTCTCTCCTATAACTGAAACGCAGCCAAACCCTGTTTCTTTCTCCTTACCTTGTGCGAGTATGTGTGCGGATGTATATACAGATATAAATTTTATACTTTGCATGGAGACTTCACATGCTACATTCTGGAAATGACTGAATGGACTTATTAGACTCCAGAAAATAAGACACAGAAATGCCGGTTGATCCATTATTACTGCAGGGCATATAGCACCACTCAACCACATTAGTAGTTGATGTTTGATGATAAATCAATAATACCTTTTATCTTCTAAGTAAAAGATATTTTATTCTCTTCCGCCTTTCCCGTGATGGGTGATATAAAACCAGGAGCTGCACTCACATTCTTAAGGCAAGATTTTAAAACTATTTTGGTGTAAGATTCACATTTGCAAGCTGCCCATGCTTCCCATATTGGCAATGATTTTGACAAATGTAAAAAAGTCACTAATATTTTGACACTTTCACTGCCCAACTATGATACCAGCTGGCTGTGAATTCAGTTATTCATTGTTCTGCTGTATTTTAAAGACTGGTCCAGAGCCAATGTACTGGACCGGCTCCATTCATTCATTTTCAAGATTGAAGTTTCAGCTAACTGTAGTGGCCATTTTTCAAATAGATCTGGAAACCTCTTCCAATTTAACAGCATCATACAGAAGAGAAAAAGTCAAGTGTGCATGTAGATTTAAAGCTCTTCTCTTCAAGGGAAGGAATATATATGTTTCAGCATGAACCAACCTAGTCTTCACAGGATTTCTGACTGCTCTCATTTTTTTTTTTTAAGACGTGACCAGTGTTTTCTTCACAGAAAAGCAAGCAAAAAAATTAAAATCTTTATAATGATTAGATGGATTTAAAATAAAATTGGACTGAGGGATAATTGTTCTGAATTCTTAAAATGAGAACTCACTACACTGGCCTCATGCTGCCTGAGATTTATAGCAACTCAATTGTTACTTTTAAAGAAACTGAAAAGAAACTTACAGGTTTTTTGTCTCCAGGTGGGCAAATACAACTTTAAAATGGACAGAGATGGAGCTCTCAGAAGTCCTTAGCGCACTTGCGGTGCAGACCAGAAGTACGGGACCCTTTGTAAGTCCGATCTTTTCTGATCTGAGCATCCCAGAGAGCAGATAAGTTAGCAGGTCCTTTTGAAGTGCCCTTCTTTACTAAATATAATAAAAATGTGCTTACTTAGTAAGTCTTCTTTATTGTGCCTGCTAACGTTTTACACTGATTCCACAGCCAGTAACAATATTCATCCCTCTGGCTTGTAACTCTCTGATTAAAAAACAGATTGCCAGCAGTCATCTGCTATTGTCTGGCTTCTTAAATTCTGTTTCTGGTTTAATTTACTTGATTGTTCCATGCACTATTCATGAGTTCTATAATATTCCAAACTTTAATTTCAACAGATTAATTCTTACTAATTATTCAACATATGAACCTGCACATGAGAATTGTACTGTATGCACCATCCTGAGGCACAGAATGCAATGTCGAATCGTTTTCTGATTTCAAGTGGAAAACAAACTAATTATGTGGAAATATGATAATATATTGTGCTGCAGGGACCAGCCCTTTGTCTGTTTAGAAATGTTTACTTATGATCGGCTCCCTGTGTTATTTCTTCCAGGAGGAGCTGCCCTTTCTTAATGCATAAACATTATTGACTGGTCCATGATTCTTTACTTCAAGAAAGCTGATTTACATAATTTTATATTACTTCCGTCTGGTGGAAACAAACAAGACATCCCAGGAAAGTAATAATTGAGCTAGCTGTAGCAATCTTCTGGAAAGATAAGACACGGAAGTCCTTGGAAATGAAGGATCACTTATTTCGCTTTTATTTCTCCTACTTTTTTTTTTTTTAAGCTGTCACGCAGCTTTACCTCTGCACTGTTTGATTTGATGCGTATCAGCATCCAGCTCTTCAGCACAGCATGGGGTGCAAATCAACCATCAAAAAACTGAAGTAGAACACGCTTTCTCCAGTTTTCTGTCAACGTACCCCAGTCAAAGCTAATTGGGTAACGTTGGTGGTATGAAATATCATGGTACTGGATCATTTGCTGTTTGGGAGAAGCGCGGTGAAGTCCTGCCGTGGTCGGTGGAGCTGTCAGCGGTCTGGTCTGTGCTGTCTCAGCCTTACCAGGCGATGCAGCAAAACCTTGTTGTAATGCTGCTCAGCTGAAACAGAAATGATTTAGTCAAACACAGGAGGGGAAACAAGACACCCCCCACCATCAAAGTAATACATTTTTGCTTCCCATGCTGTATGAAATGCAATATGTGCTACAAACTGAAGGGTTGAAATACGTTTTCATAAATTAATCACTGGAGGAAAATATAAAAATAAAATAGAGGAATTGAGTTTCTCAAGGGACCCTGATCAGTAGTGGCGTTACGTAGCAAGCCAAGGCTCTAAGAAAACAAACACCAGCAACGATGGAGGAAGGTGAAATCTGGTCCTTAGAACTACATTATAATAGATGGTGATACAATGTGGTTTAGCGTATATCATAATACTCTCATTCCCCCTAGAAAGCCATCTTTTAAATAACAAGGAAGGTATTTGGTTTTCCATTCTTCCATCTTCCTCAATAGTTTGTAGTTTGAGCTTTACAGTATCTAATGCATTCCAGTATTTATCCCACTTACTTTTTGCTTTATGATGGCAAAACAGTTTGCAGATCATCTGTTTTCTGGTTCATCTGTATTTTTACTATTATTTCTATTGTGTCTTGCCTAAGGACCCTAAAGGGTGATCAGAGGGATGCATAACTAATGCAAACAACAACCCTGTCCTAAAAGCTCCTATTCTAGGGTCCAATTTCTGGATCCAGAAAGAAACTTAGCATTCATTTAGCAATTTTTATTTGGTAACTCTAATGGAAGTTTGCAAGTACGTTATCCCTATCTTAAAGTGTAAAAACTGAATCAATGCTGTGACCAGAAGTTGTTTCACTCCTCTCTGAAAGAATGTCTATGCTCTGCATCTGCCTGTCCCAACCCTGGTGCTCCCTGGAGGGATGGAAAACAGAACCGATCTTGGGATGAATCCCTTTATTTGTTCCAGGCACTGATTTTCCCAAGATTTTTCCTGCTAGAAAGAAAAATGGAGGAATCTATTTTTCACAATGAAAATGTTCCCAGAGAGACCAGGACAGCTCAGGAAGCATATGCAAACTCAAAGAGGCAGCACAAAGGGGAATTTTTAATATTAATTTTAGATATTGCATTTCGGCTTGATATGAATCTAAAAAATACCGTCTTATATTCTAGTCTGAATTTCCTGGTATCAGTTAAAGGTGGTTTTGTTCACACTTAATGCAGTGATCAGGGAATGAGGAGGATGATGGGACTATATGGATGAGATGGTTATTTCTCTCATTTGGGCTCAGACTTGAAGAGTAACTTGCTCCTTTTCTTAGAAATAAGGACCGTGGAAAACTTCCTTGGGAAATGGCTGTAGACCATCTTTTAATGGTATTTAAATAATTGAAATGTAAATATCATCATAACCCAGCAGACTGTGTTTTCTCTTTGTTGCAGGCATGCTTAGCATGTTGGAAAGGCAACGCAAGGAAACAGGAGAAAGGAGGATGTTTCCCCAAACCCAGGGCATACTACGGATCCTGCTGCAGCCTCAAGCCGTACCGCTGGCTCCAGGCTGTGATCCCGTCTGATCTCCAGCTCAGCTGGGTCAGTCCTTGGCTGAGAGTTGTTCCTCAAAAATAAACCGGAGATGTTTCCAGATATGAGAGATGGCTGAAGGTAGTTGGCTGGGGCTGGATCAGACCACACCATCCAGAGAAGAGCTTTCTGCCACTTCTAGCCCCCCACCTGCAACCAAACCAGCAATGCTTGCCGGCAGTTGGTGGAGTCGATGATGCTAACCCTGCAGCACTGTGCACCACGCCTTATAAGTGCCATTGCTCCGCTTTGCGGGTTGGGAGTGGTGTGATGAAATATCTTGATCAGAACCAGGTAAGAACATTCCTAGCAGTGCAAGAACATGAAACCGTATCTTCCATGTCCTGAGCTACTGCTCTGAAAAGGACAATCTCTTGATCTATGTTTGAAGTCCCTTCAATTCAGCTTTCATAAAACCTGGGCATCTTTTTGCAAGAAGGCAAGATTTTCGATTATTTCTTTTTTTTCAGCACTATGACTGTATATGAGTATAAAATGAAAAAGGGAGGATTTTCTCACGCTTGCCTGGAGAGCCGGGGGTGCTCTGAGCTGACCGATACGGTCACCTGGGCAGTGTTAATGTAGGAGGTGCGGGACTTGATAAGAGGTGGGAGGATTGTTGCAAAACCTGAAGTTTATGCCTGACCAAGGATACCACCATCCCCTTCCTTCCCTTAGCACAGCTTAAGCCCCAAGGTGAGAGCAGCTGCCGGAGCAGTGCGTCTCACCCATAGGGGCGCATTACAGGATCTCCCCGAGGCCTCTGCGGATGATGGGGTGTGGGATGCTAATGCATTTTGTCCTGATCTACCCAGGCTCATGATGTGTGCGCCATTGGTTAATGCCTCTGTGCAGGCATGGAGCAACTTGTTAATTCCTGGCAGCTCTGAGCACAGGGCTGAGTTGTTTAACTTTTGATGCATTCTGCAGGAGCCATTGAAGGCATCAGGAAAGTTTGCTCTCTGCTGCTCTGACCTACCTTGAGCCTCAGATGTTCCCTCTTTCAGAAACTAGCATATTGGTTGGGATTTGTGAGGGCGTTAGGTGGTTTTGCTCAAAGAAGCAGTGGGGCAAGAGTCATCCTTGTTTCTAGATAAAGGAAGCTTTTCAGTCCTTCCCTCTGGTTGCGTCCAGACTTTCCCTTTTTTTCCTTCCTTCCTGGATGTTTTCGATAAAGGACAGACTCCCACTCCACTGTGCTTTGTCATTACTAATCCCTAGAAACCCCAAGGAAGCTAAAGAATGGTATATCCTCAGCCAAGTCATCTGAATGGGGCCATCTCTTGCACCCACATTTTTGCTGGTGCACCCACCAGCTCCTGCAGGCTGGGTCTGCATCCTTTGGCCAGAATTTATGGACATCAGTTACCCTTCCTGCCCTATCAGAAATTGCCACAAATAAGGTGCTGAGCATACTCAGATTTACCATATACATTTTTTTACCGTGTCTCTGTGGTGGGTTAGCTGGTGCCACCCATACTGGATTTCACTGGAAAGAGGCCTGCCATGGTTACTGACTTAAATGATATATGCCGAGAGACTTTTGTTGTGGGAGTGACTGATCCAAAGCCTGCTGAAATAAATGCAAAGAATAGCCTTGTCTCCAGTGGGCTTGGGATCAGGCCCAGATTCATGATCATACTATACTGTCTTTTTTCATAATTTTGTGAGAATGGCTTTTTCTTTTGTGCAACAAACCATAACTAAGGGGAGTGGGGAAGAAAGGAAGGCAAGGAGAACCACAGAAACTGTGCTAAAGGAATTTAAAATGAAAAATGCATTAAAAATTTAGTATGTGAGCAAAACCAGACTACTTTGCTCTGGAAGGGTGAAAGGGAGGAAAAATTATTATTTTAATATGTACCAGGCAAGGACAAGCACAAATCTGACCACGTCTGAGAACAGCAAAGAGCCACAGCCTTGGCTGACATTGAAAAGTTCTGGCAAATATCTCTGTTTAAAAGAAGGGGTGAGAGAAAGAAAGAGCCAGATCTGGCACATAAGCCCCTAGATGTTTGTTTGAAGCTATACCACACTTAGCTTTTGCGACTTTTTGCCTTATTTGAATGCATACGTTTGATAATAGGAAATGACATATTTATATTTGCTCCTTACATTACTCAGGAGTCTTTTAACGAGTTCAGAGAATTAGTACAAAGGGTTCTGCGAGCTTCTGTGTCACTCTTGCCAAGGCAACCTGGTAATTAAGGGTCACACTCTGTAAGTAATGTAAATCTAACAGCAGTGGGAGCTCAGGTGACTGGCAGGTAACCCCAAGATCTTTAGCGGGGAAAGACAATTTTCTCACATGAGCAGAGCGAGTTTGGGTTGGCTCCATCTGCAGGGAACATCCAAAGCTCCCGGTGAGACCCCTTGTGTCCCACCTGGTCATGCTAGTCTGCCTGCGAGCATCACCTTGCAAATTGAGATCTTAAAGAGCGGTTGTCAGACATCCTCACAGTATCTCCATATGTTTTCAGGTTTTCTAATGGGCTACGCTTGAATCCACCATGATTTTTTAATTATTTCTTTTCGCAGGAAAAATTTGTCTTCTAGGGGCTAAGAGATGGGTCTAGAGAAAATCTGGTTGTGCCTTTCAGGACTCTGCATTGAGTTAGGTTCTTCATGAAACTGGACGTGCACGTCAACAGTGTCTGTATGGAAACTTCTGGAAAGAGCCTTATCATGGAGTAGAACAGACAGTTCTTCTTTGGGTGATTTTTCCTTCTAAAAGCCGCTGTGCGATCAAGAAGGAGATACATACGTGAAAGCGGGGAGATGCAAATACGCAAGTCTAGGCCGTCCACATTAAACACCCAAGGGGGGGAAACAAACCCCCTCGTTTTCCTGCAGGAGTAGACATGAGTAAGAGATGTCAGTACAGCTATGACATCTGTTTACATGGGGATTTTATGCACCTGTTCACTAGGCAATAACAAATGCTTACCATGGTGGTAGCTGTATCACACGGTACATATGCTGCTTCTGACATACATAACACCTCTTTAAGGAAACACATGGCCCCATATGTCATGAGAACTTGTTTACATTCTACAATACAGTAATGGAAAATATGTTTCATAATAAATGTTTTCATCGTTTTTGTGTTTAAGGAAAGAATGGGAGTTTTACGCCCTAGCTGTCAAGCTGAGTGTCCTCCCTCATTGTTCTCATTGAGAGATGTGTGGCTGTGGACTAAATTTCCTACAAGCTTTCAAAATTCAGAGAAGTTGGGGTTTCAACTGGTCAGTTTAAAGGGTCAATGTCCATGAAAAAGGTAAAATTAAAAAAAAAAGTAAGATGGCAACATATATTTAGGTGCAAATCAGAGTATTTATTTGTTTGACTTGCTATCAAAAGTCAAATTTCTGGTCAATTTGACAAGAGCAAATGTCGTGTATTGCCTGCGTAAAGCTCTTGAGATACTGAAGCCACCTTAGGACGAGTATCCCAATGGCTTTTCAGCCCCAGCTTTTAGTTCAGTCACCCTGGAACCAAGAAAAGAAATCATATTACTTCATATCCATAAAATGAAGCATGTTCTTGCTTGAAGATTGTCTAGTCCAACCTCCTGAGAAATTAATTTGAATAGGTTTTTTGCTTGGATGTGGTTTGCTTGAGATTATTCAGGTTTATGCTGCCATTTTAAGGCTTTTTCTTTCTAGCAGTTCAGTTTTCAACGGTCAGCGTTTTCATCACGAAGACTGGTCATACACAGGATTCTGTGTCCTCAATTCAGTCCTCTCTGCTGGGGCAAGATTTTACCCTACAATTAAACTGACTAAACTAAGAACTTAAAAAAAGGAGATGTTACTTCGTACGGAAGGCAGATCCGAGAATTAGTGATTCTTATTTTAGGGAATTTTTTTTTTCTTGATATTTAGCCTGACTGTCACTTTCTGGGATTTATTTTTGTGGCGTTAGCTAATGAGAAAATCAGACTCTACCTTGTTTGGGGAATCCACTCATTTGCAGACAAAACTGAAGTGTGAATGAAAAGTGAGATGCGTGGATAAACAACTTTTATCATTTTCATTTAAGGAACGATCTACTGATATATTGTTAAAATACATCTTTTCTCTATTTAGCCCTGCCGCAAAGCAGCATTCACCACTATTTCAGCAGTTCACTTGATATAAAAAAATGGATGAATAGATCATTGATTCCAGAATATAATAGCCTAAGCTGGTCCGTTCTCTTTGTGCATGGATTCAATGTTGTTTAACAACAAAGAATTTTCATGAGTTTCACAGTGTGGCCACCCCAAGTACTTTTTATTACCTTTTATCTCCTCTGCCTCATCTATCGTATAGGTGTATAATTTAAAAAAGCACATTTTATTTTCTTTATTTTAAACTAGCTAACTGATAACTTCTTTAGGTGCCTTTAACTGCAGTCTTGTGAGAAATGCAAACAGTTTGGGCTGTTGTTTCTTTTTTTGCATTGGTTTAGTTTTTATGCAGTGCAATATTTATTCCCCTCTCCCAACGTCCTTCCAAGACTGGAAAGTCCTTGTCTGTTTTGGCCAAGCTTGGAGAAGTGCTGTAACTCTATGTGATCTGCGAAACAGGGGCCACAGAAAACTTTAAAACCGTGTTATGAAATGCGTCAATGGTAAAATGATAGTAAAACTATAAAAATAGATTAAAATGCACTTTTACTGACATTTTCTGGCTTATACTTTCTCATTGTTAATTTCTGAGTTATCTGGGACTTGTGCAATTTGTTAGGGTATGAAGGTACTCTTGCCCAGATGTATTTGAGGACAAAGGTATGTATTTTGAGTAGTCTATGAGCTGAGTATGTGTTTTTGGTTTCAAACATACCGCTCCAGTGTACTACTACGTGTGCTAAAGTAACCCATTTTGCAGAAACTCTGGCGTTCCCAGGATACCACGAAGCAACTCTGACCTTCAGCATCTGCAGGGCAAAACTTAATCCTACTCTTGACCGACGCTTGCATTGTCACTGCAAAAAGTTTAAACGAAACACGTCCCAAATTGACTGGTCCCTGCAGTTTGCATAATAGAGAGAAATATGATATATTCTTTTAATATGTTGCAAAGCCTAAGACCCTAATTCAACAAAGCATACAAGTCTCACTGGCTTCAGGGATGCTTAAAGTTATCCGTGTTCCTCATTGCCTTGTTGACTTGGGGCCATAGATATAAAGAGAATGCATGCCCTATTAAAAACTGACCTCGTTAAAAGCATGGGCTTACCAGGCTTTAATAGTGCTCAGTTTCATTTCTAAAGAATTCCACTTTTTTAAAAGTACATCTTTAACACACCAAAATGTAAGGTTTTTTGGTCCCTAGGATAAATTATCAGCTAACAGAATGATATATAAGACTATGTTTATACCCATGCTGAAGCTTGGTTTTCATCACACAGATATTGTGTTTTTATATCTAAAAAAAAATATGTATATATAGTGTATATGCATCTGTATATATATTATTTGTAGGCTATTCCCACAGTTAGGGCCAAGTCTCTTTGAATTTATAATTGCACATGGAATAGAGGGGATAGCGAATCTTGTTGGACTTAGAATTCTTGTCAGTCATTTCTTACTCTTAAATACATCCCCCCCTTTTTTTTTTATTCATTACATGTACATAAATCGAGCAAATTTGAAAATATTTGGAATGCATTTAAGTGTTGTATCTTAATCCATCTATTTGTTTTTGATGTCCTTTAGAAGATGATGTTTTCAACTTCAACTGTGTTAAAGTACACAAGTACCTTTTAAAACACTGATTGAAATCCTGGTTTTGGGCTTTTGTATGTTACATTTGCTACTGAAATTTGCAATGAAATCTCACCTATTAATTTCTCCTATAAACTCTACTGAACTGGACTATTGCTCATGTACTTAGGTGTCTCGTTCACAGCGGAGTGGTGACAAGCTTTATGAATGGGAGAATGGCATCATTTAAAAAAGAAGATAACTTGAAATCCCTAAGGAAGAACAGTTTCCCAGCATTTTAAGGTAGCAAACAATGTTCCATTAGTCTGAAGCCAACCTTTTTTTCACTTATTTTCAAGTCAAGAAGCAATATGATAACAACCTATAGAAACTTGGCACGATAATTAAATAATCCTTTTTCTTCCAATCTCTGATCAAGCCGTAAAGAGAAAAATCACAAAGATGAGACAAATTTTATTTTGCTATCATATGCGGTGAGCAGTTTCTGAGAAATACCGTTTCCTCACTATGGGGAACCAGTGCTCACTAATAGCAGAGCCAAGCAAAATTTCTGAAAATTGTTATTGTAATGTTTACATAATGAGATCATATTTTTTTCCCCTTATGAAGTACAGGTGCAAAACCTAAACACTCTGGTCCCAGAAGTGCAACTTTCCAGCCATTTCTTTCTTAAGCAGTCCTTGCAAACTCAACCAGCCAACTATTAATGGGCTACTGACAACCTTGGTAAATCTCTTTTTTTTTTTTTTTTTTTTTTCCTCTTGCAACCCTCCCAATGCAAAACAACCCCTCAACATCTCCAGATCTTTCTGCTTGTTAATTTTCTTTCTGTCTTTTTTCTTTTTTCCCCCCTCATATTTTCTTTTTTTGAGGACCAGTCAACCTACAGAAGAGCATCTGCTGGACCCTGAGTGGGGAAGCAGACATGCGGAAGCCTTGCAAGTGTGAAAGCCAGGAGTGGGTCAGACCCCAGATGGTGAGTGTTTGCTCTTAAAAAGGCGGCTCTTTCTCCTTCAAAAGAAGGGAGGTAGCACCCTCTAGCACTGAGCCTTTGCTACCACTCCAATGACAGGCACTGCCAAACATAAATCAGAGTGATAACAGCCTCTGCTGGGGATTCAGACCCGCATTTTCCTGCATGGAAGATAAAATCTTTTCTGGTTCTTAATTCAATCACATACCCAACTGGCAATCTTGCATATCAAAATGGGAATCCTGGGAGGCTGCTGGAATATGCAGATCAACAGAAGCTAATTAGCATTTACTTGCAGCCATCCTTAACTGATTGGCAGCACAGCTGTGGGGACCAAGCTGAACATGCTGAGTTGCATATTTGTATGGCCACCTGCCATTTGGTGGGATCCAAAATAGTGTAAACTACCACTTCACAATAACTCAGTGACCTTAGTTTTGAAGTAATATTGAACAGACATATTTGGCTAAGTGTATAATTAGTGCTTATTTCACCTGACATGCAGTTCAACAATAGGCTGTGCAGCAGTACCTTTTTAATTTGACATGCTGATGTCTTAATTGAGATTGACAACTTGTTAGAGAGGTACTATATTTCCAATGCAGGCTGAGAGCTACCCATCATCACCGACTTCCCTAAGCATATGAAACGATGCGCTTTTATGCCTTAAAACATATCCCAGCTATTTGGAACGGGCCAGATGAACAGGAGTAGAGCTGATGAAGGCAACGGGACCATTTCTTGCAGGGGTTTTATGTGAGGACTTTTATTGCTTTGCTCAAAATATGCAGTGGAGTGGGGTGTGACCCAGAAAATAAAAATGTCAGGAAGCATAACAAAGTAAGTAAGAGAGGAAGGCATGTTAAGCAGAAGAACGCCAGCATTGTAGGCCAATTCACACAATGGTGGTGAAGTGAGAATGAATGAAAGCCGTACCAATGATTTACTGTAAGCCATTGAGAAGAGAGTGGTGCCTCTCATGGTTAAACAAGCAAAGATCTGTAGTGTGATCGCCTCATCATCCTAATCTGGAAATCTGGGCTACCTGGATGTTGGGATACTTCTATTTACAGGCAAAAATAACTGAAACAGATCAAATTTGTGTATCCGTGACAAACTATAACTACCTCTGTGAATTGGCATGTTTTCTCAGGGTGGCTGGACTAGCTTGTAGCAACAAGGAATTTGGTCCGGTTTCAGACTGCATACTAGAGAACTGAAAAAATATATATACGAGTCTGATAAGCGATAGCAAGAGTACATCTGGGATTGCTGATTTATGTGAAATATAATGAAATATGTAGACACAGCTATAATACTCACTGGAAGATGTAGTAGCATAGTGATAGATAAGAATGGACTTCTTGTTTGTTCCCAAAAGGGGGCCGTAACCTGTGGAAAAACATCACTTCAATCAAAACTGTATTCTGACTATTCCCATGTCACATGGACAGAAGCAAGCCCTGGAGTTCATCTGCTATTCCTTACCTGGGAAAGTACTGTAAAAAAGGCCTGCTATGCCTTAACCATAACCTGCCTTTCTTGGTTTCCTTGGGATAAGGATGTTCAAAGATAATTTGGAGGGACATGACCATAAAGCATTTTGTGTTTATTAAAACACACACACATAAAGCACGTTCCTGGTAATGTAAAGGAACGGGTAAGTGGCCAAGTTCACAAAAACAATGCCCTCATGAAAGGCGTAAGCCAGAAATTGGAAGAGCCCACAAGGCCATTAAGTCCAGGTGACCTGCCTCTGCAGAAGTAATTCCAACAATTGCTTGATGTTTGTTCTTTGCTACATTCTCCATCGTTTTTGTCAGTGCTCTTCAAGCAGAGACAGCTGTTGAATGTTACAACAGGGGGAGAGTGACTCTGTTCTTGAGCCCTGATGTGAAGGCTTTGCACGCATGGCCCCAGAATTGCCTTGGCTCTTTCTGTAGCCACGCTGAATCAAGCCATCTGCTTCATTCAGCTACTGGAGGAGAAAAATCTCAACTTGACTACAAAGAAACCCTGCCAGATAAGTAAATACTTCTGAGTTAAGGCTTCATAGACAATTTATCACTATTGCAATGAATTCTGCAATATGTAGTAATTGCTGCAAGGTGTTGTAGATGTAGCCTGCTGGTCCAAAGGCAACTGAAGGTGAGAGGAATTCTCCCATTGTCTTAGATGCCCTTTGGATCACACCCACAATTATCACAAAATTGTGTAGTTCTGTTTCTGGACATAAACAGGGATTTCCTCGTGTTAGGCAGATCGCACGTGTCAAGAGTCTTGCTCCTGCCCAGACAGATGTTGATTTCCCAGGACATGTTGTTTTGTGAGGATCTGAGCAGGCTTGGTAGCTGTTTGAACGTAGAGTGAAAGAGTCATAGGAACCTAAGCTGACAGGCAACTTGACAGCCTGTTGGGCAGGTTGCTGCAGCTCTGGGCTTTAAGTATGCATGGGAAGCCAGGAGCCTAGGAGCATTGGCTCCTGAGCCCCGAGACTCCCATTCATCTGGGACTTCCAAGTTCCTGTCTTCGTATTATACAGCCAAGTGGAATTTTAATTAGAAACTTATCCAAATCGTTTGATAATTTTTCAAACCTTCTAGATTTCCTTATTTTCCTTCCAAATCAGAATGAAAACAAACTCCAGAATATTAAAATAATAGCTGTGCCAGAATTACGTATCTTCATCCAACCTCACTTTTAAATTTGTGTCACAATAGGGTTTGTGACTGAGTTATGTCATGTTGCATCATGCTGTGTGAATGACAGCCTGATATTGTAAGTGCTCATCACAGTGCTGTATATGTATAAAGATATTCTGAGTTCTGCCAAAAACCTGACGTGGTCTTTTGGGAAAATGTACATTTGCTAAAGCGCAGAAGTAGTAGTAGGGGCAAGGCAGTGAATGCGTTCTCCGTCAGCCTACTATTGTTGTGGTTGCTCGTAAGAGCTAAAATCTGACGGTGATTGAGGTGTATGGTGCACTTCCTCGGTGGGCTGGTATGCAAAATCACACATCTCCCTAAAGACATCCGAGCTGGCATCTACTATCAGCACCACACTGGGCATCTCTGGCATAATGGCTGATGAAATGGGCTGCTAAAGAGCTTCTGATTACCTTTGACCATGAGTTTGTAGCAAATGACAAAGAGATAGCATCATTTGAAATTAAGGCAGGACTTTCTGTGGTGAGCTGCGTGAACATCTCCGGATGTTCCTGGGGAATATATTGACCATGCGTTGGGTACGCCAGGCAGTGCCAGGCAGTACTCTTTTGTGAGACTTTCACACTTTGACCAGAGCATGGCATTTGCGCCATGACTGCTCCGTTGCCTTTCTGATGAAGTGGGCCCTCCCTTAGGAGGCTCAAGAAGGTAAAGAGGCCTAAATACGACAAAAAGCTACTGGACCCTGCAGAGGGATAGCTGGGAAACACTTTGTGTCATCCCTGAGGTTGGAGAAGATGATCCTGCTAGCATTAAAACAAATTATATGAATTTCAGGTTCCTGCTAGCGAAGAAAGCCACTCTACCTGTTTAGGAGCACATTGTGGATATTTGCTTAGTGGAAGTGTCTGTCTCTCACATCCAGGGGAGATCCCATGAGCAACAGGACAGTTGATCCAACTGGCAAGCTCTGGGGCACCCCTTCGTTAGGATTTGTCCTCATCCATGGTGATGCTTTAATAGTCGATCGGACAACTCCATTTTAAAAGCCTGTGCTGCAAGCTGAAGTGGGATGCAGTCCTCGCTAAAGACTTTTGCTTCTTTTCCACTATGCAAAATAACAAAAAAGACTAATCTTAAAACTGCTCTTAATGAGTATAACCAAAATATTAACAGTAGTAAACAAGAATACATTTGCTCATAACTTGTCATATCAGTGTAATAAATTA
Organism: Rissa tridactyla; assembly: GCF_028500815.1. Lineage (NCBI taxonomy): Eukaryota > Metazoa > Chordata > Aves > Charadriiformes > Laridae > Rissa > Rissa tridactyla. The sequence continues at coordinate 51,842,250 of NC_071473.1, read as the reverse complement.
AGCCAGAAACACATTAACATTTGACAGCTTAAACAATGCAGGAAAAAATACAAACCTCACAGGGACTATGTGAAGCATGTTGGCAGTTTAACAGACATTTTGAGATGTAGATACATATATCAACCTTTCTGAATTTAGTCTTGATAACTCCTTTTCCTCTGTGTGCCAAAACACTGCCGTGTGAAGACTAATGAGTTCCAGATTTGTTTATCTTTGGTGGCTAAGGCAGATTCATGAGCCCCTTGAACCTCTTTTACAGCGGCCATGTGATACCAGCGTGCAACACCAGAGGCAGAAACGTCTCTTTTACGCTGATGGATATACGGCGTGTTAAAAGATCTTACAAGAAAGATGTCCTTGGCCATCTGATACAAGGGACCATGTCAAATCTGTTTTGGATGATCTATACAAGTGAATTGTCCTGCCTGTTAGCTTTCATATGTGTTTTATGTTTATGTTCAGAGGTGTAATAACAAATGCTTGGAATAAATCTCGCACATGAAATAGGGATTATTATGTCTAACAGCAAGACTTCATGTTGTGCACTCACCAGATTTTTGTATGGGTGATTGTTTTTTTCCAAACTTTTTCATATTGTGTGAGCTCTCCAATAAACATCGTAGCTCTGGAAGACCCTGGGCCACCTAAGTGAAACTTCATCCTTTTGCGTTTCGCCTGTTTGAGCTCTGCTTTCTTATTTGGCTCTTTAGTAGTTTGTTTTTCCATTAATCGATTTTATTTTTTTGGTGCGTTTTAATGTTTGCCTATTATCTAGATCTGTGGCCGTTCCAGGTGAAAGGAGGGGTTATGAATATGCATCTTTATCAAAATTAACATACAACATTTTGCGTAGACTTCCGTGAGAGCAGAGCAGAGCATTTTCCTGCTGGAGGTCCAAGCTCGTTGTTTCTTTGTGGACTAATCTTTGCTCAGTTCTGGGGAGGGTGTTTTGGATCTGTCATCCCCTCAAACCCACGACTGGTTTTTATCTCTTGCCAGGACAAAGTTGGTGCAAAGGCACCTTAAACAACTTAAAGCAGAGAACGCTGTGTGGGAGTCCCTGTGCTGGACCTGCCTCTCCTGCCGGGGACAGGAGGGGCAGCCAAGGCACGTGCCCAGCGACAGCTGTAGGTAACAGAAAGTTTAAATGACTCTGATGAACACTTGACTTTCTGCCTTCAGATTTCTTATTCATGATTAGCAGTGTAACAGAGGCTCTAATGTACTCTTTCCTTAGTTACGGTCTGAAAATACCTTTTTTCCTTGAATTGAAACGTGGTGTATGTGTTTAAGTAACTTTGTTGTTGTTTTTTTCCTGTTTTAGCAGTTGCATTTGGACTAGCTACTTTTGCAGAGTAATTCCTTCCTTAGCAGAGACTGCTCTGTATCCTCCTGTTTCTTGTAAGTAATATCTTTTCATAATTTTTGACTGGTGGGGCCAGGTTATATTCTTTTAAACCAGCAGCAAGAAAAGTCAGTAATGAATCCTCCCTCCCCTCAATTCTGATTTGAGAACGATAAAATCCAAATGCAGCCAGAACTACGCAAGACTTTCTGTACAAGTATGACGGTAGGTATCCGTGTCCCCTGCAGAAGGAGATGCAATGCACGTGTATCCTTGTAGTGTGTGATTTGGGAAGGAAGAGGAAAAGTAAAGAAAGGTTTGTTAGAAAAACTGACTTATGTATAGGGAATATTTTTGGCGTTATTTGTAAGAAAAGCTTACTTGCTATTTGAATATTTAATAAGTAATCGAACACCTCCACTGTTTTTTTCTAGTAACTGGCCTTTAGCTCTTTCTGATAGCGATACCAAACCGAGGTCAGAATTTATTGCATAATAAAGAGAGGTAAGAAACGCTTTTGGGTTTCACCGCTCCTGGATGTCTCTGTCGCTCTCTGTGCACAGCACACTCCCGCGACAGCCCGCCCGAGCCTGCAGTCCCCACGTGCTGTGCGTTGTATGAACACACGGCGAGAGACAGTTCCTGGCCTGAAAAGTTTACCGTCTAAATGGATGTGGCAGGTGAGAAGTGGGTAGCAGGTAATTTTCTTTTATTATAAATGGACATCTGGACTGGTGAGAAGGGGAAATGATTCAGCCATAGGTGGGAATTTTGCCCACTCTGGGTGGTCACAGAGTCTCTGCTCACAGGTCACGCTGCCTTCTCCAGCTCTCTATTTCATGGATGCAAAAGCAATCGTTTGATTTTCTGAACAGAAGAAAAATCTAAAAAGAAAAAAAAAAAGCCATCTCATGTAAGAACAGTAGTCCATTTCTCTACCACAAGTGATGACTGTTCTTGTTCCAGTAAAAGCCAGACCTCCTCATAACATACCTTATAACCTGTTAATTATAATTTCCTTCTCTAACACTTGGATCACACTACTAAATATTTTTAAATATCTATATATGTGTTTTTTAAGCTGCTGGGTTTGGGTTACACCTTTTCCATATGCCCAACCCACACAATCCCATCAACGCTTTCACACACCAGTCAAACACTCTATATTTGTGTGAAACTCACTGAAGGAAAAAAATTTCTATTACTACTACTACTAATACAAATTCATTTCTCACAACTATTAGTATTTTCCTGAATGCCGCTGAATGAATTTACTGCAATTGAATGTCTAACTTTTTGTTGTGCGGATTCAGTGAAAGATTTTTGATTTATATTCATAATTACTCCAGTCCCATCACCACACGCCTCATTTTTTCCTTTTTGCTCGACAAAGCTCCCTTTACAAAACTTAATCACTTTCTGTCTGAGCAATCCCCTAATACATTTTATATTCTGTTGTTGCTGGGAATGATGTTCTGAAAGTTGATATACATTGCAACAGCAGGTGTTAAGACAGGCAAGTAGGCAACAACAGCTCTTAGTGCATGAAAAAGTCTAATAATAGACAATTTGTTCACCTGGCACTGGCTGCATAAGCATTTGAGATGAGCTCATTGTTATTTGGTGATGAGCTTTCTGCTGGTTGCACAGATGAAAATATGGAAAATCCAGGTTGTGGAAACAAAGGTTTGCTAATATTAGAACAGCATTAAATGGTGCATGATAGAGCTTGGGAGGTCGCAGGGTGAGCTGCGGGGTTTAAAGCAGTGAAACACTTCCATAACTAGGAAAGCAATCAATAAAGACACAGTTGTGTATATTCTTGCAATAAAATTACATGTGTAAACATTTTCAGTAACTCTACAACTGGGCAAGCTGTTCAGAGCAGGTTTGCACTCAGAAGTGTAGTTCAAGCTTTTTCCAGGCTCGTTGAAAATGTGGCCATTAGTTAGGGAAGCTCACCATGAAAAGCGGAGTTAAGCAATCCGGTCAAAATTGAATCATCAATCCGTAAAGGTAATTTTCCACAGCGGTCCTGTGGGGGCTGCCGGAGCCACGGGGCAGTGCTGGGAGCACCGTGACATCCCGCTGGAGTCCCAAGCACGACTACGCAGGGATGCACGTCCAGACCCAGAGCAGTCAGTGGGAGGAAGAGGATGCTGATTCCTGGGAGCCCACTGGACGCCTCCCAGGTGTTGTTGGTGTTGCAAGAGCATTTGGGAGGCTGTCTTCTCGGGGAGGGGAGCATGCCTGCTCTGGGGGAGCCTGGAGGAGGGGAGAGACAGAGTCTGCGGTTCCCATCCATTCCTCAGAACACACAGTGGAAGCAGTGTTTCAATTAAAAAGGGCAATGCCGCAGCTGAGTGTCCCTAGAACACCTTCTCCTTAGCATGTACCCTGCCCTTAGAAAGGGTGCTCCCCTCAGAACAGACAGCAAAATAAACGTCCTTAACCCCCAGGTGCATTTTCACGTCCTAGACTTCTAAAATTCATGAAATCACATTAATTATAACATACCATTAATTGTCATGTTTTTGCTTTTGAAGAGCAAAAACCCCTCTGATCTTTTTGATTGTCTTTGCTTTCCATAGGAAATGCTACAGGACGCTGTTCCTATTTACTCCTCTGAGCCATGCACACAGTCGTTTGCCTGGATCCCAGCGAGATGGAGGAAGAGGACACTATAAATGCTGTTGGACCTCTTTCCTTAGGCAGGCTGTGGAGATGAACTCTATGCCGGTGGTCGCTACTGGTGAGCTCCCTCTTGGTTTCGGTTGTACTAAAACTTTGCCTGCTTTGCAAAGTCCGGTTGCCCTTCTAGTTCAGTTGTAAATCAAAAATCTCAGTTCCTTGAGATTATGGGTGCAGTTCTCAGGAATCAGTAATCTTACGGTCTTTACAACTGCCATGTGTCAATGAGCCCTCATGACCGTGCAGTGCATTGAGCTCGCTTTCCAAAGCGTAACTATTAGCGCAGGTTTTGGGTCAAAAGCCACCTCCCTGTTAAGCTTAAACTACAGTGGATTGACAGATGTTTTGCTGTCATGCGGGGCTTATCTCACACCAGTGCTAGTCACCAGCATCAGGTCTGGTATTGCAAACATTTATGGCAAAGTTAAGCTCATCCAGCAAGAGGTCAAGATAATCCTATACCACCAAAAATAGTCCTAATTAGAATACTGGGTACTGACGACTTTAACAAATACTTCATAAGTAGGCAATGGTTTAAAAAGGAGTATGTGCCACTTCAAATAGTGAATATGCTGGAGAAATTTGTAAACATTTAGCAATCGGTTCATGTGTTGCTGGACCAGAGCAGTTGTGCAGTGATGGCCCTTGTGCCAGTGTGCAGGTCTGTTTGTCATTGAAAAGTTGAGGACCAAAGAGTTAGTTTCTTTATGTCAGTTGTTTTTGTTCTCTGTTCCTTTTTTTTTTTTTTCTTTTGTAATGTCAGCTGGAATTTAGCACGTAAGTGTTTAGGTATCCAAAGGGAGGCCACAACACTGCACACAGATCAGATTGCTTTTCCTTGCAAAACTCCCCCCTTTGCATTCCAGCCTGACAAAGTTTTGTTACAGTTACTCGGTGCATAGCTAACTAAATGCTTTAAATACTAATTAAAATAGATGATGTTTAACTGTTGGCCTATGCCATTTGTTTATGATGGAAGACAGCAGCGAAGCAGATTCATCTATTACCATTATCAGCAGAGTGTTTCTTTTCTTCTTCTCTTCTTATCCAAGCAATGCATATGTCCAGGAGCTGACTTGGTTCTTGTAAACAGCCTTGTTTCCAACAGAATCTCTTCCTCCACCTTTCCACCGTCTTATCTTTCAATTCACCCTGAATCTACCTTAAACCAATACATTCCAAGTTCCCTGGTTTTTCTTTATACTCGAAACTTTATATTGGAATTGTTTCAGGCCAGAATGCTTGCAGCCTCGTTCTCCGTATGCAGAAGCCCGTTCCCATTAATCAAAGGAAAAGCTGAGTAAAGTGGTACTATCCACATTCTCATTTTGGAAAATTAAAAGGCAGTATCGTTATTAAAAGCCAGTTCTGCTAAATGTTTTCTGATGGAGGGAGAATTGGGACACACTACACTGGCCGCTGACTTTGCCAAAAATATGACACCATGAGACACGATAAATGAATGTATAAATAGTAATTGTTCTGAAAGGGGTAGTCATAAATCACCAAGTGAGTTGCAGCACATTTCTTTCTCAGTGATACTTGAAATGTGATCTACCTTGCATTAAAAGAAAATCAGATTTTCTCTTTTGGTTGCGTTGAAATGATGTAGAAACTGGAAACCCAATTTCCCTGAAGCAGAATCCTATGCAAAATATGAAGCTCTGCAGTAAACACTAGACCGAGTTTTGCGAAGAGGAGGGGCTTGTTGAAGAGTGGAAACCAGCAATTTGTTGGAGTTAAGAGGTTATTAATCATGCAACACAGGGTTAGCAAAGTTCTGGCCTTGAATCAGCGACGCACTACAACAAATTGAATCACTCCAATAAGAACAAATAAGTTGCGCTGTGAAGTTCTGCAACAGATCTCAAAAGACCTTTTCCCTTGCAAAACAGCCTGGGTTGTGATGAAAAATAATCCTGTTATTTGTTGTGATCATTTATCATCAGAATTTGACCTGTCTCATGCTGTCTGTGTCGATATTCTTCACAGGGTTCATCTACTGTGCTTTGGGGTGGAGAAATTACCTGCAGACCACCTCTTCCCTTTTTTGCCCTGAACATTAGTACTCGCACAACCTGGGAAACAGAACTGCTGAAAAGCTGGGATCTGACAGGCTTGTAGGATGGCTCAGCCCTGGACCTTATCAAAAGGTCTTTCTTTCTAAGGATGGGGTCCTGTGGACATGCCCCTGCGGACCTGATCCAGCTCTGGTTTAGTTATTAGACCAGATACAGGATTCACAAGGCACTTCAAAGCCTGGGTCCTCTGAATTTCCAGAAATCCTCTAGCCATCTCCCTTTTCTCTTCCAGGGGTCTCTCCAAGACCAAGTCTCTGCTGTGCCTTTTAGCAGTGGTGTGTAGGTTGGCATCACTAGCTATAATTCGCTGTAATTACATTTGAAAGTAGACCCTTGATAAGATTTGGAAACAGGGACCAGCTCAGTTATGCAGCTATGTGATTTGATTTTATTTGCTTTGGTTTCACAGTCTGCCTCTTGTCCTGCTTGTTGTTTGTCACACTCCCTTGTGCTCTGGTTTAGATCAAATGAGCTCTTCTACGCTTCCTGTTTGTATAGCTTAGGATGTAGGGACAGCCCAGGAAAAAAGCCTGGGGCCTCGAAAAACACAGATTTGCTTGGAGAAAGGTAGTTTTGGCAAGGCAGGGGGAGAAGAGACTTGGCAGTCACGAGGGGGCTACAGCAAAGGGGGTATAACCGAGACCTGGTGCACCTCACCAGCCCTTTCATCAGGTTACAAGGGAAAACCCAAATGTTTCTGAGCAGAAACATTTTCCATCAGCCACAAGTCCATCCGGGACTATTAAAAGGCTACTGTATTTCTTGTATTTCTATAAATATGAAGTGGTCAGGTGAACGTTACTTTGTTTTCCAGTATTATTCTGTAATAGCAGATGTGTGTCTTTTTTTCACTGGGTACCTGAACCCCAGCAGTCGAGATGCTCGGGCAGCCTTGACATTTGTACACGATTGATGCATTTTCTGATTTCATAACTCATTCTTGCCCGACGCAGTGATTTCCTCAGCAGCCTCAACGAAGCTAATCTGCTTGCCAGACTGACCAATGCAAGGCTGAGATTTCTGAAGCTCAGTAGCAGGAGTCAAAACACTTGGTAATTTAGCAGTTAGCTGAGTATGTTTCTTTAGTATAGCCTGCAGGTCAGCCATTACCTGCTAGTAAATAGGTAATAAATAACCACTAACAGTGTCAGCTTCCTCCTATTTATTCTCTCATACTATATTCTGAGTCTATTGGTGCCACAGGAGAAATTACTTGGTTGGAAAGGCACAAGCCGCAGCCAGCTCTCCCTGCTGACGCCTGTACAAGTCTGCGTGGAATTGGTGCCTCAGGCTGTCCCCGATACCTGCGGGACCTCAGGTAAATCACTGCTGCCACAAGGGAACCTCCAGCCAACCTTGCTGTGTCTCTTGTCTCATGCATATCTGTCTGGCTGACCTGGTCCCCAGCCAGGGATCATCCTCCAGCTGAGAACTTGGCTTTCCAGTACCAGTCTGGTCTTTTCATGAGAGCAAGTAGTCAGGCATGACTGCTGCCTTTCTCATTCTTTCTACTGTATTTCTTTTGGTTTACACACCTTGGCTAAAAAGTATCTGTCAGAAGATTGATGCAATAAATTTCATGCTATATCTCCAGTAAGTGAAGTATTTTCTGCCCATTATTCATCCAGCTCCCGGAGTTGGACAGACAGTTTGTATTAATAAAATATACACTAATATCAAAACATTTTTCAAGCCAAATCTATTAATTACTTTTTCTATTATCTGCCTGGCTCTACACATGAATAAATGAAAAGAAGCAGAGAAGACGGAGACATGACACGATCTGTTATGTAAATCACCCTGTACATCCCAAACCATCTTCTGGGGCAGTGCTAACTAATTTATGACAGGTCACCCAATAGTTATTAATAAGTTATTAAATTGATATAAAATTAATCCAGTAATATTTTTTGAATTAAAAGTGTCTGACTTGTGACTTGAACCAGCCTGTTTTGTTGTGGCAAAAGGGGCCCAAAGTCATGGGCAGTTTCAAGCTTTGTGCTCAGAAAATTGCATTTTTCCCTGAGTGCGGGTAGATGTTGAATCCCTCCTTAATAGTTGGGAAAGATTTAGCATTTCGTTGCTTCACTGTGCAGCCCTTTTCCTCACCCACAGAGACGAGCCGCTTTGTGCCCTCCCACTGTGGCTGTAGAAGGTATCGCAGATCCCAGTTTGCTCTGGGACATCCCAGTGACATTAAACCCTCTTACATTTCCTGGCTTCAGGATTTGACTAGCTGCTTGCATCTGAATTTGGATACACTGAGTTTCCAGAGGCATGAATGCAGGTTTGGAAAACTCAGTAACGTCTCAGGTCCTTGCTAAAGATGCATGTAATTATTAAAATGCAGTTCCCCTTAGCCAACGGAGGACGGCTCCGTAGACGTATGTTCTCAATGCATCTCAGGTCGAGAATATCTCCTCTCCGTATCCTCTAAAGTCTTCATGTTTCCTCCTCATTACGTTAATGGGTGGCCATGCGCTGTGTACGCTGCTTGCCTCCGCTTGAATTTTGCATTGAGCTTTCAATTAGCAGGATTCGAACTGATTATTCTGGCAGCGCTTTCCCCTCCAGAAATCCAACTCTTATGGAGCATCAATTTTTAAAAAGGTGCTATTGATACTTCAGGAGTTGTCAGGGATCCGCTCTGGTGTGCCTAAGGACGAGGGAAGAAACTCACCTGCCATTAGGTTAAAATTGCTTCCCATAACCATCGAGTCGTGTGTACGTGGGATGGCAGGATCCTGCTGGAAGACCTGTCTTTGAAGCCCCTAACCAGAAAACTGGGAATCTGATGAGAGATACTGGTAGCATGACTCAATTCAAGCACAGGGGATATTTTGGTGAGAATTCTTTAAAAAAATGCATGAATATTGGGTGGGCTCCTGCATCCCCAACTTTGAACAATCTGAAGTTTGCCAGCCCTCATGTCTTTCATTAGTCAAGGATATTTACTTCATTTTCCAGCCATTTTTCTTCCTTTTGTCGCCTCAGCTTTGCTGCCTTCAAGGAAACAATATATTGTAGGGAGGCTGCTTTGCCCTTAGGAAGCATACGGCGGGTTATTGAGCTCTGATGCTGTTCTACTTCTCCTGATGATGCAGCCTGAAACTCAGCCGCTACCTATCTGTAATCCAACCTATTTTCCCTAAGCAAAGTTAACCCGTTATTTGTCGAGGGAATTACCTCTTACCTGCGATGGTATCGGTCACGCTGAAATTTCTTCCTTTAAGCCCCAGCGTGCAGATATAAACCTGCTGCCTCGGTGGTGCGGTCTTAAAGACACACGGTCAGTTCAGCCCTAGTTTCTCCTGAAAGGAGTTCAGCTAAGCCTTCTGGCCACAACTATCTAAAAATGTTTGGAGCCTTTTTGTTCACTATGCATAATTCTGATAAATGTTGTCATTATTCCAAGCTGCTAATGTACACGTATATATTGGTTTTGCAGTGGTTGAGCTATTAGTGTTCTGTTAGTGGCAGGGCAATATTGCAAATGCTGGTGTTATTCATAGACATGCAGTTGCCTCATGTTAACACTTCTGCAGACTAAACTTCATCTGATGAGAATGTTCCCAGGGAGTGAAGTGTCAATGGTTTCGGCACTCAGGGAACTATTTGTATGCAAGATTTGATTTTTCATTTCAGATATACCCGAGGAAAAAGTTATGTAAAGTTAAACCAGCTTAAAGATGGCTAAACAGGTACTGAGGTCGGAAGAATGCGTGGGCTTGCAGGTACGTACTCGTGCCTCTCCAACTTACATGAAGTTTATGAAGTCTCCATCGCTTAGAATAAACTGTAAGTGCCCACATCACGGTGCATGCTTCAGGGTTGGGCTTACTCCAGTTAAAAGACCCTGACTGGAGAAAGGCGAGAGCTGCCAACAGCACATTTTGCAGACGCCTGCTGGCTCTGGAGCCGGTCTCCAGCCTCATCGGTGTGAAACAGCCCAAATATTACTGACCCTTCCGGGTGTGATGTAGAAAACCATCTGTATGCAACAGCTTTAGAGGAGGCCTGATGGCATAGGATTTGGACCTGGGTGGAAGGGGGTACATTCTGCCACTTGATTTATTGGCTGGTCAGAATAATTTGCTTTGTTGTGCCGGAGGATCATTATGTTGCCAGGTGTTTATTCCAATTGGACTGTGAATCTAGATAATTGCCAGGGCACCTAGAGCTTGTGAATAACCTTTTAGGAAAACAAAACAAAAACTTAATCTAAACATACAAAACAACACAAAGCATCTTGCAAAACAACCTTCTTTACCTATTGACTGGAAGCCACAAAGCGGAACAAGAATTTCGCACAGGCTGGGGTTGTGGGCGCAGCAGCACGTGCCGAAACAGAGCTTTTGTCCTCGATGCACAGGTAGGACCCATCTCAGGGCTGCATCCAGAGGTGACGCTCATCTGCGGTATTCTCGTCTCTGCCTGAGTACGTGGCTGCCCAAACCTAGGGACCCCTCTCCTCTTCCTCTGCTTCACAAAGGGGGAGGATGGCAGAGGGGTTCAGTAATTCACCCGGCAGAGAGGGGAAAGCCAGGAACAGCTGGAGGGATGGGGTCATTCCGCAGGTCCTGCTGCCTCTCCAGCATTAGCACAAGCCCAGTGCAACCCAGTGGGTAGGGCCCAGGACTGGGGTCCCGGATTTTCTCATCAGCTCTTCCAGCGCCCGGTCTGCCTGGCCTCGCTGTTCAGCATCTCCTGCTTGTCCGCCTGCTCTCCTGGGGTGGGAACCACACGTGTGGTGAGGACCATTTCTGATGCCCAGCACAAGAAGGCATTGCATCACCTAGTGCATCATCCACCTGGGGATCTACTCGTTTCCTCATTTGAGGCACACTGTGGCAGGACTTATGCTTCTGTTTATTTATACTGTTATTCTTACAGGTTATAGGTGGTGCCTTTTTTTTTCTTCCCACATTGCTAGTGCAATTGTTAAATGTTTGAAAGCTGCTGGGCACGTCTGAGGGATGTGTCCTACTCTGTCTCTCAGGAAGTGATAACTTTCCTCTAGCTTTTTAGCAATGATGCAATAAATTATTACCCCACCATAGAATTTAATTGCACAGTTAAATACATCATTTACAAGGCTTTTAGCATGCCCTGCTAAGTTCTTCAGTTTTTCATCTAATCTCTGTGGGCCGTCGTTACATTTTCAGAGACCTGCATGGGTTTCATTCCTGTTAAACGTATCGGTAAATCACAGCAGGAGAAAAAACCTGACACGTTTCCCTAGAAATTTTTGCTGCAGCCTGGGCTCCTAACCTTGCGGCTTTGCGTTCAATAGGTCAGCCGATACGCCATTTGTCATTGCTCTTTAATTACCATGGAACCTCTAATCCAGGCCACAAATTCCTCCCTGCCCATACTTCTTTTTACTTCAGAAATGCGTATCTAATAGCAACCAAGGACTTTTCCTATTTTCTCACTTGGAATCTGTTTTGGGAGCTTGGAATTGCTATCTAACTGAATCAGTAACATCTGTGACTGCGGGGCAGCTTGAGTGGGAATAGTTAGAGGGTTAGACAGATTTCCTGCATTTTAAGGCTCTTTTCCTCTGAAGAGACTGCTTTGGGACAATCCGATTGCATTTAATGCTACTTCTTTCCTTTTTCTTTTTTTTGTTGTTGTTGTTGTTTAACCCCATCTTTTTCCCCCCCTTCCTTCCTCTCCCCCTTCCCTCCAAGTTGTTCAGGTTTAAGAAGTAAAAATTATTTTAAGGAACGACGCCAGCATTTTGAAAAGTTTCAGTTTCAAACACATGAAAAGGAAAAGTCTGAAGGGATTCCTAGAACTGTATTGCAGCTTGCAGGTATGGCTTTGATTTTCCTTTTGGCAGGCTTTTGCCATTCACTCTTTCATTGCCCTTCCAAGAAACACTGCTGGGTGCCTAAAGACCGGTGCGCTTCTTACACTTGGCAGGAGAAGATAACAGTAATGCTACAGTTTGTGCTTTGAAAGATTAAAAGCAACATTTATTCCTTACAGTACTTTCAAACTTCCTCAAGTTAATTTAAAAACCATTTTAGAGAATGCTTAACTCCTAATGCTGGATTTTTTTTTTTTATTTTTTTTTTTTAAATTCTGCACACCCCATACCTGTTATTTAAACCAAATAAGAGGTGGATTAAAGTCAGCTTAATTCTTTAAAGTGCATTAACTGCTTTGAGCAGTCCTTTCCCTCCGTTGGAAGGAATACCTTGTGCCTCCATGACTGGTCTCTTTATGATATCTCTGTAAAAGTTCTGGCAAGAAGTGACCATACTTTGAGAGCAAATTTCCATTTTTCAGAAACTCTTTGCTCCTACCTCCCCTTTTTGATGGTAACCGACCTCGCCACTAGTCAAGTATACAACAAAAGTGTTCCTTCCCCCCGCCTTGTGGGGCGGCTGATAAATTATTCATACGACTAATGAGGATTTTGAATTTTCAGGCAAACTGCGATGGCATTTTTAAAGGCTTGCATCACTTCGGCAACATTTCTCCCACACCTGCACGCTTCAGGCAATCAGGTGTTTAAAATTACCGACGCAGAGCTTTGCCCCCTCTCCTCCTGCAAGTGCTTTGCTCAACAAGGGAGTCCTGTGGCTATTTTGTCTGTTTGTCTGCGTGAGGTTTTTTTCTGTGCTAATTAGCGTGAGGGGAAAGGGGAATCCGAGAAGGCTGCGTTAATTAGCAAAAGGGATCACATACCTTGCCTTATATTAATTTTGAAATGACAAGTCACAGGTGCACGTCTAGTGGTGTTTGAATGTGTGTTAGCATTTAAGGTCCTTTCATATTTTTTCTTCTTTCCTATGGATTGATCTTACTTTAGTGGGAGCGTATCAGAAAAAAAATATCTCAAAGTAAGGAAGCTCCTGCTGAAGTGAAGAGTTACATGATGTGAAAGGGCTGATTATGTTTATATTACATGCTCTCCTGTGAAAAACCCAAGCCCCCCAGCTAGTAGGGGAAGAAAGGTCACTGGAACTGAAGAAACAACTGACTCAGTGTCTTAATTCTGAAGGAAATGAGCCCTTTGGAGATGAGAGGGATTTTCTGATCTAGTTCAGTGGAAGGCATGCAACTATGAAAATAAGCTTTTCCTGTTATGTTGGAGAATAAAGCAGCGAATCAGAAGGACTGGGGGTTGAAAGGCAAAAAAAAAAAAAAAATCACATTTAGTTTTGCTTTTACCTTTAAATGCTCCACAGATGATTGGCAATGCTGTTTCATTCTCCCAGATTATTATCCACAGCATCCTTAAGAAAAAATAAAGAGTGAGAGGTTAAGAATAAATGAAATCCTTGTTGTATGTGGTAGCCAGACTTCCATGGCTTGGCTGTAAAGAGCCTTACCATCACTGATGGCCTTGGGTCCTGAGATTTTCATATCTCCTTTTGTACCCACCACACATGAGCATTTGAATGCAAAGGAGATGGTAGCCAAGGCCTACTGTCTGGAAAGGCCTATAGAGGGAATTTAGCACATAAGTATTGCACTTTGAATGTGGGCCTGAGCCTACATTTGAGCCCAAACTTGCCTTCAGCCCACACTGTGGAGCTGAGTTTGCAGTGGCTTTTGCTGAATGTGTGAATTAGAGCTTCCGTCACTGCTGGCTCATACCTCGGGGAACATCCTAGATGGGTTGGCAGGCTTTACCTTCCTAGGATTCTTCTGTCTGTCCTGCTTGCCCTGATAGGTATGTCTCAAGTGCGCAAAACCCTTCCCATATATCACTCACCACAAGGGAAAGTATGACCTAAGGGGAGCATGAAGCAGGGATGCTTACCGCAGCAGGGTGTATTTCTACAGCTAAGTTATAGATGGTAAATTCAGTTTGGCTATAAACAGCAAAAAAGAGTCTTAAACTTAGCTTGTTCCCTTACTTGGCATTAGGGGGTTACTGTGGACATAGTCTTTGTGGTCATGGATAGGTACACAGGAATGCACGTGTAGTGGTTGCCAGTCTTTATCATCGGTAGTTTTGGTGAAGGCCGTGACAGCTCTTGTGAGGTTGCCAAGGGTTTAGAAATGTGCTGAGGAATCTAAATCCTCATATAAACTGCAAAGGCCTTGTGAAGTATGAGTACTGTAAATCTTGACAGATTATTAGTCACTTGAAACATATATTCTTGAGAGCTTTGGTGCGTATGGCAGTCATTCAGTCATTCTTGGCCAATAGTTTTGCTCTGAAATAAGGCCGGTTGAGTAACTACAGCTACTTCACACCATAGCAGTAGGCACAGAGCATGCTTAGTGCTACGCTTGCAACAAAAGTGACCGTTTTGAAAAAGCAGATCACCGTGGAAGTTGAGCAGAAATGCAACAGAGGGTTGTTTTTAATGGCTTTTGGGGGAATATTAAGATTTATTCCTGTAAAGACTTACTCAGCATGTTGCACAAACTCCTCTTAGCGCACTAATAAGTCAATGTGTTACCAAATGCTTAGCCATTATAATTACAGCCACATGTTGTCCTTTTTACAAATAGGTCTGGCTTAATTGCATCATTTTTCAGCAGGATTTATGTGGTCCTGTTTAATCTAAAATTAGTACATGCACAAATGAAGCACAAACTATTTTCCATCACTGAACTGTGAAATGTTCTCCAGAATAAAGATATACCAACACGTTCCTAAAAAAATGCAATAAGCAGTCAGGCAACTTTGTGATTTGTGTGTGCATCTGCACCTATACAATTTTGCTAGAAGTGAGAAGAAATATACTAAAATATACATTAGCTGCAAAATGAACAAAAAAGTCAGTTAAATGATCTAAATCAAGCAGTCTTTTTTGATAGTCATTGGTAAAACAAAGGATGGGGGAAATCATAAATCTATCTTGATATTGCTAGCTTTCAGCATTTATTAAATACAGTAAGAGCTAATGTGTTTTATAGATTACATCAATCTATCACATGTAAATAGATGACATTTATAAGATGCTCCATAGGCCAAGATGGTGTTGGCCTAAATTCTAAGTTATTATGACTAATATTCCATATTACCTATGTAGCTCTGAGGGCCCAAGGATATGCATAGGACATAGTTGGCATAAGAGTTTGGGTTACCTGAACCTAGGTCAGATACAACATTTGCAATACCTACCTATTGATCTGAAGTGTGGAACCTGTGCGATTTCCAAGAGCGTTGGAACTTAGACATAAAAAATATAAACGCATGACCAAATCCCAACTGGACCCAAAAGCCTAATGCTGGAAGCAGACGAAATCCTCATTCCATTTGCATCTAATAGGGAAAAGTTACTTTGACTTCAGTAGAGTGGAGATCTTGCCATCCAGAATGAAGATTTACTTACTGCTGCGAGGGAGTCTGCTGATTTTTACTGGGTAAATCAGAAAGCCAAGAAAGGTCCCCATATTGGTTAAGCACTAATATGGAATTGCTAAGGCTTGTTCTGCCTCTAAGCATGGGAGTTTCTCTGGCGTTTTTTTTTTTTTTTTTGCTGGTATCATCTTGGTGAAAATATGCGTAGCTGCAATGTACATAAATGCAGGTTTTGAAAGCTACTTAGTTTTGTGTAGAAAGCAGGAGAAAAGCTCTATTAGTAAAAATATATGAATATTGAAAATAGCCCTTGGTTTAAATTCGGTGTTCCTGATTTTTACAGCTTGAAAGTATTTTCCTTTGTATGTCTCAATGAGCCAAAATTTCAAAGACTTATTTAACGCAGGGCACCTAGTGACCTGTACAGTATGATTTTAGGCATGAGAAACGTGCATCGCTGTGAGTGTGAATGGGTTAACGTACTTACAGGCAGGTCACTGCCATTTCTCTCTGCTTCAGCATGTCACCACAGTAATTCACCCTCTGAAACCTTAAGGCTATATCTGGTAACGTGCTGCAAACTGAAGCTTCAGCTGAGACTTCTCTTAATAGCGCCGGTCCTGAATGAGCAGAGTGGTCCTCGGTGATCCTTACCATCCACGAGATAGATACCTGACTGTTTCTGTGTTTGGCTTAAAGTGATGTTTACGGTGTGTGTTATCCCAAAACAGAAAGATCTGATAAACCAATGGTGGTCGGCTGGACTCATCATTCCCGGCAGGCTTTTAATCTGAATCCTCTGAGATGACAGTTGAGGTGCGCCCAAAATAGGGCCCATGGTTTCTCCACTGGTTCAGGACTGATGCTTGAACCAGGGTACCAACCGTGACCACCTCCCTGCCTTATTCTGCACATTCAGAACTTCTGCTTTTCCCAAGAACATTTATTTTGTAAATTAAAGTCAAGTGCCCAGGCTGAGGGAGTTGTTACCATTTGTAAACCAGGGGCTGAGCACTTACATGGTGTTTCTCACGTAGGCTTTTCCAAATGCACTTTTCTGAAAGCATAGAAGTGCCATTAGCTTGATAAGAGCAAAGAGTCATGCAGAAGTAGGATGAGGGCATCATAAACACACTTGGAAAAAACATACGTGGAAAAGGAGGCACCACTAAATTTTAGAGAACATTTTCCCAAGGAGGCACAAGATCCTCTCTGGATGTGGCACCACTCTCAGTGAATCAGGCTTGGCATAAACTCCTTTCTGTGCAAAGGAGATTTGGACCACTTTGGCCTCTTGTGCAGGACATGTGAATCTTGCACAGAGCAGGAACCGTCCTTGGAGCATGGAGCTTGCGTCTTCCAAAATAATGGCCTACTCAACAAAAGCGAGGGAAGAAGGATGCCCTGCCATGTACTATGTAAGTTAATGATTTACAAGGTTCTGTGATTTTTGGTTACTGCCACATCTGAATGAGCCTTTTTGGTGCTGTTTGGATGGTTTTGAACATCTTCAGGTAAACAGCTTATGACTCCTGATTTTGTTGTAAAGTACTGTTTCTGTTAAGTGTGTTCCTCTCCACGCAGAGCGACCTTAGCCTGTCTGCATGCCAGGGGAGCGATCTCCATCTGTTGAACGCTTGTCAGATGAACTACTGACCTACACTGATCTAACACCCGGCAACACCTGCGAGCTGCTCAACCGTGGCCACCGGGCCACTGAGTGACATGGAGCAAGATGCACCTGCAGCAGCTTGGAAGAAACTGGGTCGCTTTTTTATAGACTTTAAAATAAAATATGAATCACAACTCCTTCTGATAGCGGTAAAGCTGGAAGCAATTTCAAGCCTTACTTAAGCAGAAAGGCTGCTCTTGACTGTTAATTCCCAGAAATGAACACTGAAACGTTAGCCTGTCATCTGCTGACACTTTAACCACACTAAAGGAGGCACCTGGATTTGAAAGATGGAAGCTCTGCTCAGTTTTCTCGAGTTGGATATTCTGGTATTTTTGGTGCGTTTTGAATACGTAGAAGCAGCAAAGCTTGTCTTGGGGAACAGAGGCATCAGCGTGGAGAGGGGACAGATGGTGTACAGTACTGAGACCAAACTACGGTTCGATGTTCCCAAAGTGTGTGGCTTCTGCAAGGTAGGAGCAGTTTTAAATGAGCCGGTGACACAGAAAGTTGGAAAATGAATGCTTGGGTACGGGATTGTTCTGATGCCGAGGGGGATGAGGTGGTCCTCTGCCCTGCCAACCTGCCGAGGGCAGAGCCTTGGGCATGAGAAATCGGTGTGGGGAGAGCTCTTGTCCAGAGGGCTCAGGTCCAGCAGGCTTGAGAGGAGCCGGTGGAGAGATCATTCCTTGCTTTGAAGACTTATTAAGCCATTTTAAACAAAAGTGTGTGTGTTGGTTTAGGTAAGTTCCATGTTTTTCACGGGGAAGGTTTTTTCCCCAACCTGACCTGCTAGTGAGTGACATTCCCTGAATTGTGAGAGTTCATAAACCCTTCAGAAAACTTCTGTTTGATTTTCAGGCTTTTGTTATGGTAATTCGAGATGTTTTTATTTGCCACGTAATTGTTCCTAGTGTAATTGTTTTTGCAATTAGAAAAGAATATAGATTAAATGATAATTATGGTTTTGAATTTACCAGGTTGCAGAAGATTTATCTTTGATTTTTTTTCTTTCAAATTTTCCTATTTAAAATAATTTTTTAAAAAGCCAGAATCTAGGGGGAGTGTTTCTTTATCACTGACTCCTGTAGGCTGTCTGCAGCTAGCCTGGGCTGAGGGTGAGGTTGAAAATTATACTTATATGTTCCTGGAATATAAATTAATCCCTAACTTCTCCAAGTCACATTCATGATATCCTTTTTTATCTTTTCAGAACAAGGGAAGACATCAGTTAAATTGTCACAAATAAACCCTAAACCGTTGTGAAACAGCATCTGATTTTCTGGATTGATCTGAAAAGTATGCTTTCATATTTCAAAAACCTCTCCTTAACCTCTGTTCCACAAATAGCTTTGTGCTGAGATGAAGTGTAGACAAATACACAATAGAACCTAAATATCACTTTCTAATAGGAACTGCTGAGGGGTGTGTGTGCTATATCCTCTCATAGCAACCATAGGCCACATCTCAGATTTGGAGGCTGAATGGATTCTATGCAATGGTTTCCATGGTTGCACAGGGTTTCATGTACCCAATAACGTTAATATTCCAGTCTTTAATAGAATAACTTGTACAAAGGCAGTTTTTTCCTCTTTATTTCCTGTCTTAAATTATTGCTGTGTAAATGATTGAATAAAGTATAACATGAAAGTTATTGTATTAAAGCGTAAAATGTTGTTGAGATTGTTTTAGCATGGGCTAAAGCTTACAGTACTTATATAAGCAAAATTTCAGGCGCCTCCTGAGTCAACGCTGTAGGATTTGTCTGGTAAAATAGTGATGTTTTTTTCTTTACCGTTTATCTTAACAAAAGTTTGATTGCCACTCGTTGTCTGGCAAAATTGAATATACTGACAGTGGCTGACTGGTTTTGGAAGAAGACAGTGTGAGGTCGAGAACTTACGGGTGGGATCTCGGTTGTGATAATGTGCCTTATCTTTTCAGCCCAGTAAGTTATGTTGGATCAATGAAAAATGTTTTTTTTTAAGGGAGTGCCTCCTTTTGTGTTTTAATACCAAGTTGGTGGAAATTATTGTCTTTGCCTTTGTTGTCACCTAGGATTTTCAAAGGCTCGTCTCTGTTGGAAGTTGTCCACTACCTCATTTTTTATGTCCTGAAAAATCTCAGCTGTTAATTGTGGTAGCTATTATGAAAAGAGCACTTCAGAACTACACCTTAGCCAAGAGTCAAAGGAAAGTCCCCAATAAACATGGATGTGCTTGGGTAGCTCCAGTTGACTGGGACTTTCATACAACTTCAAACCACAAGTGCTTAGGCTGTATGAATGATTCCTTTCAAAGTGGCAATAACTTGCAGGGGCTGTCCTAGTTCTGGGACAAGCCATGGCTGAATGAGGAGTGGGATCATAGGGAAACCTTGCTGTGGGGAAGCGGCATCGTGTAGCTATCCATTTGATTTAGAGGAGAGAGAAATATTCTGGCAGTTCTATTTGACGTTTCAAGCCTCAGTGGGTATATCCAGCCCTACTCAAGCATGGGGTGTAAGTATCCATCCCAGTACCGCAGAATAAAATATGCAGAGGTCTTAAGAGAGCTCTTCAGAAATACAACAGAGAGCTTAAAGAAATTGTTCAAATGTGTGTGACTTTGATATTTATAATGGTTACTTGCTACTGAGATGTAATCAGTGCTGACTTCTGGCCTCTGCTCTACAACTGAAAGCCTGTGAGAGTGCGTAGAGCTCACTAAACCTTCCAGTGATTTATCTGAAGTGTTTATTATCTGGCTCACAGATGTGTATTAAAGTACTGTTTACAAAGAAGAGTTCAATGTGCAGAAAGGTTAAATTCTTAGCTTGTGCAAACTGGTGTTTTCCCACTGAAGTCAACAAAGTCGCCTTGTGACGTACCCCAGCAAAGGATCTGGTCTCTAACGAACGTTCGATGTATTGTTCTTGGCTGCATCCACGAATATTTCAGAGCACACTGAAGCCGGGCTCTGAATGCGTTCATTCATAGACCACTGTATAAATGATCAAAGGAGAGGCTTCTTGATCTTGTGTGTAATAAATCCTCTGCTTTCAGGTTTACTGGACTGGAGACTCGCATAGAAATACTTGTTCCTCACGTACAGATCAGGAAGCTGGAATCAAGTATTACTCACGTTGGACAAATGCCTCTGGAACTCCAGGAATTGCTTGGCACATCTGACAGAGTGCACAGAAGCATCTCGGCTTTCGTTTACTGCCGAGTTGAGCTAGGTATGGTCTGCCTGCGTGGATCATGTCTTTGTAGACATTGCTCACTGCTTTAGGTCAAATAGTGGCAGATATGGGGCATTTAACCGAATATCTGAAAAATGCAAGCAGAAGGAAAGGTGACCGATTTGAAAACAACCGATATGTGCTGGGATAAGCCTATTTTTGTATTTCAAACCACTTGTTATAGAAACATTGCCTAGACTTTTAACAAGGGGTTATCTTAGTTTGCACTTCATCTAGTTTTGTTTTGCATCTTGCAGGTTTCTTTATGGAACAGTGGTAAATCCTTGGAGCAAAAATGATGTGAAAGGGTTTTTTGGGTCATGAAAGAAGTATAGAATTCTCCTTAGACAGAAGAGTCTTTTGCCAGCCATCCAAGTAGTTATACTCACATAAGGATTGCTTAAAAGCAACATTTTCTAAGGTTGCTTACAACCTGAAGATATTAGTCAAATCTGTACAAGGAAGACTAACAATGAAAGTGAAGCTCAGAACTTTTCCACTCTTTTCGGTTCCTTATGGGGATGTTAATTCTTTCCTCAATAATGTACGGCACTGATTCACGGCATTGGCAGTGCTCGATGAGCCCTTTAAAATATTGTAGCAGGGGGATTTGCTTATCTCATGTACCTTGCTGTGGATGTCCCCCATGGTATACTGGCTGAAATTTTTCAAATCAAAACCATCTTCACCAAGGACTCCCACGATGCATATCTTCCTTGCAAAGGGCAAAGAAACAGTGACAGGTGGAAAATACAGTCTTGTGAGGCAATATCTCCTAAGAGAAATACTTTTCTTTCAGGATAAAGTATTTTAACTTCAAATATTAACTTCTTTCAATTTTTTTATTTTTTCTTTTAGATTTGCTCACCTTGTACTCATAGTGGTAACGTTTCCCAGAAACTCTAAACATGTGCCTGAGGTACACATCCACACACGTCCAGAGACCCTCTGTAGGACACTGATACATAAACTTATTTTCATACTTCAGTTTGTATTTAGACGTATATTGCCTCTCCTCCTTCTTCTATTAGGGAGAGTTATCCAGAACTGCTATTATTATCTAGACAAGAGTGGTCAGATTGGTCCATCACAAGATGCTTTAGCAGTAGTTGAGATGTAAGTTCTTTAAATGTGCTCTGGTAGCCTGTCTTATGCTATGAGGACAGGCCGAGAGAGTTGGAGTTGCGCCTCGAGAAGAGAAGGCTCCAGTGAGACCTTATAGCAGCCTTCCAGTACCTGAAGGGGGCCTACAGGAGAGACGGGGAGGGACTCTTTATCAGGAAGTGTAATGATAGGACGAGGGGTAACGGTTTCAAACTGAAAGAGGGGAGATTTAGATTAGATATTAGGAAGAAATTATTTCCTGTGAGGGTGGTGAGGCGCTGGAACAGGTTGCCCAGGGAGGCTGTGGCTGCCCCATCCCTGGAGGTGTTCAAGGCCAGGCTGGATGGGGCTTTGAGCAGCCTGGTCTAGTGGGAGGTGTCCCTGCCCAGGGCAGGGGGTTGCAACTAGGTGAGCTTTAAGATCCCTTCCAACCCGAACCATTCTATGATTCTATGAAATGAAACCCTTTGTGAATTGTTTCCTTTAATTAGCCAAACCAAATGACTTTGCCCTAGTAACAGGGCCTGCCAACCAGGGTCAAAAGAATTATGTAGCATATAGACTAACATTGAAGATCGCCTGGTCTGCAATACCAGTACCAAAGCCCCCCATCACCACAGATGGATGACAACTCCTTTCAGTAAGAAAACACAGATAAAACCCAGTCAGTTTCAATTGGTGAAAGCAGATGTTGGCTGTTTGACATCTACTTAATGATTCTCTAGAAAAGTAGTAAGGTCTTGCCAACTGCACCTAAATTGTACTGATTTATTGGCGGGTGTTGCGCTGCTGGGCATGAGTTGGGATGTTGTGGCTTCCTGGACTCGTCACATCTTTTTATGATCAGCAGTCTGAAGTGCCTTGCCACGACTAAATGACATAAAAAGGAAATAGTGGTCTGTCACAGTCCCTGTCTGTTATTAGCTATGCAAAGTACCTGAGGTTGCCTGCCTGAATTGAATTTATGTTATTTATAAAAAGTAGAGGCAGGGTAGCTTGCTAACATTTTTTTTTGCCTACTAGCTGGATCTAGATCCGAAGTAGCTATGGCCACTTTTGCACACAAACAAGATCACTTTTATGCACTTTGAAAACCCCGTGGCTTGTCACCCCTGTGGAGGGTGTATGAATCTTTCCCATTCAGAATTCAAGCTGTCTGGATGAACAAGCGCAAGCTGGGTTTTTGACGTTTTCAAGGACTTATCATTCATGACATGTTTTCTTACACTTAACTGACATAACTAATAAAAACCAAGTGCCCAAATCTGGCAAATTAGTGATTGGATTGCTCTCTACATCTGTGCTAACCTATGTATCACCCTTCTTTGGGCAGTTGTTCATGAGGTTAACAGAGAATCCTGCCCTTTTGAATGGGAATTTTGCCAGCAGCATCAACTGGGACAAGATTATTGACTGTCTGAGGCAAAGCTTAGAAGATAACTGTTAATTCTATAGCATTATCCCAGTAACTTCTTAATGCACCTTAGAGTTGCTTGGTGTCTATCTATCCACACCTACACGCGTGCACACACTTGCCTTTGGGAATTCACATGCTTCTGCTAACACGTACGCAAAAGATTCACTGGGCTTTCTTATTTGTAAACAGAAAATGTTTGGACTCATGTCCTGATAAGAGGAGCTATTGCAAACACAAGACCAAGCTGCATTTACGCCTGCCTTTGTCTTAGAAGCTGATCAATTCATCCTTCCGTACTTACAGCCATGGTTCAAGATGCTGAAGATGCAGAAACACCAAAGGACAAGGTAATGTTGGACATTGCTAACCCCCCACTGCAGGGATACTTCACCCCTTTGGAGAACCATACACAGACCATTACATCCTTCACTCGGCAGGATTTGTATGATATGAGAATTGCTACCTGCCACCTGACGTGTCTCATGCTGGGAGACAGGTCTATGAAGTAATGGAGCCTGGCTGTCTGCAGTCAGGACTGCTGCACTACATCCAAAGCAAGCTTGCCAGTCGGCAAATGCTGCATTAATCTTCAGGGAGCGTTTGTTTTCCTTGTTTTGCTAGGCTGAGTTTCAAGCAACTGATAATATGTTCATGAGCAGTTCTACCGTTGCAGTCCATTTTTCAAAAAGAAGTGTGAAGACCGATGCTCCTAAGGTTGGGTGGAACATGGGTGTGAAGGGTTATATACGATCTTGCTTCAATGTCTGAGCTCATGGTGCTTTTGAGTGCGTGTTAAGATGTCTATGCAGGTACATTTGGGAGAGTGGAGTTATGGCTCTTTGAAGTCTGATGAGTGTTTTTAAAAATATACTTTGGACATGGTCCTTCTCTATTGGCGTGAATTCTGCTAGTGGAGTCACCTCACTGCAAATGAGATGTACGTTTGTTTGCTTAGTAATACTCAAACCTTCAAACTGCTGAAGGATAAACTCTGAAGGCTTCTGAGGACTAGATAAGATAAATACTGTATATTGCTCACAAATTTTTAAGTATTGAAATGCCTGGAATTTTGGGAGTTAAATGACAGTGTCTTTGGCTTGTTCCCACTTGTACTTGCAGCGTCGCTGCTCCATCCAGCTGTATCACTGAAGTTACAGGTCTCACAGGCATTTAAATCCCCATCCTTCAAAGTATTTTTGCATTTAGTTCCTCCAAGTAAAAAGGAATTTAGATACCGAAGTACCTTTTAGGATGTGGAAAATTCAAGTGTGATTCTGGATCCTCCCAGGTGTAGGACCATTAAATAAGAGGAATCTTTATGGACTTCTTTTGTCTTTTTGAAGACGCTTGGTGCTATTTGTTGACTTGCAAAACAAAATCTAGCAACATTTCCACAAGTAAAGAGTCAATTTTAGCATCCAGGGTGAGAAGAGAAGGATGCACTGCAATCTTGAGGTCTTTTAGCCTGCTTATGTAGTCTGGAAGGATGTGACTGGGCAGTCAGTCTGTTACAAAGTGGTGATCTTTTATGGTGCCAGGATAACATAAATCCAAAGGATGTTTCATGTGCACATACTTCCCCTGGAAACTTTTGCTGAGAAGAGATTTTTACTTCAAATCTATTCTGCTAAGGGTACTCCAAAAAGTAGCACTACACGTAGCAGTGTATTGTTCTTTAAAGTGTATTTTTGATGAAAATACATAACCCTCTGCCTAACTTTAGGGTGGAGGTTTACTCGGAGAAGGTTTGGGATGGGGAGGGAAGGGGAATAGTTCAGTGCTTTCCTGTTTTCTGGCTTGTAATTTTTTAGAAATTTTGGTCTCCTTT
Organism: Rissa tridactyla; assembly: GCF_028500815.1. Classification (NCBI taxonomy): domain Eukaryota; kingdom Metazoa; phylum Chordata; class Aves; order Charadriiformes; family Laridae; genus Rissa; species Rissa tridactyla. The sequence continues at coordinate 51,817,613 of NC_071473.1, read as the reverse complement.
ACTGTTACCCTAATCTTGCACCTTTTCCTAATCACAATAGAGATAATTAAAAAGGCGGAAATGAAAAAAATATATATGTTTTGAAATCCACCAGTGTTGGGGCTGGTTGCACACATATTTTTTAGTTTCTTTCTGGTTTTGAATTATGTTTCTGCTCTAAAGGTCACAGCTTCTGGTTAACATGTTGGTCTGGAAGGACCCAAGGCTGGTGCAGACCTGGCGCGCAGCGAGCAGGCTGGCTCAATGGGGAAAGCTGTCGCTCTTCCTCGCCTGCTGCACACACGAGCGCAGTGAGAATTCCCTTGATACAGGGAAGTGTTGCGGTATTAGACTCAACATTTATTGGTGTGGTAACAGGGTAATTCCTCCAGGCTCAAATAAACACTATAAAACCTCCCTTCCCCACATCAACTGCTTAAATTGGATGTAAGAGAGGGTTTAGCATCTTGCATTTTGCTGTGTACCTCTTTGTGGAGGGTAATGCAAGTCCTTATCATCAGTCTTCAGTTGTAATATGTGTCTGTATCATAGGGTCGGACTTTGTAGAAGGATGATCATGTCGTATCTACACGTCCTAGAGTACCTAGGATACTCCACAGACTGCTGATAATCATAACCTGAATTCTGTCCAGCTCTTGGTAATGGAAGGTCCCCAACGTGGATGGATCACACAGTATATGCTGCGTCAGATGTGAGTTGAACTATGGGATGCAATGCAATGCCTACAAAATACAAGCACAATTTCTCATGTAAAACTTATCCTCATAAGGTTTGATTCTTCTGCATGTGTTCTAGAAAAAACATCAGAAATTCTTTGGAAAAACAAAATATTTTCACATCTTTTGCAATTTCTGCAGTGAGAATATGCAGACTTTAGGCTGATTACTAAGAACGGCCCAATGTATATCTGAGGGTGAAAGAATAACCATGTCACTTCTTTGGAACGTGACCTAAAGTTCACTGAAGTGAATGAAAAGGCTCCTGTTGGTTTTAAGTAGATCCAGCCTTTACGCGGTGAACAGAAGAC